>NC_137521.1:12130000-12282500 GCF_041902795.1 Electrophorus electricus
GAACAATTATTTGAAAATATTAAATGAATCATTGTAAAATTAAGAAAGAGTTTTCTAACCACACTGAGTGTTATAGCAGGCTTACAGCACTCCTCTGAGGCTGTTCCAAGTGAGTGCTGGCTGTAGCTTCTTCTGACTGCCTGTACTGCAGAAACAGTGAGGGTGCACGTTTCAGCAGTGCAGTGCAATCAACAGCCTCCGGTCAAAACCTACCGGCTTGGTGGTGTCGTATGCCAAGCTGCGGTCGTTGTCTCCACCTGCACTTGTCTCTCGACCACGGATCATTCTCCCTCTCCCTAAACTCTTCCTCAGCACCCAGAGGAGAGCAGACCACAGCACGGACATGGTAGCCATGCCTCCACTGCTCTTCAGCACTAATCTACGTCTACAGATTACATCTGCACTGAAAGATCTACTGCCAGGACCCTGAGGAGTAAACCCATCACAACACGCACATGAATCATTTACAGAAGGGTTGATTAGGCACCATTTATTTTACTAATCCAAACCCTAGCTTTTTGAAAGTATAATATAATGAGAATAAAAAATGTCATGTATTATCAAAGCCAGGCCTGACCAATGTGGTGCCCTAGGCAAGATTTTGGCTGGTGACTCTGGCATCATTCATTTCATTGTTTATACACTCACACAGGCACTGCATAGCATTATGTCTTTGAGATTTTATTTTAGAAACAAAACAAAAAAAACAGTATTAAACAGTAAAAACAGCACTGGAGAAACAAGTGACATTAAAGGAATTACAAAAACAATATAAATGCAGTATAAACAATATATAGAAGAGTATATGTGACCAATGGGTGTTAAAATATATTAATAAATAAAAGCTGCTGATGGTGACAACCATATAATAACACAAACAAAACATAAACCACATTATAGACTATAACATTATTAACACAAACAGAACCTAAACCGCATTATAGACTATAACATTCTAAACACAAATAAAACCTAAACCACATTATAGACTATAACATTATAAACACAAACAGAACCTAAACCACATTATAGACTATAATATTAAAAACACAAACAGAACCTAAACCACATTATAGACTATAATATTAAAAACACAAACAGAGCCTAAACCACATTATAGACCAAAGGTATAGCATTATAAACACAAACAGATCTTTAAAATTATTTTAGGGTGGGAGTAACGGACGCTAACGCTCGCTAGCTAACCTAAGATAGTTAGCTGTTTGTTCTATTGGCGAACATTACCTAGGTCGGGTTAGGGTTAGATAAAGTATTCATACCATACATTCATCACATTACCTGCGTGTTTTTGACGTCTTTCGTCCTCTCCTTTCCCTTTTTTTTTTTTTTTTTTACCAGAGGGATTTCTGACATGTTGTGTGGCGGCTGCTAAATTGTTAGCGAATCTTTGCATTTACCGTTAATCCCAGTGTCACGCACTCACGCGCGCGCACCTCGCCCACAATCAAGAGCCTAACTCGGCACAAAATATTAGATTTTATATTATTTAGCTAGAAGCTATGATGTTGTGAGCTTTTGTAATATTTAGAAGTAGTATAAAATAGCATTAAAAAGTAACAGTTCGAATATTTGTTTTCCTCAATTAGGGCGCCATATCGCCTCAAGCATGCGCCTATACCGCCTAAACCACTGGCTCCGGAGTCTTAGAAGCAGGTCTGGTCAAAAAATTCAAGATTCCTTTTCTTTCTTCCTTTGATACCGGCTAAAATGACAGTGAGGATAGTACTGGCAGAGCGCACACATTAGCATATGCACTCCAGCATGGCTTCAGAGGGGAGGACAGGCCCAGTGAGAGGCCAGAGCTATAACAGGGAGGGGCGGAGAGGCCCAACACAAATCAAATCAAGTGACGGGTACATGCTTGTCACATGGCCAAGAGCGTTAAAGAGCTCAGTAAACAGTGCTGATAAACATAACATGACCAGCAACAGATTTCATACCCATACGGATAGACGTGCCATTAATAAATCATTATGGAAACCCAAAATAGCCCATAAAAATCTGCTTACGTTGATAAAAACCATGCTGTCAACACACACACACACACACACACACACACACACACACACACCAACAGCACGACACAAGACAGAAGGTTGAGGCTTTGATTCCTTATGCTATAAACAGTAATATCTTGCCAGTAGAAATAAGATGTCCTGTTCTTTTAGAGGACCATGAGCAGATCGTTCAGCCGAACAGGGAGAGTGTGTCGCTGTGTTTGCACGCCCGCGTGGAGGACCCACGGCCCCAGTATGCTCACACACACACTTTATTAATCTCACACACACACTCACACAATTTATTAATCTCATACACACTCACACACTTTATTAATCTCACGCACACACACACACTTTATTAATCTCACACACACACACACTTTATTAATCTCATACACACTCACACACTTTATTAATCTCATACACACTCACACACTTTATTAATCTCACACATACTCACACACTTTATTAATCTCATACACACTCACAGCCTGACTGAAGGGCCAGCCCGCCGTGTCCGCCAGACGACCTTGGCTGTCTGACGCTCAGGTGTAAAAAAAAAAAAAAATCAAATAAACAAATAAATAAACATAACCACCATGACTTGTGCCCTCCCCTGCCGACAGTGAACAATGAGCTAGAGTTGTTGTGTTGTGAATGCCTGTTAAGATCACATTAGCATTTAAAAAGTGAGCGCCTGCTCGAGTGGGAATGGTGTGTATAATCGTTTAGAATGAGTCAGATTTTTAGCCACTAATGGTGTTTTGTCTGAATGTGGATCGGCCGAGTTTGTGTTAGTGTCTCTGCCTGTCTGATGGCCATGCATGTGATGGTCATGTGTGATGTTTACTGTTGTGTTTGTGTGTGTTTGTGTGTGTGTGTGTGTGTGTGTGTGTGTGTGTGTGTGTGTGAGGGGGGGGGGGTCCTACCTGTATCTTTATGTCTCTAAGGAACTTCCATCCTCTGCCTCTGATAAACTTCCATCAAAACTTCTCATCACATGTCTGCCTTCTCACACAACAGGAGGCTCCATCCTGTAAGCCGTATCTGTGTGTTACAGTCTGCTTGCAGCTAAACAGCAAAGCAGTGTCACTTCCTGTTTCTCCTCACTTCAACACACACACACACGTGCACACACACGCACACACAGACACACATACAATTTTCCCCTAAGTACAACAACCAGAGGCAGTTTACACCATTAGAGGCATTGTATACCACCAGAGGTATTATGGGAGTTTATACCACCAGAGACATTGTGGGAGTTTGCACCACCAGACGTATTGTGGGAGTTTATACCACTAGATGCATTGTGGGAGTTTATACCACCAGAGGAATTGTGGGAGTTTATATCACCAGATGTATTGTGGGAGTTTATACCACTCGATGCATTGTGGGAGTTTATACCACCAGAGGTATTGTGGGAGTTTACAGCAGCCAGTCTCAGCAGATTGAAAAGGGTAGGAAAGGAGAGGAAGGGAGACACAGGCAGAACAGAAAAATACATTTACATATTCTGGTTATTTAAGGTTTGGTTTCCTCAAAGCAGAAGGCAACACATTTATCTTAACTGCTGAGGTCTAAAAAATAAGATGGTAATAAATATGGGTGATGTATTACAGTAGTGTGACGTATTCAGGGCTGCTCCTGGTTGTTCTCCCTGGGGCAGCTCTGAGCAGGGCACAGACTCCGCCCACCCCTCAGTGGAGCATGAACTAACCCCGCCCCTCAGCGGAGTGCAAACTAGTCCCTCCCCTCAAACCACCCACCTACCCTACTCAGGTCAGGCAAGTGACCCAGATATTCCTTCCAGAGGACATCTTCATTCCAGCCCTCCTCTTCCTCCAGCACCCCACCCCCAGTCGCTTCCTTGGAATATATTTCCTCGTGCTGTTTTCAGGCAGGACAGACGGGAGACTGCTGTTAATGATGAATAGCACAGTTTCTGTCAGTTTGTCTCTTCCTCACTCTCATCTCTCTCTTCATCACACTCTCATCTCTTTCTGTTACGTAGATATATATGGGGTGTACCTCGGTTAGTCTAATCAGTATATTACCCTAAATAAAGAGAGGTGGAGGACCAGCCTGGAGCAGGATGCAACCAGCACTCCATATCTGAAGGTGACCGAGAGGGGGGGTGGAGAGAGAGAGAGAGAGAGAGAGAGAGAGAGAGAGAGAGAGAGAGAGAGAGAGAGAGAGAGATGGGCAGAAACAAATGGAGGCAGACAGACAGGGAGAGACAGAGAAGACAGATAGAGAGAATGCTTGATGAAATAGAACAGGGGTAGATTGATATCAGGGAAAATACTTCTGGACTTTCAACCATGAGTCAAACTGTTAAATTTAAAAATGGAATGAGAGAATAAGAGGAAATGAAACAGAGAGTACAGACAAGGACTCAGAGAAAGAGAGAGAGACAGAGAGGGAGAGCAGAGAGAGAAAGAGGGAAAGAGAAAAATGAGGCAGAAAGAGGGAGACAGATGCAGGCAGAGAGAGAGATGGAAAAAGACAGGAAAAAAATGGAGAGGGAAAATTAAACAATGACACTCTAAAATGTAGACAAACATTCAGGGACAGAGGGGGTAGAACAGCAAAGCAGGACACAGGGACACACGGGCAGATGTGCACTAACAGGGACACACGGGTGGATGTGCACTAGCAGGGACACACGGGTGGATGTGCACTAACAGGGACACACGGGTGGATGTGCACTAACAGGGACACACGGGTGGATGTGCACTAGCAGTGACACACGGGTGGATGTGCACTAACAGTGACACATGGGCAGATGTGCACTAGCAGGGACACACGGGTGGATGTGCACTAACAGTGACACATGGGCGGATGTGCACTAGCAGGGACACACGGGCGGAAGTAAATTATCACAGAGCAGAAAAGAGGGAAAGAGAGAGGAAGAGAGATGGAAGGAGAAAGAGAGAGATGTGGGCGGGGAAAGAGGGAGAGAACATGTCTTTTTTGAGGTGACCAGTGCCCTGAGGGGTAAATGAATAGAAATGTTGCTGTTATTTCTGCACATCCCATCATTAGTCTTTCTACAGCAGTACCAGTGTTAGCTCACACCGCTTATTATGCTTTTAACACACCTCTGATAGACACACCTCCTCTGATAGACACACCTCCTCTGATAGACACGCCTCCTCTGATAGACATGCCTCTTCTGATAGACATGCTTCCTCTGATAGACACTCCTTTTCTGATAGACACGCCTCCTCTCATAGACACGCCTCTTCTGATATACCTTCTCTGATAGACACGCCTCTTCTGATAAACACACCTCCTCTGATATACAAACTTCTTCTGACACACCCCCTTTTCTGATAAACACACTTCCTGTAATAAACACACTTCCTCCAATAGACACGCCTTCTCTGATAGACACGCCTCCTCTGCTAAAACACACCCTTTTGTATTTCACATTTAAAATGTAACAACATTGTGGCACACAAGGTCCAACTAAAGAGGATAGTTTGGCATTGGATGTTAAGGTGGTGGCAGACCCAACCCTGTCCAGCTGAGTCCCAGATACACAATCTTCCATCTGACTGAGTCCTACTTGTTTTTTTAAGATATGACATTTTGTTTTTATAATGAAGATATCCACTTTTTTAGAATGTCTTTTAAAATAACCTTACTCAAAGAACATTAGAGGTGGCCTATCCTGACTCAAGGCAAAAAAATGGAATGAACAAGCAAATATGTGGTTATAATATTGGCACCTCAGCATGGTGGAGAATGGCTGCAGCGTGTCTGCTGGGAGTGGACCACGGGTCACTGCGTTATTGCTTTTCTTGCCTTCTGGCCCTCTGAGAGATGAAAAACAGTAGCGATTGAAATCGACCGTGCTCCATCAGGGGTCTATGGTTTGTTGTGGTAAGCATGATCACAGAAAATGGAGTAGATCTGCTTCTTCACACTCAAATAATACAGGAGTCACCAACAATACAAAGAGAATGCAGGACTCAAACTAAACTCTTTATCCTTCTTTGTGCCCTCACCCTCACTGTCTCTTGCTCATTCTCTCTCTTTCTCTCTCTCTCTCTCTCTCTCTCTCTCTCTCTGTCTGTCTCTCTCACTCTCTCTCTCTCTCTCAGCCTTGAAACATTCCAGGAAGAAGAACTGAGGAAAGAACAGATGTGAGTAAACATTGGTAATGATGTAATGAGTAATGACTTCAGTAATCATGTAATGAGCAATATCAGTAATGACATCAGCAATGATGTAATGAATAATGACTAATGACATCAGTGATGATGTACTGAATAATGAGCAATGACATCAGCAATGATGTACTGAATAATGCGCAATGACATCAGTAATGATGTAATGAATAATGAGTAATGCATCAGTAATGATGTAATGAATAATGAGTAATGACATCAGCAATGATGTAATGAATAATGACTAATGACATCAGTAATGATGTACTGAATAATGAGTAATGACATCAATAATGATGTAAAGTATAATGAGTAATGACATCAGTAATGATATAATGAATAATGAATAATGACATCAGTAATGAACTGTGTTCAGACTCGCTGCTCTTTGGACTCCATTTTTGACGTTGCAGACATGCCTCTCACTCAAGCTCCAGCTCTCATGTATTCAGGAATCTTCTAGAAATGCTTGTACCGTGTGTGTATATATATATATATATATATATATATATATATATATATATATATATATATATATATATATATATATATATATATATATATATATATATATATATATATAACAGACCAGTTATATATATATATATAATTCCTCTTCTGATAGACATGCCTCCTCTGATAGACACGCCTCCTCTAATCATTATTTATCTTGTTTGTTTTTTTTAAATGGAACATCAAAGGATTATCAAGAAGAAATTGTATCATCTTTTTATAATTAAAACAAAGAGTCACTGTAGTTACTTGTTTTCATTCAATTACTTCTCAGAGACATGGCAATAAACATTCCCATTAATAAATCTTCAAATCTCTGTCTTTTTGACAAGCCTTCATTACATCCATGTTATCCAGTGCTCAGGGAATCAGTATCAGTTGATTTGGTAGGATTTTACACTTGGGTGGTTCATATTACACAGCATGTCTCATCATCTGCTTTGAAGGTGAATTAGGTGTTAGTGCAAGTGTAAGCCTGTAAGTGTCTCTCACACACACACAGCCTCAGACAGGTACATTCAAACGTACAGTCACATGACTTAATTCAAACCCCACATGAACATGCCTACTTCATCGGATGATCCCTCCAAAATTAGACAGATTATCATCTGTCTGTAGATTATCGAGGGAGACGAGGCTGCACTCTAATCCAGCATCTTTCCCACAGAAGGAAAACTGCTCTGAAAGGTCTCCAGCACCTGCTTCTCCACCCTTCATGCTGAGGGTGAGTATTACAGCAGCTCTAAATGTAGCTGTTTTTTTTCCCACACATGCAAACCTATCTTGATGGTTCCAGTTGTATGAGAGTTCTGGTTCTGAATGGGTGAGTTGAGGCGCAATTCTTCACACAGTGCGCTGCTTCACCGTTACTCTGTCTGCGAGGCAGCTTTTTACACCCCCCCCCCCCCCCCCGAGAGCCACTGTTCACCTCTATGTAAGGATCTGACCCCATCTGATTCCAGTACCTTGGACAATCACATTCTGAGCATCTGTACGGATCTGACCACATCCAGGTCTGAGGCCGATAGTGCTTAATATGGGCGTTGGTCTGGCAACAAAAACCCAGCTGTCTCCACTACTGCCGTGGTAACGGAGGGGCCCGTCACATCTGTGACCTAAACTTGCAACAGAAGATCGGATTCTCCTGTTTGAGACAGTCGTGATGTTCTGGAGCTTGTTCAGAAAAACCTTGTAATGGTTTGGCAGCGTATGTTCACTGTAACCGACCTGTTACACAACAAGAAAGAGACAAGGACACTCCAGCTGACCACCTGACGCCAACAAAGTAGATTCAGATTCTCAAATATCAAATACTCTCCATTTGAGGCTGTGGGATTAAATCATCGAAAAAACATGGTAACATTTCCTTCTTGTTGAGTCATTATTTTACATACAGATGAAAAGCAAGCTCATCTTATCAGGCAGTCCAGAAAAGATGACTACAGCAAAATCACGCAAAGTCGGAACCGAACTTTCCTACTGGCCAATCCGGGTTAAAATCTTAAACAATAAGACAATCTCATGTTACAGCCTGCAAATACGGACCCTTGGCTCTGCTTGGTTTGGTAATCTGTGTTTCTCTTTGAGGGTGAAAGAGCTCCATTTCTGCAGGTATTTTGATCTTTCTGGCTGTGATCAGCCAGAAGTTGGGGTATAGTTGGTGTAGATGAGCAGGGGGTATAAAACCTTTCAAGCTTATTTTTGCTCTCCATGCTCAGTCAGTCGATATCTTCAGATGAGCCTGATTAGATGCCACAGGGATGCTGGTTTTGGGGTGAAATAACACACAGTAACAGCTAACCTTAGACAATCTCTGCTACACTAAACTTGCTTTAAAATGTTACCAGATTTTCCAAATTTATCACTGGAAAAATGTAAGAAATGCCTGTAATTTACAGGGGATACCTGAACTTGACATTACCCTGTGTTACACTAAACATACACATGTATACACCAAAAAAAAAAAAGCAAAACCCCTCTGAATGAGTGTGACCTGCAGACCTGCCTGTGGCTCTCTGTAGTTGTGTTTGCAATTATTTTCTCAATCCTCTAATATATTTCTCCAATTAGAGCTATTAGGACCTGAAATTGCTTGTGTCACTGTTTAAATTGGCAGTGATGGGCCTCTTAGTTTAATCACTCCTGTATATTAGTGCTGTAACTCTGTGCTGCAGGTCTGTCTGGCTCTGTGCTGCAGGTCTGTCTTTGTCTCTGTGCTGCAGGTCTGTCTGTCTCTGTGCTATAGGTCTGTCTCTGTCTCTCTGCTGCAGGTTTTTCTCAGTGTTTTCTCAATGTTTTGGCAGGACTCTTTTTTTAACCCTTTTTTCCTGTTACCCTCTGCCAGTTACTCATTAATTGTCTCCTCTCTCCCTCTCCACCCTTCTCCCCATCCTTTGTCCTCTGTTTCTCTGTCAGCATGTCTCAGAGGAGTAAAGCACCCACAAGCCAGAGGTAAGTGGTTTTAAAAAAAGAAACGTGAGGATGACGACATTGGTGAGGATGATTGGTTATGGTGAGGATCATTGGTTATGATGATTTTAGTGAAGATTTTCACATGCAGTCTTAGGGAAAAAAGCACAGAAATGTGCCTTAAAATATAATACACCTTAAAATATCAAGTACCTTAAAATATAAGGTACTTTAAAATATAATGTTTCTCTTTGGGGCAGTTTGTCTCTAAGATACAGGGCCAGGGTATAGCCTCAGGTACTATACCCCCAGACACAGCTAGGTAATGAAACCCTGGGGGTGAAGTTATGTGCCTAAGCTGGATCCTCTTGGTGCCCCACTGTGCCTGTGTCTGTTCCTCCTAGCCACTCAGCCCGTCCCTCTACATCAGACGCTCCGCGCTCCGCTCTGAAGAGCAGCTCCAAGCACTCGAAGGATTCATCTCACAAAGGCAAAGAGATGCGTAGGCGGGGTTTCAGTCAGGCCTCCGTCACTGCATACGCACCATACCTCAATGCCCTCTTTGGACAGGTAAAATACAGAAGCCCCGCTTCCATCAGATGGCCAAACAGAGCAGCGATAAGGTCTGCAGCAATGCCCAACTTAGAGGGTCTCACACAAAAGCCCTACCATGTGTGATGCAGGGGTCTATCGGGCCTCAGGGTTATGACAACTTTGGTCTACCGTTGAAATGAATTGACCTGGAGCTCCTGAGCAGCTCAGCACTCCAAACTGGCCCCATCATCACATGATTGCTGCTTTGATCCCTGCTGATGCCAAAGCCATCACTGGTTCTGAGACATCATATTTGGTCTCCCTCTCTGAGTGCCTCATTCCTCAATGTCATGCTGTCTACTTCGTGTAGGTGTGGGTGGAGCAGGAGGTTGGCCCTCAGTTCAGTTAGTGTTGGTGTCCAGCGGCTGGCTACAGGTGTTGTGTAGGATACACAACCTTCACCCTCCCGGCAGGCTGGAGTTGTTTGACTAGGGGGGAGTTGTGGAATTAGAAATAACTAACACCAGGGGAAATCTAGGCTAAAAAATAAATAAAAAGAATTTCTCCAGGAGGGACTATAACTCTGGGTTGGGCACTGTCAGTATTCTGTGTGGCCAGGTTACTAAGTCAGATATACACCACACAGTGTATGATGCAGTTATACAGTAAAAGAACACAGTCCATTAAACTCCTTCAGTGTTCAAAGACCCTTTTGTTTGAAGAGGTCAAATTAATTCCCTGTAGATGCTTGTACACGACTAGTTCCTTTAGCCTAAATAATGCGACTGAAGTCTAATCAATCAATTTATTATTATTAAATCTAATTCTTAAACTAATCCCAGGCCTAATCGTAATCTCAACCAAAATGCTAACCCTAATTCTGAACCTAACAAAACCTAACCCTAACTCTAAACTTAACTCTAACCTAATCCATATTGAGAATCACCTGAGTTTTAAGCATCAGAAGGGCCATCAGAAGTGTAACCCACAAATCTTTAAAAAATGAATAACATGGTACTCTGAGACTGCACACATACACACATTGCAAAAACCCAGCAAGCAAAACACAGAAGAGCAGGACCAGAGGGGTGTGTGTGTGTAGAGGTGGATTAGGGGTCCTTGTGTGTGGTGGTGGTTTAGAGGTTCTCTGTGTGTGTAGAGGTGGTTTAGCGGTCAGTGTGTGTCTGTGTGTAGAGGTGGTTTAGGGGTCTGTGTGTTTGTAGAGGTGTCTTAGCGGTCTCTGTGTGTGTAAAGGTGGTTTAGGGGGTCAGTGTGTGTGTGTGTAGAGGTGATTTAGGGGTCTGTGTGTGTGTAGAGGTGGTTTAGGGGTCTGTGTCTGTGTGTAGAGGTGGTTTAGGGGTTTGTGTGTGTGTGTGTAGAGGCGGTTTAGCGGTCTCTCTGTGTGTGTGCAGAGGTGGTTTAGCGGTCTGTGTGTGTGTGTAGATGTGGTTTAGTGGTCTCTGTGTGTGTAGGGTGTGGTTTTAGGGTGTGTTTGTGTGTGTTTAGAGGTGGTTTAGCGGTTTCTGTGTGTGTAGAAGTGGTTTAGCGGTCTGTGTGTGTGTGTTGAGGTGGTTTAGCAGTCTCTGTGTGTGTATAGGTGGTTTAGCGGTCTGTGTGTGTGTGTAGAGGTGGTTTAGCGGTCTGTGTGTGTGTAGAGGTGGTTTAGCGGTCTCTGTGTGTGTAGAGGTGGTTTAGCAGTCTGTGTGTCTGTGTAGAGGTGGTTTAGCGGTCTGTGTGTCTGTGTAGAGGTGGTTTAGCGGTCTGTGTGTCTGTGTAGAGGTGGTTTAGCGGTCTCTGTGTGTGTAAGGTGTGGTTTTTGGGGGTGTTTGTGTGTGTGTGTGTGCATGCAGAGTGGACATTTATATAATTGCTTTCTATCTGCTGGCTTTCACCTGTGCTGGAGGTTGGCGGGTAAGAAGATTATACAGGTATTAATAACCTGCTATGATGATTCACGGCTCCTCTCCTCACACTGGCTGCTAACCTGCGAAATGTGACATAATTTACATAAAATAATGAATGCTTGTATGGGAGGGGATCTTTATTTATTAGATACCATCATAATTATGATTTTTTTATAGGGGTCACAAGTTGAATTAAAAGAACTCAGTTTGATCACTTTGCACAGACATGTTTATGTGTTTAGTGAGTTTTTGTTTTGGTTGTGTAAATGTGAATAGTGTGCATGTATGTGCATGTGAAAGGTACTGTACACACACACACACACACACACACACATGTACACACACACGTGTGTGTGGTTGTTAGCATTGACACATTCGCTCTGCAGAGCTGCACACCTCTAGCTATGCTGGCAACACAAGGAGAAACTCTGCACGTTATTACACAAACAGCTACTGGCAGCACCTGCTATATCTGCATGCAGTCAGCCCCCCACAAGTGTGTGTGTGTGTGTGTGAGTGTGTGTGTGGACATCAACACCGGTATGGAAGCATATGCAACTTAAACTCAAATTAAAATGTTCTTTCTTTACTGTGCCAGAGCTCATTCAGTTGAAGGAACATAGTGATATACTGCCTTATATGTGTGTATGATGCATTGTGTGTGCATGTGTGTTTGTGTGTACTAGAATGGTTCATCATTTCATCATATTCGTCACAGTTGGTTGTATGTGTGTATGTATTGACGTCAGGGAGGGCGAGACACATTATGGTGTAATCCTATTAGACAGCACTTCTCTCTCTCTCTCTCTGCTGAGCTGTTCTGTTGATTGTGTGATGATAATTAGTGAATGTGGATGGGTTGGGGATGTAGTGGTAAATATGGGCAATATCTCACAGGGCTCTCAGCTCCAAAGCTGTCATGATTTCCATAGTTAGATACTTTTTGTGTCAATTCTCTGTTTCTCCCTCTCTCTCTCTCTCTCTCTCTCTCTCTCCCCATAGGACAGACAGCTGTTGCCAGAAGAGCTGGATGGTAAATGTGAAGCTGCTACATGTCATATAAAACAGTGAATAGTAAAACAGTGAGCAGTAAAACGGTGAACAGTAAAATGTCAGCAGACTGAACTGCATCTCAGATGCTCCCAGACACCCTAAGCAATTAATGTATAAGTGGAGTATTCTGGTTAGTGAAGAGTGAGAGGTGAGAGGGAGTGAGGATGAGGAGTGAGAGTGAGCTGTATCCGTTATTGTGGTGTATTGAGTGGCAGCTCATGTTGAGTGACAGGGAAATCTGGTAAATGGCAAACAAAATAAAATTTGGAACAGTGAAAGCATCCTGTATCCCCCCGTAACCCAAAAACACGGTGAGAGGCTCCAGTCTGTATTACTGTACCGCTTAAATGCTGGGGTCCAGGGGTAAGACTCCAGGTGTTTGGTATGTGGGAGATGTGTGGTAAGAATCTAGGTGTTTGGTAGGTGTGTGGTAACACTTCATGTAGGACTCCTGGTGTGTGGGAGGTGTCTGGTTAGACTTCAGATGTGTGGTAGGTGTGTGATGTGTATAGTAGGACTCCAGGTGTGTGGTAGGTGTGAGGCACCCTGTCTGTTCTTCACAGAGCTGCAGCAGGCATTTAAGGAGTTCGACTATGACCAGGACGGATACCTGCACTATAAGGACGTAGCTGAGTGCATGCGCACCATGGGATACATGCCCACGGAGATGGAGCTGATCGAGATCATTCAACAGATCAAAATGAAATGTAAGACTGTGTGTGTTTATGTGTTTAAAGATTTCAGAGACTGAAATGTTCAAGCTACAAGTCAAATCCTTTCTGGACTCATTTGGTCACGTGTGTGTGTGTAGGGGGTGGTCATGTAGACTTTGATGATTTCTGCGAACTCATGGGCCCGAGGATGGTTATGGAGACCACCGACATGGTGGGCCTTCCAGAACTGCACTGCGCTTTCAAACAGGTCAGCGGAGCAGGAAAACATGTCCTACCTGCCACAGCCCACGTCAGTACGCACTACCTAGTGCGTTTTGAGACTAACCCCAGCCTACTGGAGAGGACTGTTTGGGAAAACTATCTTCTGAACTGCCTTGGTACTTGTGCACCACAGACTGCGATTTGAAGTTCTTAAACTTCAGTGAGGAATATTATTCTTGGGATCACACCCCTCGAGTTCTGAAAGTCAACTGAAAGTTGTGCCCACGTTCACCACCCAGAAAGCCCATCTGTCAGCTAAACGCCTGCAGGCAGCAACTGGATAGAAAGCTATCTGAGCATTTACACATGACAATGAAAAGACACTCAGTGAAACGAACCAAAAACACATGGAAGAGACGTGAAAGGGCAAAGTAGAGATTGAATCCGTTTCTCTTTTATTTCTCTTTATTTCTATCACATCATCCCACACGTCTCTCTCTCCCCCAGGTTGACTCTGATGGTGATGGGCGGATCAGCTTCGAGGAGCTGAAGGAGTCGATGACCACTCTGCTGGGTGAGAAGCTGAAGAAGGGCGAACCGGAAGAGATCCTGTCCGACATCGACCTCAACGGAGATGGAACTGTGGACTTCAATGGTGAGCCAGGACAGTGTGTCCATGTCTGATTCAGAGAGGTGATCTGTGCAGAGGCTGGGCACCATGGACAGTCTGCCTGACACGTCACCATAACAACATATGCCAACTCCTTTTTCACCAATCCCAAAACTGTTCTAAAACCCCCCCAAAACCAAAAAGACCAAAGTTAAAACACAAACAATATTAACAAAGTGAATAAAGTGGAAGCTTCCATCAGTGAACGAAAAGCTAGATGGAATCAATTAGCTTGGGCCTTCTCAATTAGAATAATGCTACCTGATTTACATAATGATCTAAATAGGTCGTAATTGGCTTTGATTGGTTAATAGCACTGGTAGCATTTTTCAGATGAAGTTCTTTTTTTCCCTTTAGACCACAGAAAGTGGATGAGAGACTACTGCATGCGACGTGCCCTGCTTTGATTCAGTCATCGTTTACTGTTTTCGGTTTCCTTTCAGAGTTCGTCATGATGCTGGCAGCCCATTGACTGGGTGAACATTCCTTAGTGTCCACTTTGTGGTATGTTTTATATAGAGTACACTGTATTGTAATTTGTGTGAATATAAATTAACTAAATAAACTATCGCTAACAGTGGACAGGAATATAGTCTGCATACTGTTATACACATGGCGTGCAGCTATACTGACACAGATGTGGCTGCAGAACTAATGCTCTAGTGCCACCTGCTGGATCATTTCAGCAACACAGGGCCTGAGAAAACATGTTTCTTAAAATGTAGTTTTATTTTTAAATTAAAATTAATGACATAAATATTCAAGCAAAAAGCAGTTTAATAAAATAAAAAAAAACAAAAACAAAACAAAATAATTTGCATACACCCAAGTCAGTTCTTGAGAAACTGTTCATGGACAGACATTTGGCCGCAATGCGACTATAGATGATTAATCCACCAAATTGTTACTTAGAAAAAAAAAAAAAGAATGCAAAAAAGCCAATGCATTATGCCACATAAGCAGAATGCAAAATGGTTTTAATAAGGCAAACGTTAGTGCACGTGTACGCTGGAACAGCGTACTGGTGTTGACCGAAGAGACACGCCCCCGCGGCACCTGGAAATGCGCCCAAAGGCCCAGCAACAGTGCCCATGGCAACAAGTGTTCTACTGTCCTGTTTAAGCCTCTAAAACATACACAGATACATCTTGGGAATATAAGGATATGTATATTCCATTTTTTAGAATGAATTCAGTCATCTGAGAAATCAGAACTTTTGGCTTCAAGTTAACGCAGGTCTTTCAGTTCATTCAAAATCACAGCAACACTACGACAAATCCATAACACATTCCGAACCAGCAGGGAGTCACTCAGGGGTCACCAACTGTACGGACTAAAAACACACGACTATGTCTGGAAGTCCATATTTGGAGCAGTGCAGTTTTCAGGAACACAGCGAGGCAAATATCCATGTACAACAGGGGG
This sequence comes from Electrophorus electricus, assembly GCF_041902795.1. NCBI lineage: Eukaryota > Metazoa > Chordata > Actinopteri > Gymnotiformes > Gymnotidae > Electrophorus > Electrophorus electricus. The sequence goes on from NC_137521.1 coordinate 12,145,583, forward strand.
CCGTGTTCCTGTGGTGAGATGGACACAGGCAGAGGGAATACCAGCACACTGGGGGAATCTTACATAGACAGAGGGAATCTTACACAGACAGAGGGAATTCCAGCACACTGGGGGAATCTTACATAGACAGAGGGAATTCCAGCACACTGGGGGAATCTTACACAGGCAGAGGGAATACCAGCACACTGGGGGAATCTTACATAGACAGAGGGAATTCCAGCACACTGGGGATGTCTTACACAGACAGTTAAATCCTCACATGTACAGAAAGCTGTTGTACGAATCGTTAAAGTCCTGTCACTTTTTGACAGGACGAAGACATGGGATGGCTCCCTCAGAACACACACGCACGCACACGTGTAAATATATATATATATATATAAAGTCACAGAACTAGCAAACAGGTCATTCTGCATTCGTGCAGATCAGAGCTAACACATGCTATCTGACCACCAACGTAGTAACAGCTAACTAACATCAATATTAAACCTGGGCTGGGGTGGTTCTGAGACAAGAGAGGACTGTGTGTGTGAGAACTCTATGGACTGTGCGTGTTCTGCAGGTAGGTGAGGATGTGTTGGATCTTGACGAGTCTCTCCTTCAGCGTCGTCATGGAGAGGAGAGAAAGCTGATAGCGTGGATCCACCGGCAGAACAGCTAACAGCCACCAGCAGCAGGCTGGACCATTAGGGGGTGCCTGGGAGTAACAGGAGAAGGGCAGAGAGACCGAGGATCAGCTCACCCATATCCATCTACTACTCATTAATATTAACCTCTGCTGGGCCAGAACCTGGGACTCTCATTCAGAATTACGTTTAAGAGTGTCATTTTTACTTGGCTTTGTCTAGACCATCTAATTCAGGCATTTACACTCAGAACTGCATTACATGATCACATTGTGATCATTCTGACACATATTACGACCATGTACACTGCAATACAAAAACCATTAAATGTAGCATTTAGTATTAAGGACAAAATTAGATAATGGCACAATTCCTTACATATTGAACATCTGTCATTAGCTAAAGGTTTGTATATAGCTCACATCTCCAGTAGCATTGCATTGCGCACCAAAAATTACCACAATGACTCCCTTATATATTCTTACTGAAATATTAAACTTAGTCTCATCACTTCAGTCAAGGCTTCAGTTTGGTGTGTGTCATAGTTCAGGGACGGGGGGGGGTGTTTCTCTTATGGTGCAATGTTCGCAAACACATGACTGTTTTTTGCGATGGCCCAGCTACACTTTAGGAAGAGGCATTTTTATGTGCATTTTCCTTTTAATGCAAGACATTCGTTGAAAAGTTCTCTTTCTTGTCTGAGATGGTGGTGGTGTTTCCATGCAACACGCACCCTCCATGAATCTGGTACGGCCAGTAACTGACATACAGGACCCAGGACTCTGGTACGGTCAGTAATTGAATACAGTATATAACTGAGTGTAAAATGTGTGCCAGACCCTAATAAAGCGATTGCTCTGTGCCTACTGAACGAACACACACACGGTCAGTGAGGGTTAGCGACGGTCAGTGAAAGTCAGGGAGGACGATACAAACAAATGACCACGACACAAGATTCAGCACAGCTCATATGTGTGCAGGAAGCACTCGTCACAATCTAACCTAAAACAAACGAATCTAATCTTTAAAGATGAACCGCATTAGGGACAAAACGGCCCTTGCAGGCCTTTTATTTTGGAGGGGCACCATCACGCCCTAGAGGGGCATGCTTTGGGTGATTAATATTAATCACAGTTTTCATCGGTGGGAAGTGGGTAGCATGTCCCCTGACTTCTCATTAATCATGGACAGTTTATGTTGGTTCACTGTTTACAGACACTGGAAGGTCTTGGCACAACAGGACCATAACTACATAACCACACCCACCGCAGGGGCTTATGGGACTTTGAGTCCAAGTGTGACTGGCTGAGAAGACGGCCGGGAGGGGGAGGCGGGCAGGGTTACCTGGATGTCGTCTTCTCTCTCAGGCATTGGACCAAAGTGCTGTAGGATCTGGTTCCGGAAGCGGTTCTCCAAAGTGTGGAACCACACACGGGCCTGGCTGTAGACTTGATCATAGAGCTCCTGCAGGCGAGCCAACTCTCCCTCATCTACCACCTACACACACACACACACACACACACACACACACACACACACACACACACACTCTTCCGTTTCATTTAGTCCCATTGCCACAGGCAGCCATGCAGTCTTTACACACATTTGTGAAAGAATGGGTTGTTCTAAAGAGCTCACTGAATTCAAGTGTGGTACTGTAATAGGATGTCACCACTGCAACGAGCGAGTTCATAAACGTTTTTCCCTCCTAGATATTTCATGATCAACTGTGAGTGGGATTATTGAAAAGTGGAAGCATTTAGGAACCACAGCAACTTAGCCATGAAGTGACAGAGCATGCAAGGTTACAGAACGGGCTCACCCAGTGCTGAGGTGTGTAGTGTGTAAATGTCACCAATGCTCTGCTGACTCAGTAACTGCAGAGATCCAAACCTCCTCTGGCATCAACAACAGAATAGACACTGTGTGCTGGGAGCTTCGTGGCAGGGGTTTCCATGGCCACGCAGATGCTCATGAGCCTTACAACACCAAGCACAACGCCATGCGGTGTAAAGCACGTCGCCACTGGACTCTGGAGCAGTGAAACCTGTTCTGTGGGGTGATGAATCACCTCTCTGTCTGGCAGTCTGATGGATGAGTCTGGGTTTGGAGAACGTGACCTGCCTGACTGCACTGTGTTTACCTCTCCTCTACCACTGCTTTACAGTTATGTTATGGGGTTTTTTATGGGTTGGACTGAACCCATTAGTGCCACTGAAGGGAAATCTTAATGCTTCAGTTTACCAAGATGTTCTGGACAGTTGTACGTGTCCAACTCTGGGAGGAGTTTGGGGAAGGAGCCATACTGCTCCATCATAACTGTGTCCCAGTGTACATGGCATGAAGGCACAGTGGGGTGAGTCCAGTGTGGAAGAACTTGACTGGCCCACACAGAGACCTGACCTCCTCCCCAAACACTGCAGGGATGAACTAGAACAGAGACTGAGAGTCAGGCCCTCTCATCCTACATCAGCGTCTGATCTCACCAACACACAGACACACTTGTCGAAAAACCTTCCCAGAGGAGTGGAAACTGTAGCTCGTGTGGGTGCCCCGATACGTTTTGTCTGTGTAGCGTGTTAACATGTATAGTGTTGTGGCATGCGGCTGTGAGCCTCACTCTCTGGTCCTGCAGATACTCCACATGTGCAGTGCAGTATCCGTCCCTCATGCTCCGGGACAGAACGTGGAACCTCTTCCCTCCGATTGTGTCCACCACGGAGCGTCCATCTGGCAGGTAGTGCACGCTCCGGATATGGAGCATGCAGCCATAGTCCGCAAAGCTGGAGAGGAAAACACATTTTTCACACACACACACACACACACACACACACACACACACACACACACACACACACACCTTTAACACACAACCACACACACACTCAGCTTTAACACACATGCGCATGCCTGTACGCACCCTTTGCGGGCATCATGGATACACATGCCAAACTGGCGTGTACCCGTCTCCATGCAGCGGCGGACCATGAGGCGATAACGGGGCTCAAACACGTGCAGAGGGCACGGCACAGTGGGGTACGCCATCGTGCACACGAAGATCGGAACGCTCCTCTGCAGACTGGGGACACGCGGAGAGGGAGAAGGATGTAACGCGTTACTCTGAGGGAAAAATTTGTAATTAATTATAACGCAAGCAAGAGCTATTAACCAAGCTACTCAGGAACTCTGTGGGGGGGATTGTTTTTGTTGATGTGTTTTTTTCTGCTGAGGGTGTGCGTGCGCATGTGTTAGAGGGTGGGTATACACTCTGCTTACTCAGAGAGTTCTTTAGTTTCCTCAGTGTAGAGTCTGTGCCTCCCCGAGTACTCCTGAGGCAGGTACTGTCTAATAATATTCTCCAACAGCCTGGTGGAGGAGTATGTCCTTCGGGCGAGGTACTGCAGAGAGGGATGGGAGGGGATCGAGAGCGCGCGCGAGTGTGAGAGAGAAAATAACACTACATACATTTATTTCCGCAGGAGGTTTATTACAGCAAACCAGATTTTGCCTCTCAGAAGCTGCATGCGTAAACGTGCTCTCACCACTTTGAGGCTCTCTTTACAGAGGGGACATTGAGGACTGTGATCCAGGCATCGCTGTAGGCAACTCTTACAGAACGTGTGTCCACACGGCGTCGTCACTGGCGCATAGAACAGTCTAGAACAGGCACAGCAGAGAGACTCATGCTGAACACTGCAAACGAGCTCTGTGTGAAACACCACTGTGCAGAAAAACCGTGAAGGTCAGTAAACCAAGAAACCGTCAAACGGAGACCACTGACTGGGACTCCTACGTGAGGAGGAGCAACTCACAGGAACGAGTCCCAGTAATAGCATGTCACCATACTGAGTGATATTCACACATATGTAACACATAGGTAATAAAATAATTTTCTTTTTAATTTTTAAAAAATCACAACAAGAAATATAAAACAAGAGTCAGCATTGGAAGTGCTTTTCCAAAATGGAGAGAATTATTCCAGAATAATGAAGCTGGACACAGAATTGGTGACATGCTTCCTGCACAGCCATGTAAACGCGATACATTTAATGCCCCGAATTGCTTGAGTGACGAGACTTTACATAAAGATTTGAGTAGATCAATCTTCACCACTCAGACAGGTAATCAAAGTAAAGCTTTGAATGAACTATTGTCAGAGACGTAATCAAACTCCATTGTAGCTAACAATGCTAACTAGCTAGCACAGGTAGTGAAACTCGTGAGCTTGTTACAAGAGACACACCGAACAGGCAAACCACTTTACTATTCTCACAACAGCACATCCTTATGAGGCATGTTTACAATAACGTTAAGTGTTTGTGTTTAGAATTTCACCATCAAGAAGCTAAATTTCAAAGTGGGCACTACCTTGTATCAGGGTCATGCCCTAACCCCAATAGCATCACACCTTAACCCCAATACCACCACGAACTAACCATAACTCCATCATACCCTAAGCCCAAACTCCGACCCCAAACCCAATACCATTCATGCCCAGACCTCAGAAGCCACCCTAAATACCATCACGCGTTAACATTAACTGTAACACCATCACGCCCTAACCCCAAACCCTGACCCCAACACTAGCTAAATAGAATTTTACAAGCAGACTGCTTAGTTCTCTGCCATTCATGTCCAGACCTCAGAAGCCTCTACACTCCCAGTGAGCTAGCTAGTTAGATACAGTAAATCCATCCATCCAATGCCAGTTTTACATTTTCTCTATAAACTGCATTTCACATGGGACGAATCAAATTGCTTTATAGTCCTCAAATGAAGCAGTAGGTTTCATAGAGTGGGTCCCCACAAGAAGGCAGCCATGTTTAAAATAAATTTAATACAGAATCTCTCAAACATGAAGGGTATTCGATGTCAGTATAATGGCCATTTCATAACATGTATAAATCACTGGAAGAATGACTTAACGCTCCTTTTAATTATCAGAAATAATCCAGTGCCAGAGCCTCAGTGCCAACACAATGTCCCAGACATGCAATAAGAACATCAGGACCAACAGTGTTAATAGTATCACTCAACAAAGCAACGGATCTTAGTAACAGAGGGCAATATGACCTCTTAGCAACGGAGGTTACAGAGCACATGACGCACAACATTTTTAAAACAAGTAATTCAAAGCTAGTAAACCTTGGCACTCTCTGATCCTGCAGGTGAACATATTTGTATTAATTCCTTAAAATAACCATCACCAAATTTCCATTAAAAATAAGAAACCCAGCTCTCAGAAGTAATTTTAAAGTGATCTAAAATGAAGCTCGGACCATTTGGGTCATTGAAGTAAAATGCTATCCATGTTTCAACGGCCAAAGTTATAGTTACTGACACCTCCTCCCCCACCAGGACCGGACCCGCATGGGTTGGCGCAACGCAAGAGTGGCTCAGAACCCCATAACGTTCTCACACACACTCACACTTGCCCTGCTTTCTGACACTTTCTACTCTGCAGGGTTCTGCAAGGCAAATGGCAGAACAGTGAGACAGGTAGCAGTAGAACAGGTCGAACACTGTCATGGGTGTGCTGAGTACGCTCTAAATCCAGGCATGTTGAGAAGTGTGTAAGTATTAATTACATACAGGTGTGTTCAGTACCTCATGCACAACGAACACTCAAAGTCAGTGGGGTCCAGCAGGTGTCTAGGCACTGTTCGATGGACTTTGGTCTCCTCGGTGACCATCGGGGCTACAGTGGCAGTCTCTAAAGTGCAGAAACAGAGTTGGTTCAAAGCTCCCTGGGTGTTCTCAGCCTAATGCTAACGGTAAGGGCTAATGCTAACGGTAAGGGCTACTGCTAACGGTAAGGGCTACTGCTAACGGTAAGGGCTACTGCTAACGGTAAGGACGGGGCTGCTTCTGTCACACCAAGGCTAACACTACTGGGGAAAAGAAGAACAAAGTTACAGCCACTTACAGCGCGAGATGGGAAATCTCCCCTGATGGGGGCTGAACTGAAGTGTCTCACCTCCTTGTCTCTTGTGCTTGTTGCCATGGCAGCTGGGCAGGCCAGGCCACGCCTCTGTGCCAGACAGCTTCCTCTTTAGCAGTGTGCCCTTCTCCTGGTCACCCAGCTGAGGGGCGGAGCAGACCCGCTTAAGCCCCTCCTTCTCAGCCCCACCCAGACCGTAAACCCGTAAGGAGTGGGCTCGGTTCAGACCAGACCTCTCCAGACTCTCTGGCCTGCTGAGCTTCTGCACACAGGAGGTCTAAGCACAGAGAACAGCTACTGTAAAGGACACGCAAACACACCAACATTTGAAAATGTGGAACGAGAGCTTTAAGCTTAAAGCTGAAATGAGTCTTAAATGGACAGGGTAGTCCAGCCAGCGTCCATCAGAGGTCAGCACAAATAAAGCAGGTAACACTAATGCAGTACAGGGGAGGAGTTGCGGTTTAGCGGAGGAGGCCGGCGGGTCGGCCCTCACCTGGCCGAGCACCTGCTGGGTCTCAGGGAGTAGCTGTGTGGACGGCTTCTGGGTGGAGTCTCTCCCAGCGCCCGCTATACTCCCACAGGTTGGGGACAGCAAGCCATGGAGAATCTACCACGGGAAGGAATCCAGGAAAAAGAGATCAGTAAAGAGAACGAGAGAGAGAGAGAGAGAGAGAGAGAGAGAGAGAGGGGGGGGGATGGAGAGAGGGAGGGAGCGAGAGAGAGAGAACAGAGGTTCTTGTTCCACTGGACCCACATGGGACACACACACACAGTCAGACTGGTTATACACACAGTCAGACTGGTTATACACACAGTCAGACTGGTTATACACACAGTCAGACTGGTTACATTAGCTGCCTGGAGCTTCTGTTCAGAACCTACAGTAATTTACAGACCAATGCCCTGAACACAGGAACATGTCAATCGCAAAAAGGTTTGAACACACTAGTTTAGAAGCTCAACTAGTTAAAACTATAATGCTTAAATTAGGTGTGTGTGTGTGGGGGGGTCTATTCAAAAAGAAAAGTTACAAGGTTTCAGCCAAGGGAACTAACTTGTTTAAAATGAAACACTGCATTCAAGCCGTAACAACAACCCAGCACGTCGACTGATGTTCATACAAGCCCTTCATGCTAGTGTGACCACAGCAGGGTTAATGTGTAACTGCATCGAACCAAACTAAACGCAGCCACAGTGACCTTCCTGGAACAGACAGACAGACAGAAGACAGGCGGCATCAAAGGCCGAAGCCTCAGAGCTTCTCTGGGGCGCCTCTGCAGAAGACCTACCCCTTCCACTTCTTGCTTGGCCTGTTGGAAACTCTCATCCACGGCAAGGCACTGAAGGAAGAGCTGCAGGGATTCATCCAGTCTCCCCATCTCCTGGAGAACCTTGGCTTTGCAGAAATACCCCTGCCCAAGGAAGAGAGGAGATAGTTGAGAGACACAGTGAGGGGGGAGAGAGAGAGAGAGATGGAGAGAGATGGAGAGTAGAGGGACAGAGAGAGGGAAGCGACAGCGACAGAGAGAGAGAGAGAGAGATGGAGAGTAGAGGGACAGAGAGAGGGAAGCGACAGCGACAGAGAGAGAGAGAGAGAGAGAGAGAGAGAGAGAGAGAGAGAAACGGAGCATATTTTGCGCCTCTGCCTTTATTTCTGTTCATTTGCAGACAGCTGTGCACCTGAGCCGGGGCGCTCACCTGGAGAGACGGAGCAACACTCAGACATGCCGTCCAGTCGTCCAGGGCTCGATCGTAGCACTGCAGGCCATGATATGCCTCTGCTCGACACATCCGCAGCCTCACATTACTAGAGTCTGGACCGAGGACAGAGAAAGACAGAGACCGTCAGTACGGTGTGGAGCATCTGCACAGAGAAAGTGTGAAGGCTTGTTCTGACTTTACTCCACCCAGCAGACACACCCAGGTGTTTATAGCTAACCCCACTAGGACTGCAGCCAGCCCCACACACACACTACTGACACTGAACTGGTATGATTTACCTGTTAAATCTCACAGTTTGACTAGGCAGAGGTAATATCTGTTACAGTGCAAATCAGGAAACTTTGTGCCATTCCAAATGTTCTTTATACACTCAATATCACATCCTTATATTAAACCAAAGGTGCGAACGTTTTGCTGTCTTGGTACAGTTGGTGAAAAAATTATCACCAGCAGGGAAATTCAGGAAAGATCGGAACTGTGTAGATCACCTGCATCCGAGCGGTTGGATTTTAGTTCCCACACTGCGCCTGACCCAGAAATGACCCCGTGACCCTCTCTTCTCAGTGTATGCCACATACCAAATTGCACCAGGTGTGAAACAGTTTTTTAATGTGTTGGTGACTGACCTGGCCAGGTATGTCGCAGTACCTGTATTTGATTACGAGCTAAGAATCGTATCGATGGAGTTGAATTCACTATGGCACGATAATAAAGGCTATGAATATCTATTTCCTCTGACAATCATCAGTGTAGCAGTTAACACAGACAGTGTGTAAAGAATTTCCCCAGCTCTCTCGACATTACAAAACACTCCGCTCCGCGTCACGACCTCCCTTACACAACGTGCATCTTTTGCGCATGCCCTCTTCACGACCGTTTTGTAATAGCGTCGGGTTACATGATCCAGAGGTGGGGTTCATTCCGTAACACGGGGGAAAGCGCTCCAACACTACAATGCTGGTCAGCACAAGTCGGGGAATCTGGGGGTCTTCACTAAAAACAGGTTTAAAGCATTAGATGACACGCGCTAATGCTTCATGCTGACATGTTTATTTCCGAGAGCAGGAGGCGTGCGGATCAAACTTACCGGATTCTAACAGTTCACTCGCCAGTGACACAGCTTGGCGGAACCGTCTGCTGCTCAGCAGGCCCTCGGCCTCCGCTACCGTTTTCGTCTGTTTGATGTCCTCTGGGAACCACTTTTCTACAAGTCCAGTTAAAAGCACATTGAGTCGGAAGTCTGCGGGCTTCGTCTCCAGCTCCTCGTCGCACACTTTGCATTTGGAGAGCAGCCCTTGTTGCAAGCAGCCTCTGCAATACGAATGCCCGCACGCGACGGTAACGGGTTCCCCCAGAAACCTGCGGCACGCGGGGCAGTCAAATTCGCTGGGCTCGGACCCGCGCGCACAACTTTCCCTCCCCAGAGGGGCTCGCTCCTCCGCCTGCTTCTGGAAGTTCCGCAGGATGGAGCCGACCAGAGTGCTCAGCTGCTCCGGGCGGACGCGCTCGTCCCGCAGGGCCGCCGTAAACATGCCGATGGCTTCCTTCAGACGGCTGTCGGATGCCAGCACGTCCGCTCTGAGCAGCACAAGTCTCCGGTGCCCCACGCCGTCCTCCGCGCCGCACGCGCCCTCGCGCTCGGCCGATATGAAAAAGCCCGCGCGCTCCTCCAGAGGGGAGCTCTGGCCGGGCTTCTGCACCGACATGTCTTGCTGCCTCCTCCTGCGGGACGTTACGTAGAGGCGAGACCAACCATAGCAGCTACGAAAACCCCGACAGTTCCAGCGAGAGCACAACTCGGCGGATACGGTTGCGCGTGCCAGCGTGTTACATAAAAATATCGTCACGTGACCGGCAAACGCCGCGCTCCCATTGGACAGAAATCTCGATTACAAAACCTCGCTTGTAAGTTTTGTAACAGCGATACTGGGAATGGTGTAGACAAGACCATCTCCAACATACTTAAACAGCTATAAAGCAAACCTACAATACTGACGAGACTCGCGTTAAAAGCCTTAAGAATGTAGTTCGACATATTCCTACATCATGTATCAGGAGAAATGGTGAACAACTGATTCAGGCGCGTGGTTCTTTTAAGCAATAAAATATGACCTTTACTCTAATCTACTCGTTATTTAAACATGTCAATAATTGCGCTCTGTTACAAACACCGAGGCAATTGTCTTTATTTTGGAGATCATGTCGGTTGTTTTCATTGAAATATCTGCACATGCGCTGAAAGCCGCTCTATAATTCTAGCAGCAGAAGAGTGAACAAGTTACGTTTGGGTCACCGTGCAAATCAAATCAGTAGATATTTTATTCTACAACAGTTTTGAAATCCTTGGATAATCGTTTAGGTGAACACCCACATCGCAAATAAATCAGACAGGCTCCCAGATAAATCTGTACCACTCTCTCCTTTACTGTGGTCCGGACACCTTTATCCCCGTGAACACTTGCAAGTTTGCACTCTGAAGAGTAATGCGCGCGCAGAAGCCTTCGGGTTTCCTCCTACTGTAACAGTGAAGGCATTTTTATGCACATTGCTCTTACAGAACGGGTGGCGATCATGTAAGTTAAGACATTTTATGTTTTAAATATTACTCTGCTTCATGGTCTCTTTGCTTTTGGGGTCATATTTGGCGTGCATTTAGTGCAAATTTAGTTTGTATTTAGGTTGTCTTTAGCTTATGTTGTATTTATCTTAAGTTTGTGTTTATCGTATTTAACTTGCAAGATAAGAGTTTGTATGTAATTGGTATTTAGCTTGTGTTTAGATTGTCTTTAGTTTGTATTTAGTCTGCATTGTGTTTATCTTGTAGTTAGCGTATCCTCAAATTTAGTTCGAATTTAGTTAATATTTAGCTTTTCTTTGGTTTGTATATAGGTTGTATTTAGCTTCTATCTCTAACTTGTCTTTAACTTGTATTTAGATTGTATTTATTTTAGATCCAGGTTATATTTAGCTTGTATTTGGCTTGTTTGCTACATGGTGGCTTGGTGGTTAGAAAACCTGCCTCTCAGCGCTAGGGTTTTGGGTTTGTGTCCCTGTTTGGGTGGAGTTTCCATGTCCTCCCTGTGGGGGTTTCCTCCCACAGCCCAAAAACATGTGCTCTGTCCTGGGTGTCATCCAGCCTCCCCTCCCCTTCCCATGATGTAATAGGACACAAGCCGTATGGAGTTCAGCTCTGATCTTCCCCAAACGGACAGAGCAGTTGCTTTGGATAAAAGTGTCAGATAAATGCCGTGTCAGTGTTAGCTGAGAGTGTAATGGTGACTCCATGTGAGAACTTGCACAGTGGACAAAATGGCCTTAAACTCACTGCCAGTTTTTCTACATTGGACAATAGATTTTATCCTTCACAGCAATATGTGCTGGGTGGTCGCATCTGTTGTTAATGTGCATAGCAAAGACCGCCCGTCCCCCTCTTCTGCTTGTCACTGAGCTCCCGTTTGTATGGATGACATGAAAACTAGTCAGTTCAGTGTCAGAATCTGGAATCTCCGGTTTGAACCGTGTTTTGCTTGCATCCTTCAACTCCACACCAGGAGGTTCATGTGCCTTGTTGACCTGCTCTTTATCCACCATTTTCAGTACTGCACTGGTTTACTAGCTGCTTTAAATTCCTTACCAACAGAGCCTCTACCATCTTAATGGTCCAGCTGAAAACAAAGTCTTAATGTCCCACCAAGACCTAGAGACACTCGTGCCTGCTGTTATCTCCAGCAGGGTTGACCACTGTAATGGTGTCCTAACGGGACTCCCCAGAAAGCCCCTTCAACATCTACAGCTGCAGTGAGAGTGTTAACCAGGACAAAGATAACAGAGCACATTACTGCAGCTCTAAAATCAACACTGTGACTTCCAGTTAGTTACAGAACTAACCTTAAAGCATGACTACAACTATCCAGATCACACAGATCACTGTGTGGATCAGGCCCAGAACACTCAGATCTTCTCATAGTAGAAACCCAGCAGGGCTCTCAGGCCCCTGGGCACAGACCAGTGTGTGGAGTCTAGAATTCAAACCAATCACAGCAAAGCAACCTTTAGCTCCACTGCTACACACAACTGGATTATTATTATTATTATTATTATTATTATTATTATTATTATTATTATTATCTCAATTGTGAATCAATTATATTTAATTTGATCAGTATGACACAAACCCAAAATTTGCTTTTGACTGTGTTTAAACTGTCGAGATACATATTTTGTTCAATAATGTTTTATTTATTTTATTCACGCTTTTTTCCTTATTTATTTTATTTGATCCTTCTATTCATAGGCCAGTTTGTTTAAACCCCACCATTTTTTTTGGGTTATAACAGTTTTCAAAGAGCTCAACACACCACCCTTTGTTAAAAAGAAACTCGTCGCTAACAGCGAGCTCTTGTGCGTCACATTCTCGCGACACTTGGCTGCGCTGGGTGAAGCATGGAGCGGCGTGTCGCTGCGCTGTTGATAACCGGTCTCCTGTCTTTAAGACTCGCAGCAGGTAAGGACTGATTTAGCGTTTATTCTGTCTTACACTCTGCAGCTATACGCATTTGCTTATTAAAAACGTGACAATGCCGTTTAACGTCACGGGTTAAGGTTAGCGTTCAAAGTTAAGCTGTTCAAACCGGTAACTTTAAATGAATGAAATGTCACTTTGACGAAACGAACGGGTAGCACGCGCACAGTAGTTGCGCGGTATTTGCAGGGTGCCGGACGCGTGCACACAAGCTACAAGCTCGCTCAGCAAGGTGACGGGGCATAGCACGTTACCTTCACGTTAAGGACGAGCACACATTCACGTGGCTGGCCAGCAAGCCTCTAGTGCCTGAACGCTGTGACAACTCCCGACTGTGTTTAGAATAGTAATCCTGGCCTGATTAGACCAGCGCCACACACATGTTTTTCCATGTTTGTCAACTGCACACGAGGTGAAGGTCCATAATGGGGCGTCACGCACACATGCGCCATCAGGTGTGCAGGGCTGCAGCAGCGAGCAGTTCACGTGCGGCAACCGGCGGTGTGTGTCGCTCAGCGTGCGCTGCGACGGCTTCGATGACTGCGGCGACGGCGGTGACGAGGCGTCCTGCCCGACCTGCACCGCCGACGCCTTCCATTGTGCGGCAGCAGCGCGCTGCGTTCCAGCTTCAGCCGTGTGCGACGGCCGGCCGGACTGCGCAGACGGCGCGGATGAGCATGCAGTGGCGTGTGCGCCCCCTGCCGGCCCGAGGCCGCAAGGCTGCAGCAGCTCCGAGTTTGGTTGCTCCAACGGACGGTGTGTTCCTCACTCATGGAGGTGTGATGGCTCCAGCGACTGCGAAGACAGCAGTGACGAGAAGAATTGCAGTAAGGAAGCGCTTCTAGAGATACTGATGCTAATACTGACACCAGTATTGATACTGTGTACGATATTTCTGCTAAAGTACTGTATTGCATTAGTATCAGTAACAAAGATGCCCAACCATATACAAATGAGTTTGGATGCCATAATGTTTAAAGGCCCCCCCCGATGGCTTTTATCATTTACTCTCCAGATCAGAATGAGTGTGAGATCAATAATGGTGGCTGTTCCCATATGTGCGTGGACCTTCCGTTGGGCTTTGTGTGTGACTGCCCGGCAGGCATGCGCTTGGTGAGAGATGTACACTGCGAAGGTGAGATATTAATTAATCATCTTATTCTGGTAATTGAGCTTTGCGAAGGGCCTGCCGTCTATTGTGGAAGACGGACCCTCCTAAAGTGGCCCCCTGAACCTCCTGCTGATGAGACTCAGTCAATGCTCGTCAGCACCCCTGCTGGAAATCTACAGTATTGCAGCGGAGTAGTTCTGCGCAGCTACAGTAAAGTTTGTCTTAAGGCGATATTTTTAAGGGCTTGATTTGTGAGAGACAGTGTTCAGTGACCAGTCACAGGCCACGAGGAGGTGTGGTGGTGAAGATGAAGTATTTTGAAGGCTTCAGACTGGAGCTGAGGGCTGTCAGTCTCCTCGCTGGCACCAGGCTAGTGCGCAGGAGAAACGGAGGAAGATGTTTTGATACCAGGTTCTGGATTTCCTTGCAAACCAATAGAACGCCACCAGGTGGCACTCTACAGCCATCACATAGATGGCAGCAGGTGATATTGGTTGTTAAATGATGGACGCCACCAACAGAGCTTTTAGTTTACGTTCACGCTGCAGCTGAAAGCGCCTTGAGTCAGGATCTTGCACTAGCAGTATTGTATAGAGTATTGAAGCCTCACCAATATCAGAACAGAAACTGCAGTGTTATTATTATTATTAGAGAAGCAGCACCATTGTTCTCTGGTTTATGAAGCCTTACAGTTAGCTGTGATCTGCTGTGTGTAAGTCAGCTTGTTGATGGTTTAGAATTGTAAAGGTGTTGTCCCCTTTTTGCCCAACAGAGGCGGATCTGTGTTGGGATGCAGACGTGTGCGATCAGACGTGTGTCAGTTCCAACGGCTCTTTTACCTGCGACTGTCATGAAGGATACGTGAAGAACTTGGAGACTGGCCGATGCGTGGCTACAGGTGGGACGTTCCGCTCTTCTCATTCTGCTGTGTTTGTGTATTTTATCCTTATAAAAAGCGCAGTGTATCCGAGTGTGTGTGTGTGTGTGTGTGTGTGTGTGTGTGTGTAGGTGATGCAGCTAGACTTGTGTTCAGCAGCAGTGAGGGGATTGGCTGGATGGGAAAGTCAGATTCATCATGGGAGCAAATCGCCAGCATTACGGGAACTCCTGGGCCTATCGCAGCTCACATACCAAACAGCACCCTCTTCTGGAGCAACCCTGAACACCCATACATTTACAGGTAGAGCAGCTCCCTGAAGCTGTGATCCATTCGAACCTGGATCATTCAAACAGATTTCCTGAGCCTGAACCTCTTATCCTGAGTGTGATGACGATGACGACGACGATGACTATATAGTTCATTGCTCCGTTCTTGTATTTCCTGCACAATTTAGCATCTTTCTTGATCTGGCGAGTTCCAGAAATGTTTTGTCTGAGCTTCCTGTACCAAGCCTGACTCTGGTTCAGACATTTCCTGGCTGTGAACATCTGGATTAGGTGACGTGTCTGATCATAACTGTGCTTTATGAATCACTTGGGAAATTGAGTAAAAATAGCCGAGAGAGCTGGAGGGACAGAAACATTAGTGAAGATGGCGTGTTCTAAAGGTCAAGCAGTCAGAATGTATTTATATAGGATAATCAATCAAAATAAAGTTGTAAAGATTCAAAGATTAGTATTTTTTGCAGGTACATAGCTGTACTGAAACTCTTTTTTTGTAATAAAGGCTTGGTCAGGCCTAAAGTTAGCAAGTTCACTGGGATGAAAGTTTCTTGATCATGGGTTTAATGACCACAGCATTTGGTGATTTAGAAAAATGACCAAGGCTACGTGACAAATTTTATTATTGTCTGCAATGATTCCGTTACACTGGCAATCAGTTTAAGCTGCTGTGTTGGTACTGAGTATATGTGATGACGACTTGGTTGAACTCATGGTTGGTGTTTCAGTCTTACGATCGTGATCTCGGTCTGTTTCCTGATTGGTCTTTTAGGTTGTCTTTGGATGCGGCGGATAAAAGGCCTGTAGTGCATTTCAGAGGCACCAAGGGAACTGTGGGATTGGCCGTCGACTGGATCCATGACGTCCTATACTGGACCAGCACCAGTACTAGAAGCTTGCACATGGCTACGCTGGGCGGGTCGGCACGTAGGGTCCTTATTGCTGCACTCTCCTGGCCCACAGCGGTTGCTGTCCACCCTCTGCTCGGGTAAAAGCTTCCCTACCTGCACTACAAAATGGCCTTCACTTTTTTCACTGTGATTTTTATTTTTGTGTGTTTTGTGGTAACACCCCGCCACCCCAGGCTCCTGTTCTGGGCAGACAGCGGGAAAGTTCCCCGGCTTGAACGAGCGGGTCTCAATGGCCAGGACAGAAGAGCCTTGGTCACCTCAGACCTCCGCAAGCCTGTCTCCATCGCTCTGGGTTAGACCACACCCTGCCCATTCTGTCCTTCTCTGTGTGGGCTGACCCATACGCAGTACAGATGGACGTTTGCTATTAAAAACATCCCTGTTATCCACCCCCAGAGTTTATGGGGAATCGAACATGAATGGTGACTTGAACCCTAAGATTTTTAAACAAGTGCTGCAGATTGATTTGATCAGTTCATAGACTCTTTGCTGACTGCATATATGTAGACATTTTATTTTTTATTCTGTTATTTGTCAGATATTCCACGGGGGCTGCTGTACTGGGCTGACTCTGAGTTTCGTGAGATATCGAGGATCACGTTCGATGGGCAGCACCGGAAAGCGGTGGTGGAATCGAACGGCTATGTAGACCAACCCTTTGGCCTGGCGGTGTTCGAGGTACACACTACCGCTACACACTGCCATCTACAGGCTGCTTCCAAAGGTGCACACAGAGTATTCCTATTCAGTCAGAACATCAGTTTTAAAAGTACGCTGAGGCCCCAGATAGAGTGTGCTGATTGGCTCGTGCTGTTT
This sequence comes from Electrophorus electricus, assembly GCF_041902795.1. Taxonomy (NCBI): domain Eukaryota; kingdom Metazoa; phylum Chordata; class Actinopteri; order Gymnotiformes; family Gymnotidae; genus Electrophorus; species Electrophorus electricus. The sequence continues at coordinate 12,162,396 of NC_137521.1, forward strand.
ACTAGGGTCCACCTATGGGTGTTGACAGATGAATTGTGTAAATAACAGTACATGCAGTGAACCGGACAAAGAAGCTCTGATCTTACCAGGATCTCCTGGAAATGTAAACTGGAATTTGAGATGGCAAAATAAACATGAATGAACTGCCACGTAAACATGTTAAGATCTAGACGAATAAAAAAAGTAAACAGGATTGAGCAAATGACTGTTTTATACGTAATATGAGGATATGAGAAGAGAAGAAGAACGCAAACATAATAAATCCCTAATAAATAGCACTGATGAAGTTTAGAAATCCCCATTATTTGGGCCCCTGACATAAATTAGACAAAACCCTCCTTGACATTGTCGTACAAAAATTGGAGCAGGCAATGAGAGTCAGAATTCATAATGATGGAGAAAAACAAGATGAACTTTGAGCCCTACAATAAAGGAGCTGCCTTGAGAACATGTGAAAACCTCACATATGGGGTGGGGGGTGGGGGTGGGGTGGGGGTTGTGGCTCTGGAGTGATGAAACCCGTTGATGCAGGGGAGTCCGTGAGTGTTTGCGCCAGTAAGGTCAACATTTTCAGCAAAGTTTAGGTTGTTAGACCTGCAGCCTTTGTGTAGACATTTCCGTAATCAGAGTAGCCTTGAGAAAATATTTGTTCTTCATGCAGGCATGTGATGACTGATAAATCCCTCTTTTAACAGCTCCGACTTCTGCTTTTGTGCGTCACGCTTGACATGCACAATGAGCCTTTTTGCTGTTGTGCGGTCCACCCGTGGTGTTAGCGGTTTATTACATACCTCAAGGACTGTGATGTTCAGCTGACAGTGAGTGTCTGATATGTCACACCCTTGAAGGAGCGGTCTCCTATAGCAGGATGTCTGCTGTGTGCGCAGGCCAACGGGCACTTTGTTATCGCTATGACGAGGCTTTGAAGTGGTTCAGATCTGTTCTGCAGAAGAAGTGATCTTGTACTCCGCTGCAGTCTTTGTGCAGCCATGTTGGCTGCAGCATTAGCAATAGAGGGACACGCGTCTACAGAACCATATGCGGTACATTGTTTGGGTTTGACCCCAACCCAGACCCACTGATCATTCCTGCCGTCTGTACTCACGGTACCGTTCTGTTCGTCCATTCCACTGGTCTGGTTCTGTGGGTCTCCGCTGCTCTGCTGAGCTCTCAGTCAGTAAGCTACAGCCAGCTCTTCCACACTCACACTTCTGATAGCACTTGTGTTCAGAAACCTGAGGAGCCATTTTCTGATCTGTTTTTGTTCATTTGGTCATTGGAGAAGCATCATTCATCCAGCCATAGTCTTCTCTCTCACCTTTTCATTTCTTGTTAAATCCTCCCACTCTAGAATGCTTGGGAGACACCACCATTGTGTATTAGTGTCTGGTTATCACTTTTCTTCTAAAATTATGATTGAGCCCATTTGTGTGTGTGGATGCACCTTAGTGTCTATCTCTGTGTGTGTGCATATGTGCATGTAACAATCTTGTAAGTGCATTGTTTCCCTGATTTACTAATTAACATTTGGTCGCAGACCTAGCAGATATGTCACTCTAGAGATATGACTCAAGAGCTGGGGCTCTCTCTTATTCATGTGCACAGACGGGTTCAGCGGGTCTAAGCAAACACCGTTGCGTAAAATGTCACATGACCTGAAAAATCCCACGCGTACAGATATTGTTCTTGTGAAGTCTGATAATGAACTTCAGCTGTGCTCTTAAACAAACACACACTTTGAGTTCAGGTGACTCACCTAAAGGGGGTGCAAAATTAAACCTGTTTGTATTGGTCCTCTATGCAAAAGCAATTGGCAATTCAGTCGGAGTTCTTTTGAAGATCCTGTGAGATTTTGCCTGGGTAGGTTTTCCCCTCCCATACGAAATTGTCCATATGCTAAACGTACTTTAATCTGTACAGTAATAGTATGTATCTACTTTATTGAACTCAGTGACATGTGTTCCCTAAATATCCAACCCTGAGAAGTTTATGGACAGTGCCTGTAGTCTACTGTTGGACTGTTAGCACCTGTACTCCTGCCTGACCAGTGGTGTGCATGTTGAATGGTTTGGCCAAGGTGGGTGTGTGTGTGGTGGGGGGTCTCCTTCAGTGCTCAGCGGTATCCTGCCAAGAGCTGTTGGTGTGTGAAGCACCGCTTTATACCCAGAATTATACGTCATCATTGATTGCTATGCAACAATCGTTGTCATTGTCAGTAAGCACTGTGGAATGCAAGATGAGGGATATTGAACATGTTTTACATGATGCATCAGAAGCAGAGCGCTTTTCTGGAACCCGTTCGTGTAGACTTGGTGAGGCGGCATTCCTGACCTCATGTTTGTTTCCTTCTGAAGCCCTGCCAAACCACATCTCTCAAGATCTGGATACTGACACATGCACATGCAACCATGAAAGATGTCCTGGGCATGTGGTGTGACAGCATTTTCTACATTGCCCACACCTTGGGAGATAACAGCAAACAATCAAATCAAAGCAACGTTTATTTATATAGTGACTTTTACAACAACTGTTGGAACAAAGCAGCAGTTTGATTGTGTAATAATAATAATAATAATAACCTTTTTAAAAGAAGGTTTATAAAGTGGTTTATGGGAACTTATTGTAGAAATGGAATAATAAAGCAATGAAATATGAAAATAAAGGAAAATGTCAAGCAAAAAATACAGTGCATTAGCAGCAGGTCTCTGGGGGCAGAAACAGCATTTCTTGTAAAGATTCTCTACAACATGAATGTCCGTAAGCAACAGTAACGGGTTGCCCTAGAAACCTGTGAGGAGCTGCAGAGTCCAGTCAGCCTGAAAACCTTCTGTCACTAGAGGGGCTGTTTCTTCAGGACGAGTGTGTGAGGTAGCGTGACTTTAATAGTGCGTTTTGTTTAACTCGATCTGAATTTACATATTCAAATCTAGGAAACGTAACACTGTGTGTGTGTGTGTGTGTGTGTGTGTGTGAGAAGAGCCGTGTGTATTGGACTGACAGGTTGACTGGTTCAGTCTGCAGTGCTGATAAGCACAGTGGCCGTCTGCTGCAGGTGACCCAGAGTCCTGGGATGCGTTTCCCAGCAGGACTCGTCATCTACCACCAGCTGCTCCAGGACACAGGTGTGTGTGCCCCCCCACCAGAGGGACACTGGTCATTAATATATCCCTATACTTATTCTTCCTTCAAAAAGCACAGCTTTGAAAGAAAATTTGAATTGTTGAGCAAGGTGTAAAACAAAAGTACAGTACCAGTCGAGACTCTGGACACAACTGACTGGGTGTCTGTGCGTGTGGAGGGGGAGAAACTGGATGCTTTGGACAGAGATCCTGCATCAGTTGTTGAAGCGAATCCTGTCTGAAGTTCCAGGAGGTGGTGGAGAAGGAGTTCTACTTTTCTACTTTTGTTTCTTTTCCATGTTTTTGAGAGAAGGCGGGTGCTGTCTGGTGTATACGGACACAAAATACCCAATCAGGCACAACATTAAAACCACCGGCAGGTGAGGTGAATGTGTTAGGCAGCCAGTTCATAAAGTTGGAAGCAGAAAAGTATCTTTGACCAGGACCAAACTGAGACTGTAGAAGACAGAGCGTCTCCTGAAGGAAATTTCCCAGTGTGCAGTGGTTAGTACCTACCAACGGGATCCCAGCATGGACAACCAGTGAACCATCAACAGGGTGCTGGTGAGGAGTGAAGGCCCGTGTGGTCTGATGAAAAGCGACTGTAGCGCGTGCACACACACATCATAGCTTGCGGTATATGGGACTCTAGTCTGTGGCTACAATCAGGGTGCCTATGCTGACCCCTGTGTAGCCACAGACCAATCAGAGTGCCCATGCTGACCCCTGTGGAGCAGTGGAAGAAGGTGGCCTGGTCTGAGCACGATTTGTTTTGCATCATGTGGACAGCCGGGCAAGTGATGCACTCTGGGAAGCAGGCAGGCCGGTGGAGGCAGTGTGATTCCCTGGCCAGTGTTGGGCTGGGAAACTCTGGGTCCTGGGGTTCATGGGGATGTTGCTTTGACACACATCAGCCGCAGACACGTTGTGCTACGCGCCTTCATGGCAAGGCTGTTCTAATGCGAAATCTTAATTGAGGAAGTGTTCCTGAGAACACACAGCTCCACAAACATACCTTCACTGTCTACTGGGTTTCATTCTCAAATGCACCTAAAATATTTGAGACAATTAGATTTATGATAATTCACTTGCATAGGGAATAAAGAAGATAAGTGGGGGGGGGGGGAAACAATTTCAAAGACTTTAGATGCAGAGTAAATGGGAGAGCTGTGATGTGTGAAAAAAGCACCAGAAAAACAAGCACCACCAGAGAGTGTGTAGGGGCGGACACGGCTGACATCTTTACAACCACAAACCCTACTCGCTCACATCCTGCACTGTTGACGAGTGGAACTGTGACTTAGAAAAGATGTGGTGGGGGGTTTGGGCTGGAGTGTTGAACTGCTGCTGATGAGAATAAATAACTTGCATTTTAACCACCAGCAAGGAAACCGCACATGTCGCTGAGACCAGCGAGACTGGTTTTGAAGAAGAGAGCTGACGGCCTGGGTGCAGCATGGTGGGGTGGAATCTGTCGGACCTCATGGAGCTCGAAAAACCCTAATCAAGCACACGATGGGCTTAATGTGTCTTGAGAGAAGCTTTTCTGTGGTTTAGATTTTAACTAGTGTTTTAAACCCGAGAAAGTCGCTTGGGTTAGTAAATGCCCACGCTGTGTTCTCAAACCCTGCATCTTGACGCTCTCCTTTTCTGTTTAATTTATGAATCTTACGTCTGCTGCTAAATCATTGCATCTTGGATTTAACTGAAGTTTATCTTAAACCTGCTGAAGTCTTGGTATTGCTAAGGTTTAAGTTAAGATTTTTGTAAATAAAGTGCATTTTCAGCTTATATTCTATACTTAGGCTTATGTTCTTTTTAACCTTTTTTTTTTTGTGGGCTTCATGGCAAGTTTTAAACACTGAGTTCCCACACTCTACTCGAGTATTCTTTTAATGGGATTTTTCAGAGTGCCATTCAGAGACGCTAACCTGTGCTTAGGCTAGCACTATAACTCAAGGGAAGCTGGCACCTTCAATTTCTAAAACGAATCGATTATGTAATGAATCCGCAGGTGAAGTGTGCCTTTGGAGAGGCGTTAGCAGGTACCGGTGCAGCGTAGCCTTGGTCACCGAGCAGCACTGTACACTAAGCCCCTTCTTTAAGCTGGCTGCTGTTAGATGTTTGTGCATCATGGATACACAGTGAGGCCCAGTGACATGCACAGACTGTGTCACTTCTGTGGGTGTTAGGTTTGCTCTGGAAACAGTGAGCCCAAACAGTCTGCTAAAGAGAACCTCATGAAATGAACTAGGCTGTGCAGAGCAGAATGAAACGCAACTCGCTGTTAAGACTAAACTTTGAAGGTGTTTACAGGAATTTACATCTTTAAAAAAAAACAAAAACTCAAAAATTGACTAATTTAGGATAGATGTTTTGTGAAAAAGCCATTCCTAAAACATGATTGGCTGTATACTAATTGTAATTGGTTTGGGTCTTACTTTTAGAAATTGTTACTGTAAAGATCAAACGTTCTGAGCTGTAAATGACCTGTGGTTGGCTGCAAATATGTGTTGGTGGATTTAGTTCTAGATTAGCACACATTGACACTGTAACATATGAACACATAGTTTAGCACACGTAGTGAGAAATACCTCATGTGAGGGGAAAACATCAGAGACTGAAGCTGCATAAATGAATAAACATATAACACTTACAATAAACAAAATGCCAGACACGCCACACAGTAGATCGTAACAATGAAAACTTCATCTTGGTTGTGCTCTGTTTTTGTATTAGTGCGTCTTTACATACGGATTGTACTGCCAGTCATTCTGAAGCTTTTATGTGGTGAAACGGTTGTGGTTGATTGGCCTTGTTTCTATAAAAAGCAAGTCAGACATTTGCACTGGCAAATTGGTGCTTTATATGCCCAAATTTAGGTTGGGGGATGGAAACACTTCGCTGTGTCTACATCTAGTGCGCGGTTCCACTCTGCTTCATGGGTGAGGTTCTGATGTTGGTTGCTGTTTTTTTTTTTTTTGTTTTTCTTCCTCAGCACACAGCATTCTATACATTACTTCAGAAACAAGTGTCACGAGGGATGTAGGTAAACTGATATACTTGCAGCCTGACTGTCATACTTGTTCTGAGACCTTGGTCCTTTCCCTTCTGAGGAAACGCAACTCCGTTCTGTTCTTTGAACTGTTAACACTCAGTTGTTGTTATATTGCTAGTAAGTCAAACCTGTTGAGGTGCATTGCTAAGATCATGCCTTAGTCTGATAATTCAGATGGTCTAACTGGTATTTTCAGTTTGAGGGCCCTTCAGTTTAATGCTTACATTATATTTTCGCACTCTCCTTTACCATTGCCAAGGTCAGCCCCTCTCCATATTAGTGATGATGGGTCTTTAACAGTGTTCTAATTTAGACTGATTTGAACTACACAGGTTTGGGTGGATGGCTTTGATGCATGGCTGGGTTATTTTCATGTTTACTGAGTTAAACACTGATTTAGGCTAGACAAATGGTGAACAAAGGAGTTTTATGAAGTTAGGTACGCATGTCCTGATGCCGTACGCTGGCTTATGCAACAGAATGTGCTCTCTGGTGTGATTTTGGAATGAGATGAGCTGGTCAGGTTTTCCATGGGTTAAGCCTTCACCCACCCACACCTTTTGGTTGTAGGTGAGTAGGGTAAAGGTGGCAACATGAAGGTACGGTTTTCCCTGTTCACCGAAATGCATCCCAGCAGTTCCACAAAACACTGAGGCTAACTGCTTTTTAATGGTAGACTTACAAGAGGCGCTACATCTGTCATCTAACCCAGTCTTCGTCCTGAACCTGTTGGTGTTAAAGTGCCAGGATTCTGGACCTGGAAGTTTATTATTAGGTTTTGTAAGACTTACTTATTCCTCTGAAATCTTTTTTGATCGACTAATAATGTATACATCAGCATTGGACCCCTATTACATACTATCCTATACTGAAGAGAAGATAACTACTGTATTGTATGTATGTATTTTTAATAAATTAAGTCTAATTACTTTATTTTCCATCCCATCAGTATATGGGCATATCACTCATATTACCATATTATAATTCTGTTATCTCTGCACTAGCTGCCAGGGAAATATTCCATTGTTTACAAAATACTTCTCCTGACTTATAACTCTACAAGGTGTGCCTCGGCTGTGTCATATTGAACATGTCCAACCTGACGCACACAGCAGATCATCACACTTTGTCTCATAAGGCCCCTCAGCTTATGACCAGCACTCGGACACGCTCTCAAAACACTGATCTACTCCCAACACGTACTGGTTTACACCATCTTATGGTTAAGTCAAGCTGATCAGATGGGTGAGTCATATCTGCGTCTGTGGGAGTAGGTGGGGTCAGTTCATCTGCTGGCAGCACTGGGATGGTTTCTGGTGTCCTTGCATGCTTGGTCACTGATGTGACACAGGTTTTACTAAAAGGTTGAGGGAATATGTTTTGAACCTGGTTTAGTGTGCCTGCGTCCCGAATTAAAGCAGTTGTAACAAGCGTTGTTTATACTCTTAACTGTTAGGAAGTTAAGAGTATAACATTCAATTGACACCCACCCTCTGGTTTCTTTCCCTTTCTGTTGTTTTTCTTGGCTTTTTATTGCTTAAGTTGTATTCTTTTGTGGTGTCTGGTGTAGGCCAGAGTCTTGGTTCCTCTCAAGGTTTCTTCCTCGTGCTCTTAGTTTTTCGTTGCCACTGTTGCCTTTGGCTTGCTTACAGGGGGCTTGGACCTGATTATAAAAAGTGCCATATAAATATAGGCTTATTGATTGATTGGTAACCCTATATAAATACAGGTTTATTTATTGATTGATATCCTCATATGAATACATGTTGATTGATAACCCTACATGTTGTTTTTTCTCACTTTCACAGGCAAAATGCTGTCTGCCACTGAGGGTCCCCCTGTAGTTGTTGATTCTACCTTCACCTGGATTCTGTGTCTGATTGGTGGGTTTATTGTTTCTGACACAGTTGCCTTGATTGGTCAGCTGCATGCTGCTCGATTCTAGACGTTGCCCTTAGGAGTAGTCATGATTAGTATAAGAAGAAAAGTTTTCTACTCTAAAAGACTGGCAATGACAATCATCTGAAAGATACCAGGCTGAAATGCATGTATGTCTTCTGGAAGGTTTGTACTTATATCAGTGTTATTCTCCCAAGGCATCTTATACTGGCTGTCATTTTGTGTGGGTGTGTCCTCTGTCCAGTCTTCCTCAGTGTGCTGTTGGTGGGTCTGCTGACATGGTGGTGGAGCAGCCAAATATCGTCCTCCTCCTCCTCTTCCTCTTCCTCTCGTACTGGCTTTGATGATGATGCTTTGATGACTCGTACTGAGTCTCAGGACCTCCTTGTACCGACTGGACACACCAAAACACAGCCTGTCAAAGTGTGAAGGTTTACACGCACACACACTCACTCACACTCACTCTGTCTCTCTTATATTATACTTTGTCAGGGCATAAAGCTTATACATGTCACTAATTTACATGTCACTTTATATATAACCCAGCAATAACACAAATGTATGTGTGTGATATTCTAGCCCAAGCTGACTGGACTACATTCCACAGTTCTTCTGCACTCTTGGATTTTGCATCACAATAAATATATATATTTTATATTATTTATAATATACAGTGGTGTGAAAGTGTTTGCCCCCTTCCTGATATCTTTTTTTTTTTTGCATGTTTGTCACACTTGAATGTTTCAGATCATCAAGCAAATTTAAATATTAGACAAAGATAACACAAGTAAACACAAAATGCAGTTTTTAAATGAAGGGGTTTTTTTATTAAGGGAAAAAAAATCCAAACCTACATGGCCCTGAGTGAAAACGTGATTGCCCCCTACTGTTAAAACATAAATTAACTGGTTTATCACATCTTTGGAAAGCTGAGTTCAATGTCTCTAGCCACACCCAGGCCTGATTACTGCCACACCTGTTCTCAATCAAGAAATCACTTAAATTGGACCTGCCTGACAAAGTGAAGTAGACCAAAAGATCCTCAAAAGCTAGACATCATGCTGTGATCCAAAGAAATTCAGGAACAAATGAGATACAAAGTAATTGAGATCTATCAGTCTGGAAAAGGTTATAAAGCCATTTCTAAAGCTTTGGGACTCCACAGTGAAAGCCATTATCCACAATTGGCGAAAACATAGAACAGTGGTGAACCTTCCCAGGAGTGGCAGGCTGACAAATTACCCTGAGGTCACAAAAGACCTCACGACAAGATCCAAAAAACTGCAGGCCTCACTTGCTTCAGTTAAGGTCAGTGTTCATGACTCCACCATAAGAAAGAAACTGGGCAAAAATGGCCTGCATGGCAGAGTTCCAAGACGAAAACCACTGCTGAGCAAAAAGAACAAGAAAGGCTCATCTCAGTTTTGCTAGAAAACATCTTGATGATCCCCAAGACTTTTGGGAAAATACTCTGTGGACTTGCGAGACAAAAGTTGAACTCTTGGAAGGTGTATGTCCATTACATCTGGCATAAAAGTAACAGCATTTCAGAAAAGGAACATCATACCAATAGTAAAATATGGTGGTGGTGATGGTCTGGGGCTGTTTTGCTGCTTCAGGACCTGGAAGACTTGCTGTGGTAAATGGAACCATGAATTCTGCTGTCTACCAAAAAAATCCTGAAGGAGAATGGCTGGCTGGCCATCTGTGACCAAGTTGAAGCGCACTTGGGTTCTGCAGCAGGACAATGATCCAAAACACACCAGCAAGTCCACTTCTGAATGGCTTAAGAATAACTAGGCCACTCCAAAGTCTTCATTTTGTTTGTTTTTGTTAAAAAGGTGGTTCATGCTCAAATCCTCCAATGTGGCCAAATTGCAACAATTCCGCAAAGACGAGTGGGCCAGAATTCCTCCACAGCGCTGTAAAAGACTCATTGCCAGTTATCGCAAATGCTTGAATGCAGTTGTTGCTGCTAAGGGTGGCCAAACCAGTTATTAGGTTTAGGGGGCAATCACTTTTTCACACAGGGCCATGTATGTTTGGATTTATTTTTTCCCCCTTAATAATAAACCTTTCATTTAAAAACTGCATTGTTTACTTATCTTTGTCTAACATTTACATTTGTTTGTTGAACTGAAACATTTAAGTGAGACAAACATGCAAAAAATATCAGGAAGTTTTTTCATACTTCCTTTTTTTTCTACTTTCTTCTTTCCGCCTTCTGTCTGTCTCTATTTTTAGTACCTCAGCTCTGACCTTGACTTCAGTAACCCAAAAACTTGCCTTTTCATGGTTGACAATTGACACACACCTTTTCCAGAAAGCATTTCACATTTTTAGGACTGTTTTACTGGTATGAATGAGAGTAGATTCCCCACTGGATTTACTACATTTTTGTTCTGAAAATGCACAAACTCATAAACACCATCTGTGCTGGGTTTTAATCATTATAAATTATAATCATGTTAGGGATATAGTACTTTGCAGTGGAGACTAATGAACGTTTACCATAAAGTCATAAATGTATATTTTGTTTTCAGAGTGGAGACACGTGATTGGAAGTGAGACCATGGAGAGACCAGAGGGAGAGAGTGTGGGTGTGTGATAATGGTTGAAAGCCATTTCTTTTGCAAAAAAAGAAATGTCTGGGGAGATTTATTTAATTTATACTTTGTTAATTCTGCCTTGCTGTTGGCTCTGCCGTGGTCATCTGGTATCTGGGGCAGATCCCGAGTCACTTGTGTATAAATCATCTGTTCATGATTCTTCTTGCTCATTGTGTTTGACTGACTTTGATTCACCTTTTTGCTGAATCAGATTTGTTTATTAATCAGTACTTGTGATACTGAACCTGCTGTATATTTCTTCTTTGTAGTTTGTTCTTTGTATTTATTAGCTTGTGTATGTTCTGAGATGGATCAGTGGTTGATCAGAGCTGTGAGGGTGTTGAGAGGAAAGCATCACTCACAGGAGATGAAGTGCACTAAATACCAGTGAAATAAGTTATCTTTACCAGGCTGACTGCTCTTGCAACTGTACTCTGGTCTGAGTTGTTTGTATGGCATGTTTGCTTTGTCCTTATTTCTGTTTTACTCTTAAAAGCTGGTGAGACTTTCACTAAGATGAATTTTAAAGCTAGATTACATTGTCAGTGAGGACTTTTCATTCATTACCTGAACACCTGATTTGTTTGTCAGATCAGGTTTGCAGGTGTAAACCCAATCTGTAACCTACAGTTATCTAATGCAACTCTGATATTTATCAGTATGACTCCCTGGCAGTTAAAGCCATCATCTTAGTGAACGTAACTCTGTTTTGCTGATGATTTGAGAGAACCCCCCCCCCCCGGGAATTCATATTTGTTTCCCTCTCCTGAAATGAAAGATGAATGCTTTGGATTTGTTTTCCTTTAAAATGTGGATCCTTGAGAGTCAGTATTAAAACTAGAAACTATACAACCAAACACCGTGTATGTTTTTTTTGGGGGGGGGGGGGTTGTCAGGAATTGTCATTTCACTCTTGTTGGGAAAATATAATTAGAATATAATATAATGACTCATATCCTGGGCATAACTTTGGACAACCAGTTGTCCTTCTCAACTTGGGTTTAAAATCTGACCCAGTCTTGCAGGAAGCTGCCCAGGTGCTTGTGCAGTCTCTAGTCATCTTAAAGCTTGACTACTACAACTTCAGACAAGCATGGAGACTATTCTCTGTCCTGGCTCCTAGATGGTGGAACGAACAGGGTCCCTTGCAGTCTTCAAATACAGACTGAAGACCCATCGATTTGTGTAATATTTAAATGACCACTGATCGTGCACCTGTGTTGACTAGCTAAAGCTCAATACCCTACAATAAGTACTAGTTTGTTGCACTTATTGTTGTCTACTGTTGTGTAACGCTTATGTTTTGCAATTCTAGGCTTCAGCATTGATCCCTGTATTTCAACAGCATTCTAGTTTAATTGTATATTGAACTCGAACCTACTCTACTGGCTCGAATACATTCTATGAGTAAATGAAAAAGCATTTTTGTAAGTTCGATAAATTCCGTAAATGTAAATGAGTGCTGTACATTTACCACATACAGCCCAACGTATCTGGGTCATGCACCATGAAACTAAATTCCTTTTCGAGCACTACCATACTTAAGAAAGACCGCAAAAATATGACGGAATACATACACACATATCGATTCACACGGGATTAATATAACCTGAGGTTATATATGGCTCGTTTTACAGAATGCAAGGCGCCGGAATCTAATGACACGAGAGCGCGTATTCAGACTATAATCACTGAAGAAGGCTGGTAGTAATGACTTTAGTCCACCTTCCAACGTAAAATGCATCCCGTCCGAATGAGGCCAAAGACAGCGGCAGCGTCAGGTGCCTGGGTAAACGTGGGTCCCCGCGTGCGCGCTTCTGTCAGCACGGAACGGAACGAGGCGGAGCGCGAGGGAAAGTGCATGCAGCCTACAGTCACACGCACGCAGGTATTAAATTGATCACTGCTGCTTGTGCAGCGAAGTAGTGTTTTATATAGAATAGTACCAGCAGAGCCAAGCACTCGGGTTAAGATTTGATTTCATGCTCGGACTTCACAACATTTCGTGAACACGTTACAGAACACCTGGCCTCGCGCTGAGCATCTGGTCTGTCTTTGCTCGAGGCACTCCCACGAGCGCTAATCCACCAGTTAGAAAAGCCGGTATGACAGCACTCGGTGAAACGACACTCGAGGAGGAGAGCTCGTCTGTTTCTAATCGCTAGTCGAAAATCACGAGATTTGAATACAGGGTGAGATTATTATTAAAACTGGGGGGGGGGCAGGTTTATGATGGCGATTATTCTGAAGAAAACAGCTTTATTTGACTTTTTTTTACGTGAATTACGTTCAACGTTCGGTAAAATTGTTCGTTTTTAATTTAGTTTGTACTAGATGTGTTGTATTTACCATTTTTACACAGGAAACATCACCCGAACATGCACACATTCGGGCAGATTTGCAGTAAGTAAACTTTCTTCTGCTGTTGCAGTACGTGCTGATAATGCGGGCATTTCGCATGTTATCTGGACGTTATAATAATAATAATAAATTAATAAACATATGTCGGTTTGATATTTTGCAATATTGAAAACGATTACCGACTGATCAAATAATCCAGAAGATCTAGTCTACTACAGGCTTGCGGTACAGTTCCTTTTATCTTCACTTTAGGACATTGCGCATTTTGAGACAATCGTTTTAAAAATGAGTGAGGTCTAAGAATAGAATCGCTTTTAAGTACCGTTTCTCAATAGAAATTATTGTTATTTATTTGCTTATTTATTTCAATTTAAATCTGATCAGTGATACATGCCAAAGAACATGGGGAGAAAAAATGAACAGTTAGGGCTAATAGTAGCTCGCGCTGGATTACGCTCGCTCATATAAAATACATGTAGTCTGTGGCAGGTTCAGGGGTTTGAGTATCAGAGAACAAGTGCAGTTCACAGGAAGCAAGAGTACAAAGTTAAAACAACAACAACAACAAAAAGCATGAAACTGGAAGAGGAGATGACTGCCTCTGCAAATACTCAACCCGGCATTTTCATGTAGCTATACTCTACCCGGTATTTTGATGTAGCTATACTCACGAAAGTTCTCTCACAAACCTGTTTTAACTTTGTACTCTAAAGCAGTTTGTACAGCATCTTTGATGTATGAAAGGTGGTATATAAATAAAGGTTGTTATTATTATTGTTGTTATAAAATCCACCCTGTGCCCTCAAATAACAAGGACGCTTCCCATATAGCAGGGGCTATATGTTATGTAGCTACGTTTGTGTATATTTCTATATGACGTTCAAAAGGCGACGTTTATTATATGTTGTTTCTTTTACATTTCTCTAGTGAGCATCTGGGTTCACTAACTTGATAAAGTTAGTTTACTAGCTGAGTAAACGTATTAAACTCCCCAATGAGGCAACCGGACCCAGCACTGAGGCGCTGTTCCAAACTGCTCCCCCCACCCAACCTTTGTAAAGGAAATCACACTTTTAGTTAACAAAGGCTCAAACAGGACAAACCAGTTGTAATACAACTCTATGAATGAAATGTAGATGCTATCATCAAACTACAATAATTCTTTTACAGTGGGAGACTTGGAGATGTTCCAAGGCATAATCCCTCTGAATACATGGACTCAGAGGTTAAGATACTCGACTAGTAAGATGAAGGTTGCCAGTTTTTTTTTTATTTTACATGTAAATGTAAATCTGTAACCAAAAGCATTACAAAGTCTTTTCCTAACCAGAAACCAGTGACGTTTTTACCAGTGGTAAAAGAAAAAGGTTGGTAAACCTCAAACTTTAGCATATGCCCAGACATGTAACTGAAAAAATGGCAAACCAAACATTGCAAACCAAACATCTATATTGGTTTCTGCAATAAAAAGTAGGGAAAGGAATGAATGAAAGTATATAAATGAATATTTCCATTGGAGAAACCAATATTGATGATCATTATATTGAACACATTTAGACCATCATGATAAATGAATTTTTTTCCCTCCCAGTGGCAAAGCTGTAATGCTAATGGACATTGGCATTAATGACATCCATTTTATATGATTTAGCAACTTACAGTTATCACTGAATACAACTTGAGTAATTGAGGGTTAAGGGTCTTGCTCAGGGACCCAACAGTGGCAACCTGGTGGTAATGAGACTTTAACTGGCAACCTTCTGATTACTAGTCAAGTACATTAACCACTGAGCTGCTACTATCTATTTTCCTAGCCACTTGTTGCCATGACAGCAATTAAGTTTGGAAACTCAAAGAAAAAGAACTTTAGAACCCCATGGAATTAATGTTATAACTTAAACATCTACTTTTTCGAAACAGGATCCACCTCCTATAATTTGAGAAGCACTTTGTTTGCACAGCTGATAAAGGACCTCTGTCTGAAACATCCCATTTCTCAGGAAACCTTGTGTATTTCACTGCACTTTTGACTATCTACAACTTTTATTGAAGTACACTCGTTACTCACCTGGATTCTTCTTCAAATTTATACACAAATACACATACACATTGTTTCTATATACAGTTGAATTCATATGTTTACATACACCTTAGCCATATTCATTCATTAAGTTTTTCACAATTCTTGACACATAATCCTAATACACATTTCCTCTCTTAGGTCAGTTAAAACAGTTAGGCGATTTTGGAGCTGTTCCTTACTGAGAGCCCCTCCAGTTCAGTGTCTAATATAGGACACGTTTTACTGTTGATACAGATAATTTTGTACCTGTTTCTTCCAGCATCTTATGTTGCTGTTCTTGGATTGATTTTGTATGTTTCGGATATCACCCCTCCTTCTCACCAAACATTAGTGACTCATTAGACAATTTTAGACAATGGTTGTACAATATATATTTATTTTACAATAAAAACAAAAAATGTTTTGTATTGAGCAGGGTTCAATCCAAAGATTTCTTATCCATCATAGTGAATCATCTCATTTACTGTTGCTCTACCAGTTCTGATGGTCATGCTTGAAGTTGATAAACTTACCTTGCATTGGAGGCAGGAGCCAGCAGATGAGTGGGCTAGTGGGTGGCTTTTTGTAACTGTAGTCATTCTAGCACTAGGAGTCAGAGCACATTTCCTTCCTGAGAGGTATGATGGCTGCATATTATTGTTTGAATAGTTAAACACATTACCTTCAGGCGTTTAGAAATTTCTTCCAAGAATGTAATTCAGTCTTTCAGATTCATAATCGAAAAATAGAAAGGGGGGAAACTGGGACTAAAGGTCCAAACTGTAGCGACAAGAGAAACTACCAGGAAGTGGCTCAGTGAGTTGACACAAGATATGCACTACTGCACAGAGACCAAGAGGAAGTGAGGACCTCTGTAGGGGGAAGTGATTTGATGATAACAGGCAGATTGAGCTGGTGTTCCAATGAAGGCAGTCTAGATGGGCGGGTCATTTGGTCAGCAATGATAGGCTGGGTCTATATGGGTGTAGTCAGGAGGTCAACAATAATAGGCTGGGTCTAGATGGGCGTGGCTGAGTGTAATTGAGCGGTTTGCAGACTGATCTGTGTCCCAGAACACAGTTTTTTAAACTGGATTTCTCAGGCACCTAATAGACTGTGCTGATGCCATTATTATTTTTGTTTTTATGATGTTGTACATATTTCACAGTTTATTTAAATTAATAATAAAAGTGGAAAAATTGACTAATGCAAATATAAAGATTTTATATATAGGATAAACAAGCAGACCAGTCAAAAAACAGAGACCATGGTCTCTCTGAGGAATGAATTGGCTATATTTGCTATATAAATATGTCCAGTAGTCAAGGACTCTTTTTTTTTCACTGTTAACAACCAATAAAATAAAATACAGTATTCTGAATCCCCATCCCCAGATCAAGGATCAAAAGTGTTGTCAACAATTGTTGATTGTAACTAGAATCTAGAACCTGTAATCTAGAATCTCCAGCTAACATTCTTGTGTTTAACATGAACCACAGAGTAAAGACAGGAAAAAAAGAGAGGAATCACTTTTCTTGATGAGCTTTACAGATCACTGTGGTCTGGCCCAGTCTTGCTAACCTAGACCTGTATTTTGATGTTTACGCTGCACCTCCAACAGTTTAGGGTGTAGGAGTGTAGGATTACTCAGACATGTATAAAGTAACATCATAATGAGATAGGGGCACTGACACTGCATCAGGCATCAGGTCTCCCTCCTCAAGATGATCAAACACACCAAGCTTAGATCCCTAAATATGTGCAACTGGTGCTATCATGCATGCAGTAGCGTGTTGTGTTTCCTCGTGACTGTCAGGCTCCAGGTAGCATAAGTCATTTCTCACCTTTGGGTCTGAGGATATTGGGGTGTCTATCTTACCTGGAACCTACATCTCATTTAAGACAGACACGTTTCAGCAATCAGGCATAAAGCTGTTAGTTTGAATTGAAGCATAATGCCATCTTATTGTCATATGGAGATTAGAGTTAACAGAGTCTAAGTGACTCTGCCACTTTGATTGCCAGTTCAAGCCCCGCCACTGTTAGACCCCTGATCAAGACCCTTAACTCTCAATTGCTCACGTGTATTCAGTCATAATGGTAAATCGCTTTTGATAAAAGTGTTAGCAAAATCTCATAAATGTAAATAAATATGATCCCATGTTTACTTCCACACCTCAGAGCCTCAGGAAGAAATCACTTGTTCAAACAGACTCATTCTGCTTAAGAGATTGTATTTGGAATGTTCTCTCAAGTTGTAAATAAAAAAAAGTGGCAAAGACTTGTTATAGATGTTGTGCTGCTGATTCCCAAGAAAAAAAAAAGATGTCTGTATTGGTTTATTAGGGTATAGAATTAGGGTTTATAACAATTTGATGAACTCATGAACATTTGCCAATTGGCCCAGATGTATAAACTGACTTTATGATAAAAGTACAACTTACACTGTTGCACCATGTTCTGATGCCTCATTGATAAAAATTGTATGCTTCTTTACAGGAAAAAAGATGAGTCGACAACAGGTGGGAGTAGCTGCTCTGCTTGCCATGGGCGCTTTGTGTTTGGTTATAATGCTGGGGCCAAATCTGCAAGTCACCAATAAGGAAAAGACTGGAGAACTGTATCAGGAAACTGAACTCATGTCAGCAGAGCCGCTTCAGACAAAAAAACCTCCTACCAAATGTGAAAGAAATGTTTCTGCTTCTAAGCTCACAAGATTTTCCAACCTGCCACTTCACATCCAAGACTTCCTGTTTTACCGCCATTGCCGTTATTTCCCAATGCTGCTGAACGTTCCCAATAAGTGTGGTGGTCCACAGAATTCTGCACACGTGTTTCTTCTGCTGGTCATCAAAAGCTCTCCGGCGAACTACGAGCGAAGGGAGGTCCTACGTAAAACGTGGGCAGCAGAGAGGATGCAGAATGGCAAACAGATTCGCACGGTGTTCTTGTCTGGAACCAGTGGAGATGGCTACGAGAAGATGAGGCTGAACAAACTCCTGTGGCTGGAGAACCGTGAACACCAAGACATTCTGCAGTGGGACTTCAAGGATTCCTTCTTCAACCTCACCTTGAAACAAGTCCTGTTCATGGAGTGGCTGGACAGATGGTGTCCCAATGCACACTTCCTGCTCAATGGAGATGATGACATTTTCGCCAACACAGATAACATGGTGGAGTATCTGAAAGAGCAGGGCGACGGGGATGGAAACAAACACCTGTATGTTGGACACGTTTTGTTTGAGCGGCCTGTCCGGTTCTCTGGTAGTAAATATTACATCCCAGTCCAGGTGCAGGAGTCAGACCACTATCCGCCCTACTGTGGCGGAGGTGGGTTTCTGCTTTCACGGTTCACTGCCAGGACTATCCACAATATGTCCCAGTCCATCACCCTGATGCCCATCGATGATGTTTACATAGGCATGTGTCTGGAAAAGGCCGGTCTCAAACCTGAGTCACACATGGGTGTGAGGACTACTGGTCTGCATATTCCCTCTCAGAAGGTGGACTCATTCGACCCCTGCTACTACCGAGAGATACTCCTGGTCCACAGGTTCCTCCCTCACCAGATTTTTCTCATGTGGCATGAAATCCACCAGGATGATTTAGAATGTGGAAAGATTCTTTAAATGCATTATAAATGATGTGATGGGTTTAGATAAAAATATTTATGAAGTTATTTTCATAAATATTCACTAGTACTTTCATAAAGATTTAATAGTGACTATAAAAATACTTTTTAACTTTATAAACTTTAATTTACACTTTAGTACTGGGATAAGTTAGCAGGCTAACTCAAGAATTTGAAGCTAGTATTTAGGCAGAGGCTAGCCTGCCTTGATAAATTAGCTAGTAGAGTTGTTGCTAGCTACCCTAAACAGTAACTGGGAGCCTTCAGTAGACTAGCTTGGAACTTGGAGAGCTAGTGGCCAAAGCAAGGGTTAAGTCACCCTAATATCAGGGGCTTAAGTCACCCTAATTTAAGGGTTAAGTTACCCTAATGTCAGAGGTTAATATTAGGTGTTAATTCACCCTAATGTCCGGGGTTAATATCTGGGTTAAGTCACCCTAATGGCAGGGGTTACATCACCCTAATGGCAGCGATTAATATCAGGGATCAATGTCAGGGGTTAAGTTATCCTAATGGTAGGGATTAATGTTAGGGGTCAGTGTCAGTAGTTTAAGTAACCTTAATGGCAGGGATTAATGTCAGGAGTCAATGTTAGGGGTTAAATCAGCCTAATGGCAGGAATTAATGTCAGGGGTTAAGTCACCTTAATGTCAGGGGGTAAGTCAGGGGTTAAGTCACCTTAATGTCAGGGGGTAAGTCAGGGGTTAAGTCACACCAATGTATTAGATGGCACAGATGTGCCAGAAGAACATTCAGCTGTTGAAGTAACAAAAGCCTCGTAACAAAGCAGGCAACTGCTATACTGAGCAGAGTGAGGATAGTCTGTATCTGTTACAGGAACAAAGAAAGAGGACCGGAAAAGAGCAGAGTGGTTATTTTTGTGCTATTTGTACTTCCAAAAGAATGTTTGAAAGAGATACATCAAGCCAGTATTCAATTATATGCGGTCTTAAGATGTGTGGGTTTGTCCCCCATCCCACCATACAGCCCCAGTGATTATCATACTCCCATCAGATGATTCAATGTTGTGGAATAGGTTTGGGAGAAGTTTGCTTTAGTAGAGTTGTGGAATAACTCCAGCTGGGGAGAAAGACCATGCCTGAGACTCTTGTTTGCTTATTACTCCCCGTTTAAACTCCCAAACGTCCCTATATTCTGTGTCTCACACCCAACTCCATGCTGACCCCTCACCGGTTCCTGTATTTCTCGGCTCTCTCTCCAGTGATGGAGGGATGACTAACCAAAACTCTCACCTAAACTAATGAAAAATAATGCTTAAAAAATAAACAAATATTTTTCAATGTATTTTATTTGATCTTTTCCATTTACCTTAAAACTAAGATGAAAGATTAATATTTATTATGAATTTAATTTTAAAATAAAAATATCTATTTTTAAAAAATGCTGCCCATGTTTTCATGTCACTACCAAAGCACAGAAGAGACTGGGAGTTTTCATAGGCAGCGCCGTGCTTTAGCTACACACCTGCTTTTTAGACCAGGAAGTGAGACTGTGTCCCTGTCTTCTGCAAGACAAAACCATGTTGGTTTGTATCCCAGAACACCAATAGCAAGTAGACATGTCTGAAACCATGCTCAGTGTGTACCACAATGCTCAGATGAAAGTAGATGGGTCTTCAACAAACAGGGCTTGAGTTCACAGACACTCTAGTGCTGTCACATACAGGCAAAAGCGTGCATGTACAGGGACCGACTTACATGTAAGAACAATTCACTCACATATACCAAATACATCAGGAGTCACATACACGCACAAAAACCCATAACAGCCATTAGTAGTACTCATGGCTCCAGTTAAGAATTGAAGTATAATGCAAGGCCTCAAGTAAAAAACCTACAAATGTAGCTTAATTATGTACTCATGAAGCCCTATAAAAACCCACGACAAGTAGCATTACATACAAGCTCATAAGGTCCTCTCACAGAACCTACCGACAAATGGAGAGGACGTTCTTGTGTGCCCACTGCAATCAGACTACATAACAATATCTGAAAACACAGTCTGTTTCCAATCAAACTATATAACAACAGCCGAAGACACAGTCTGTCTGCAATCAGACAATATGTCATTTGTCATTTATAAAATATAAATGAAATAAAATATAAATGACAATATAACAACAGCTGAGGACACAGTGGCTTTGTTCTCTGTTTAATCAAGGTGCTGTGATAAAGGTGTTTGATGTTAGATGAGCAGTGGGACCAAAATGTTCTAACGTTTTTCCTGATGTACTGGAAAAGAATGTCTTCATTTATGTTCATCAGGAGTTCACAGCAGGGCTGGCACAATGGCGCATAACTGTAATGATACTGAGGGGTTTCGGACACGCACTGTCGACTTCTAGAAACAGACACTCATTGCTTATTTCTTTTTCTTTTTTTCTCTCTCACTGCTTATTTTGCTCCTTATTATTTATATTGTTGTTATCATGGTGCCCGCTGTCGTCCAGAGGAGGACGGCCCCCCTTTGAGTCTGGGTTCCTCTCCAGGTTTCTTCCTCGTGCTCTAGGGAGTTTTTCCTCGCCACTGTCGCCCTTCTTTTGCTCACTGGGGGCTTGGACTCAGACATTTGCAAAGAGAAAAATAAATTAAAAAATGAAAAAAATAAGCAAATAATGTCTAGTCCAACTTTCTAGAGGTCCTAGTCCTGATGATGTGAACATGTCCAAGACCCATCCTGGAAGAGAACGTCTATTAAGGGCAACAGAGAGTAGTTGGTTGGGGTGGAGGTGTGGTGGGCTACAGCAGGGGACATCAGAGGGTGGTGGAAGTTGTCACGGTAAGGGCCCTCCTCCCAAACGTCTCCCCGTGTGTGTGTGTGTGTGTTCGTTTGTATGGCCACGCCCTCCTTGTGTTTCACACCTGCTCCTCATTGTGTATCATTAGTGTGTGTGTATATATGTCTTTTGTCTAAATGTGAATATTGCCTGTGTGCTATGTCTTCCTTGTGTTGTGTTGAGTTGTGTCATAATAAATGTATATTTCAGTTCTACGTGACTTGTCCCCGCATCCTGCTATAACTCCTCATTGTCACAGGAGCGACCATGGCTGCAGACACAGGTTGAGGCTCAGTAACATTATGACATCAGAGGTAGGTGTTCCTCAACAGAAAGAGAGACTAGATTATTAGGCATGTTCAGGTACGAGGGTGTGTAAATTAGGAAACTATAAAATGCAAAGCTGGACTCCGGCAGATGTAGCTATGGCAGCTTAGAGCCAGAAGGAAACACAGGCATGAGGGCACCCTGGAACATCAGCACTCCATCACTCTCAGTCAACAAACTTGAGTGATAAGAGAGAGGTAACGTGACAGCATCACAACATCCCAGTTTACCATAACTCTCAGTGCCCATGGATCCCCAGATCTACACCTTTACCTAATATGTGTAGTTAATAAAATGCCTGACCATATAGACTATTCAGCCTAGCCATAAATATTGAGTCTGTGTCTGAATTTTGAACATTTACAGGATGGTCATTCCATAGTGTTGGAGCTTTATAAGAAAATGCTCTGTCCCCTGCAATAGATTTTCTTACTCTTGGTACTAGTAAAGAGCCTACACCTTTTGATCTAAGCACACATGGTGGATCATAATGCACTAGTAGTTCTCTAAGGTACTGTGGAGCAAGACCATTCAGTGCTTTGTAGATGATTAGAAGTATTTTATAATCAATACAAAATTTTATTGGGAGCCAATGTAAAGTAGCTAAGATTGGAATGATGTGATCAAATTTTCTAGTTCTAGTAAGAACTATTTTGAACTATTTTGAACTAGCTGGAGCTCGTTTAGGCACTTAGTGGTACAGCCAGATAGTAACGCATTACAGTAGTCCAATCTTGAAGTCGTAAATGCGCGGACTAGCTTTTCTGCATCATGGGAGGAGAGCATGTTCCTGATCTTTGAAATGTTCCTGAGGTGGAGAATGGCGGTTCTAGAAATATTATTTACATGAGCGTTGAACGAGAGACTGAGATCCATAATAACTCCAAGATCTATAACTGTAAGAGAAGATGTGATTGGGAGACCATTGAGGTTCAATGAGTAATTAAAGGGTGAGGACCCAGCTGTCTCTGGGCCTAATAAAAGCACCTCTATTTTGTCAACATTAAGTGAGAGAAAGTTCCTCAACATCCAGCGTCTGACGTCCTTTATGCATTCCTCAATAATGCTAATCTGATATGTCCTCTGGTTTGGCTGAGACACATAACTGAGTATCATCAGCGTAGCAGTGGAAACTAGCACCGTGTTTACGTATGATGTCACCTAGAGGTAGCGCATATAAAGAAAAAAGCAAAGGTCCTAAAACAGATCCTTGTGGGACACCATAGCTAACCTTGTTGTAGGCCTGTAGTTTGACAGCTGACACGGGTCGAGGTTAGATTTTTTGATAAGTGGTCTGATTACTGCTAATTTGAATGATTTAGGAGCTTAGTCAATGTTCAAGGAGGAGTTTACTAAATTTAGTAGCGGTTAAATTACTTCAGGTAGGATTTCCTGAGAAAGTGTGTGGGCAGTGTATCTAGTAAGCAAGTGGAGGATTTTGAGAGTGAGATCAGAGATGTAAGTTCTGGCTCTTGGATCAGTGTAAAGGATTCTAGAGTTGTTTTTGACTTGATTGTTATGATCTCTAAGAAGCTGCCTGATGTCAAGTTAAAGCTCTTAATGTTATCTCTAATGTGCTTAATTTTCTCATTAAAGAAATTCATGAACTCATTGCTACTGTGTGATGTACTCTGAGCACTGGTGTCGATTTTATTTCTAGTTAGATGTGCAATTGTACTAAAAATATCTTGGATTATTTTGGTTATTTTCTATTAGGTTATTTTCTATATTCTATTAGAGATAAACTGTTGGAGCGGTAATTAGTGCTTTTCTATACTTGAGAAGGCTCTCCTTCCATGCAAGCTGGAAGACTACAAGCTTATTGTGGCGCCATTTACGTTCTATTTTTCAGGTGTTTTGTTTTAAGCTGTGAATGTGGTCATTATAACAAGGTACTAATTTAAATTGTGAATGTGGTCATTATAACAAGGTATTAATTTAAACTGTGAATGTGGTCATTATAACAAGGTACTTATTTAAACTGTGAATGTGGTCATTACAACATGGTACTGATGTCTTGTCCCTAATTTTTTACTCTTAAGTGGAGCAACATTATTGAGTGTGTGGTGGAAAACTGATTCTAAGCATTCAGTTATTTGATCAGGTTCTGTGGGGTTTGAGGGCATTCTAGTCACATATAATAAGTTTGGGAGATTTCCAATAAATCTAGGGGCAGTGGCTCACGTGATGGTGTGTCTGGTATGGTAGCGAGGCGAGGTTACTACACTGTGGCTCATATGTGGTTCAAATGAAATTAGGGAATGGCCTGAGATGGCATCTGGGATAGAATAACTACGTTCTGTATGTATAACTACGTTCTCTACACCGTATGTCAGTACTAAGTCAAGCGCATGTTCACCAGAGTGTGTGGGTTCTCTTATACACTGGGTGAAACCAATTGATTCTAATATAGGACTGTTCATTCTGTAACGGTGAGTGGTAAGGAGGCGGACGCATGTGCGGAGAAGAGCGAGATTTATTAGGGGCAAATCCAACAAGGAGTTTCAGTATACATGATGCCAAACAAATAAAAGTAGGTGAAGAAAACCAGGAGATGCGGGCTAGAACTGTCACGCTTGGTCCGTCCTGTTGTCCGTCTCTATGGTTTCCTTGTCTCATGTTTCACTTTTCCAGTTCCGCTCCAGTCCTTGTTTTGGTTTTCACTGTTCATGATTTGCACCTGTGCCTTGTTTAGTGTTCATTAGTTCAAATATTTAAACCCTGTCTGGTGCCCTTTGAATTTTGCGGTTCATTATTTGAATGATTGTGTTTGGATGTTTGAATGTGTTAGAAAACCCGTCTGTTTTTTTGAAGCCTGCGTTTGTTAGCCCGTGTGTTATCTTAACCGTTTGTTCTTCCTTATCTCCGTGTGTTATTTCCTAGTTTCTGTTGTAGCCTGCTTCCCCTGTTTGCCTTCGTGAATTTGTGTTTTTGGTTCATCATGTATTCTCCGACTCTCCGTGTTGGCTCTATGACCCTGGACTACCCTAACGACTACGACTCTGGATTTGCTCCTAATAAATCTTGCTCTTCTCAGCACATGCGTCCGCCTCCTTACCGCTCGTCGTTACAGCAACATAGAGGCAAGGACAAAGAAAGGCTAGGAAACACGAACAACTAAGAATCACAAAAACAGGTTTGGATAAACAGACTTACACATGGGCTTATATACACTGCTTAGACTTCCAATGAACAGCCAAGACAGATAACAAGACAGGGTTTAAATACACGAGCTAATAAGAGTTAAACAAGACAAATGTGCAAATAATCAGGAGCGGTGAGAATAAAACTAGTGGTAGCTGGTAGTTCAGTGGTTAAGGTACTTGATTTGTAATTGGAAGAAGATGGGTTCAAGCCCCACCACTGCTAAGTTGCTACTGTAGGGCCCCTCAACAAGACAATTAACCCTCAAATTGTGCATGGTCATAATTGTAAGTTGATTTGGATCAGCTTCAGATAAATGTGTAACTAAGCAACCACAAGAGGGAAGTAAAGCAAAACAGATATGAGAGAGGGAAACCATGGACACTAGGAGGGTGGCCAATGGTGACAGATTTAAATGTTTATCAGTATCTTAATCATTTGTGTCCAGCCAAAGGCCTTAAATGTCCAGTGCTGTATTTTTCTCATTTTAGGTTTTATTTTTAATTTTTTATGTATTTCTGTTATATTTGGGTATGTGGGATTTGTTTTAGAATCTCATTACTACCCTTGCTGAACCTGGGAGGGTACCCTATAATATATAGCTGCTTCTATCATAAGAGCCAGTTTGCCATACAGGTATGCACAGTACATTAGCATTGTAGATAATTAGCCAGTGAGCTGAGGAAGGACATTCTAATATAATATTTCCTTCTTGGCAGGAGCGAATGGTAGTTTAGTGCTAGCCACTGTTTGTGTTTTTTTGTTGTCCTACAGACATATATTGCTTTTATTGGTTTGTGTGTTTGGTTCGCACCCTAGCAGGATGCACCACA
Source organism: Electrophorus electricus (assembly GCF_041902795.1). NCBI lineage: Eukaryota > Metazoa > Chordata > Actinopteri > Gymnotiformes > Gymnotidae > Electrophorus > Electrophorus electricus. The sequence continues at coordinate 12,188,236 of NC_137521.1, forward strand.
TCCTGATGGAAACCAGCATGGATCTCCAGTTGTACTGGACTGACTCCCCTCTTTGTTCTTTTCTAGTCATCTTTACATACCCACGCAAGATCAGCCTGTTCTCAGCTTGCTGATTTTACAACCACATTTCTTTGCAAACCTTCAGAAAAATGTTTATACCTGTAAACTCTGAGTGGGGTTGGTGTTTATTTAAACCATCTTAAATTTCATGTACTTGCCCATGTATCATTCAGTTCAAATTTACTTGTATAGTACGTTTCACAACAGGCATCAGCTGTACAGACATCAGAGTCCAATTACAAGGCAACATTAGTAAAGAAAAACTCCTTTCAGATCATGAGGAAGAAATCTTGAGCGCAACCAAGACTCAGAAGTGGATGCCATCCTGTGGTAGACACCAGATAACAAACAATACAAAAAGGCAATTTGAGTTATGTGCCAGTTTAAGAAAAGATGGGCATGTACAGTAATTAGTACTGTATTAGGAAAGATAGACAGGTTAAACTAATGGCATTAAACAGAAAGCTTAAAATGAATCGGAAGAGACCGGGGAGTAATATGTGAGCATAACTGAGGTCATCTAAAAAGAGTGACAATGAGAATGAAGTCCATCATGGCTGCCGGAGGGTGAAACGGCTGTAGTCGGAGTGCACAGAGGACACAGTCAACAAACCGGACAGAATAAAGCTGCTGATTGTCTAATTACTAAAATCTCCAGCCAAGGCTTTCACTCTCTTCAGGGTGAGAGGTCATAGCTTTGTTTTCAAGCACAGCAGGAGTGTCTCTGACTAACCTGCCCAAGAACACACGCGAGAACAGCACACAGAACGGGAGACAAACAGAAAAACAAGTGAGATCAGACCAACCATACAATCTTCAAAAAAATACAGATAGTGTAGTGTTTTTAGAACTCAGAAAAAGAAGAGACAAGCCAAATGAACTACAATGAATGAGGAGAGGACATTTTATATAGATTCTGTCACTGTACGGCCCCTCCTCCTGTGTGTGTGTGTGTGTGTGTGTGTGTGTGTGTGTGTGTGTTCGTTCAGATGGCCACGCCCTCCCCGTGTACCACCTGCTCCTTGTTTTGTGTTGTTATGGTGAGTGTATATAAGTCTCTTGTTTAATTGTGGATGTTGTCAGTGTTTGACCTTACGTTAGCCTAAGCGCTACGGTGCCTTTTGTGCCTTTAAATAGACGTCGTTGTGTGTTACACGGCTCCTCTTTGCATCCTGCCAAGGATGAACGTGGAGAGGACATTTTATATAGATTCTCACAACGAACATCTGTGACACTGAGGAGGCAGAGCAGGATGCGGAGACTAGTTGCCTAACGCCGAACAAACATTTAACACACAACAACGACTACGTAGCTCGAGGCTATCAGGGTCAAACATAGACAACATTCACACTTAAACACGAGACTGATACACATGCACACTAACGATACACAACGAGGAGCTGGTGTGAAACACGGGGAGGGCGTACGGACGAACGAACAAGCACACACACACACACAGGGAGACGTTTGGGAGTAGTGGTCATGCCGTGACATCACGAGGCCTCTACCCATAATTTAGTTTTAGCTGATCATTAATTGCCATATAGCCAATTACAATTAACAATTTTTCCTTTTAAAAAAACTACAGTTTTTAAAGAACAACGCTATAGTTCATTAGCCATCTTCTAAGATGGCAATACTTAGTAGCTCCCACTTGAAGAGAGACAAAGCTGAAGCTAAAATAAATAACCAAATAATCCCAGAAGCTTTGTGACTAGGTGATTCCTGAAACTTCAAGAGACAGGGGGACCCGACTGCCCAGTGCTAGACTTGAAGCAAGGACACAAATGTACAAAACATACTTCAGGACCAACAGCGCTGTTATCCGTATTCTTTGGTTGTTCTTTGTCATCCCTCTTGAGTCGCTGTGATAACTCCTTCCCTTTCCATTCAGTTTTAACCAGGACAAAAGTCACCATTGCTAGGTGTAATAAACTTCTACCCAACTAGCTAAGAACTGTATGAATTAATGAATGAAGTATCGAGCGAATCGGGCGAAGAAAGTTAAACTCTATTGGCTGTCAAAAACTGGCAGGTGGAGCTGATTACTTTCTTATAAAGCTCATTAAATTATTATAAAGCTCACATTATTCTAAAGCTCATTAAATTATTCTAAAGCTCATTATTATAAAGCTCATAACATTATTATAAAGCTCATAACATTATTATAAAGCTCATTAAATTATTCTAAAGCTCACATTATTATAAAGCTCATTAAATTATTATAAAGCTCAAAACATTATTATAAAGCTCATTACATTATTATAAAGCTCACAACATTTTGATAAAGCTCATTACATTATTATAACGCTCACATTATTATAAAACTCATTACATTATTATAAAGCTCATTAAATTATTCTAAAGCTCATTATTATAAAGCTCATAACATTATTATAAAGCTCATTAAATTCTAAAGCTCACAACATTATTATAAAGCTCATTAAATTATTATATAGCTCAAAACATTATTATAAAGCTCACATTATTATAAAGCTCATTACATTATTATAAAGCTCACAACATTTTGATAAAGCTCATTACATTATTATAACGCTCACATTATTATAAAGCTCATTAAATTATTCTAAAGCTCATTATTATAAAGCTCATAACATTATTATAAAGCTCATTAAATTATAAAGCTCACAACATTATTATAAAGCTCATTAAATTATTATATAGCTCAAAACATTATTATAAAGCTCACATTATTATAAAGCTCATTACATTATTATAAAGCTCACAACATTTTGATAAAGCTCATTACATTATTATAACACTCACATTATTATAAAACTCATTACATTATTATAAAGCTCATTAAATTATTATAAAGCTCATTATTATAAAGCTCACAACATTATTATAAAGCTCATTAAATTATTATAAAGCTCATTACATTATTATAAAGCTCACAACATTATTATAAAGCTCATTACATTATTATAAAGCTCAACATTTTGATAAAGCTCATTACATTATTATAACGCTCATATTATTATAAAACTCATTACATTATTATAAAGCTCATTAAATTATTCTAAAGCTCATTATTATAAAGCTCATAACATTATTATAAAGCTCATTAAATTATTATAAAGCTCACAACGTTATTATAAAGCTCATTACATTATTATAAAGCTCACAACATTATTATAAAGCTCATTACATTATTATAAAGCTCATTAAATTATTATAAAGCTCATTACATTGTTATAAAGCGACGCTTCTAACGCCGTTATAGGGACGCAAAAGCGACATAAAAACCTTGTTTTAGCACTTAAAGTGACGTTTTTATGCAGCTTTAAACTGACATTGAAATGCCTCAAAATACGAAGTTTCTGTGGCATAGTTTACTGTGTAGAGTAATATAACTGTATTTTGTGGTATAAAAACCTCCAAAAGGTGAATTAGTGGAAGAGGCTGCATGGGCTTCTTATCACTGGCTACATTATTTTTGCTAGTAAAAATAATTTCAGGACTTGAAATTATAACCAGCATTCTGGTTTATGCCTAATGTGTCAGTATAAATAACTGCAGTGCCTCCTCCACGACCAGTTAGATGAGGGCGGCATACATAGCTGTAGCCAGAAGGACACGCTTCATGTAAAGCTATGGACTCGTTTGGCTTAATCCAGGTTTCTGTTAGGCAAAGTACATTAAATCTATGATCTGTTAGGAATATTTTTTATTATGAGCGCTTTAGATGTTAGGGATCTAACATTTAGTATACCTAGCATTAGCTCAAAGGTGCAGGCATTGTTCTGTGAATCAGTTACTAATTAGGTTATTAAGGCATGTTTTTCTTTGTTTTCTGTATTTCTGCTTAGCTCTGGGAACAGACACAGTGCTAGTATGATGAACCTTGGGTGAACTCACATAGCGACCAGCAGATGGGTGGTTTGGCCTGTCTGTCTGCTGGGATTCCTTGTTCTATGGATGGTTCGTAGGGCCTTCGGTAAAAACTACGGTGACATATTTGTTAGGATATTCTCAGGGTTTGTCAGGCCACACCTGCAATACTGCGTTCAGGCAAATCCACCTTGTCTCATGAGGGACAAAATGGCCCTGAAGCACGTTTTCCGGGTTGGCACCAAGATGGTATGCGGCATGCGAGGCATGGACTACGGTACTAGGCTTGAAACCCTAGGGATGTTCTCCTTGCACTATAGGTGGCTTCGAGGTGACCTCATACTCACCTATCGTATACTCACTCATAAGACTGGACTTGACCTAACTTGGCTATTTACACCAGCTCCCCGACCAGGCCTTCAGGGACATTCTATGACACTGACTAAGCCCAGGTCGGACCGCATCAGACCTGAGGCTCGGTTCTCTAGGCGGGTTATAGACTTGTGGCGCTCCCTCCCTGAGGATGTCATCATGGCACCCACAACTGCAGCTTTCAAGCAACGATTGGATGCCCTTTCCCGGCATCTACGCATGTTCCCGCATGTTCCCGCATGCGTAGTCCCCCTCTTCCCCCTTTACTTCTCGATCACACTCTATTCTTCTTACACTTCCTCCCTGTTTAATTCCTCTTCTGGCTTTGCCTTCGTTTCACCAATACCCGCCTTTCCCCGGCCCACTTAACTGTTTTTCTTTATTATGTCACGTGACGGGTGCCAGTGGGGACAGCTGTCGCTGGTCGCGTGGGTCTTACGGGTTGGGAAGCGGTTGTCTGGCGCGTGCTACCTTGGTTGCTAGGTAGCGGATCCAAACGATCCCATCTTAAAGTGGACCATGTGTACGATCGGGAGAGTTAGAACGAATAAAAAAAAATGTTGGTGGAACGGCAAGAATATTTCTTCCTTAGCGTCTTTGGTCTTCAAACTGTCAGAATTAGACTTTTGATTTTATATTAATAAACACGCTGTATAGATATTCAATATTTGCCTTCCTGTTACAATAAAATTACTTCTGGGCGTCATGAAAATTGTTTTAATATTGAAAGCCAAAGTAGTCAAAATTCGCTTTTTGGAGTTTTTTTTACACTGTTATATTACTTTACACAGTAAACTATGCCACAGAAACGCCGTATTTTGCGGCATTTAAATGTCAGTTTAAAGATCCATGAAAACACCACTTTAAGTGCTAAAACAACGTTTTCACGTCGCTTTTGCGTCCCTCTAACGACGTTAGAAGCGTTTTTAAAAGGAAAAATTGCTAATTGTAATTTGCTATATGGCAATTAATTATCAGCTAAAATGTAATTGTTGGTAGAGGCCTTGTGATGTTTGTTGTGAGAATCTGTAACGCGGGGAGGCTTGGCAGGATGCAAAGAGGAGCCGTGTAACACACAGCGACGTTTATTTAAAGGCACAAAAGGCACCGTAGCGCTTAGGCTAACGTAAGGTCAAACACTGACAGCATCCACAATTAAACAAGAGACTTATATACACTCACCATAACAATACAAAACAAGGAGCAGGTGGTACACGGGGAGGGCGTGGCCATCTGAACGAACACACACACACACACACACACACACACACACACACACACACACAGGAGGAGGGGCCGTACAGTGACAGAATCTATATAAAATGTCCTCTCCTCATTCATTGTAGTTCATTTGGCTTGTCTCTTCTTTTTCTGAGTTCTAAAAACACTACACTATCTGTGTTTTTTTGAAGATTGTATGGTTGGTCTGATCTCACTTGTTTTTCTGTTTGTCTCCCGTTCTGTGTGCTGTTCTCGCGTGTGTTCTTGGGCAGGTTAGTCAGAGACACTCCTGCTGTGCTTGAAAACAAAGCTATGACCTCTCACCCTGAAGAGAGTGAAAGCCTTGGCTGGAGATTTTAGTAATTAGACAATCAGCAGCTTTATTCTGTCCGGTTTGTTGACTGTGTCCTCTGTGCACTCCGACTACAGCCGTTTCACCCTCCGGCAGCCATGATGGACTTCATTCTCATTGTCACTCTTTTTAGATGACCTCAGTTATGCTCACACATTACTCACCGGTCTCTTCCGATTCATCTTAAGCTTTCTGTTTAATGCCATTAGTTTAACCTGTCTATCTTTCCTAATACAGTACTAATTACTGTACATGCCCATCTTTTCTTAAACTGGCACATAACTCAAATTGCCTTTTTGTATTGTTTGTGTTATCTGGTGTCTACCACAGGATGGCATCCACTTCTGAGTCTTGGTTGCGCTCAAGATTTCTTCCTCATGATCTGAAAGGAGTTTTTCTTTACTAATGTTGCCTTGTAATTGGACTCTGATGTCTGTACAGCTGATGCCTGTTGTGAAACATACTATACAAGTAAATTTTAACTGAATGATACATGGGCAAGTACATGAAATTTAAGATGGTTTAAATAAACACCAACCCCACTCAGAGTTTACAGGTATAAACATTTATCTGAAGGTTTGCAAAGAAATGTGGTTGTAAAATCAGCAAGCTGAGAACGGGCTGATCTTGCGTGGGTATGTAAAGATGACTAGAAAAGAACAAAGAGGGGAGTCAGTCCAGTACAACTGGAGATCCATGCTGGTTTCCATCAGGATGTGGTGCATCCTGCTAGGGTGCGAACCAAACACACAAACCAATAAAAGCAATATATGTCTGTAGGACAACAAAAAAACACAAACAGTGGCTAGCACTAAACTACCATTCGCTCCTGCCAAGAAGGAAATATTATATTAGAATGTCCTTCCTCAGCTCACTGGCTAATTATCTACAATGCTAATGTACTGTGCATACCTGTATGGCAAACTGGCTCTTATGATAGAAGCAGCTATATATTATAGGGTACCCTCCCAGGTTCAGCAAGGGTAGTAATGAGATTCTAAAACAAATCCCACATACCCAAATATAACAGAAATACATAAAAAATTAAAAATAAAATCTAAAATGAAAAAAATACAGCACTGGACATTTGAGGACTTTGGCTAGACACAAATGATTAAGATACTGATAAACATTTAAATCTGTCACCATTGGCCACCCTCCTAGTGTCCATGGTTTCCCTCTCTCATATCTGTTTTGCTTTACTTCCCTCTTGTGGTTGCTTAGTTATACATTTATCTGAAGCTGATCCAAATCAACTTACAATTATGACCATGCACAATTTGAGGGTTAATTGTCTTGTTGAGGGGCCCTACAGTAGAAACTTAGCAGTGGTGGCTCTTGAACCCACCTTCTTCCAATTACAAATCAAGTACCTTGATTTGTATCAAGTAAATCAAGTAAACAGACAGTGTAGTTTATGCTACAGGAAATAAACACTAACGAAAGACTAACGGAGAACAACAATGATAAATACAACTATGAGCATTAAGACTTAGACAAGCGGGGATAATACAGAATCGGGCTACGCAAGATAAACAAACAACATTGTAACAGACACATGAAGACACATATAACAGAATTAAAGCAAGGAAAGCAACACAGACAGCAAGGGTAACTAAACAGGGAGCGCGGGGCGAGACGCGAGATTAAACAGGAGATTACTAAACACATACGAGCGAGGACAACCGAGATCCAACCAGCCGCGTAGGCTCGAGGAGCTATGGCAGCCGAGACTTTACCAGAAACAATGACCGACAAACAAAAGCCGCAGGGACGGGGTTTACATAGGAATGCAATTAGGGACAAACCCGGGGACAGTTGGGGACAAAGGGGAGGAGATACGGAACCATGGACACGAAAACTGGAAAACTCGGAATTGACTGTGATGTCAGGAAAACAGGGAACGCTCTGGTCTGTGGACGTGACACACAGAGGATCAGATGGACTGTGGTCTGTATCTGTAGAACTACTGAATGCTCCGATATGGAAAGTGGAGCTGATAAAGCAGACAGTGAGTGGACACAGAAGGTGAACCTCTGATCTTTGGAGTGTATTGATGGTATTTGGATCCTATTTTGATACATGAAGATACAAAATTTTACATTATATGCCATGGATAACTATCATTTAACTGTCCTCCTGTTTCTTTGGTTAATTCACTTCTAAGGACCGCATTATGGTCATTTTGAAAAGATATCCAGTGGTGTTTGAATCATTCAGACCAGTCTGGACTGGGTGTGCAGCTTGGACTCTGCTAAATTACTAGAATTTGGACTCGTTTTTGCAAGAGGAGGACAGAGATGACTTTCTTGAGACATTTTGCTTTAACTTTCAAAATGTAAAAAACATTGCATTTGCAATGAAGGGCTTTTACCTTTGTCATTCTAATAATAGGCCACTTAAATAATGTTGTTGTAATTTACAATATAAAACCTACCAGGACTCTGTGCATCTCTAGTGTACATATGACATATAGTATTACATATGACTACAAGTGTAATACTTCTAAACAAATAACAAAATAAACAAAAAATGAAGACTTTATCAGAAATGGGGGTAATATAATTTAATATACAAAGACTGTTACACTGGTTTAATAACAACATATACTACCAGTAAAAAGTAACACATTCATCCAACCCATGTATACATGTAGCTACTCTGTCAACAAAGGCCATATAATCCACCACAGCTTGTGGGTTCATATATATCTCACCAAATGATGCAGTATCTACAATGTAGGCTGGTACTGCATTAATGGTCCTCCTAAGGTGTAGTCCATAGGTAGTGTGCTCTACAAACAAAGGACTGGCCTGTTATATGAAGACTCATCAGTCAAAGAGGGGCAATTTCATATGAACTTCAAACATATAAACCCTTCTGTATAGACACCCAAACCAAACATGCTTGTTTAGAATGCTAACAAGGATAGCAGTATCATTGCTAAACACAATTAGCTTTGACAAACCCTTAGGATAGCTTAGCATATCACAATTGATGATTTTTTTATAGAGGTTATAAGAGGTTATAAAGGTGACAGTGCAACAGATAACAACAGATAACAAGGTCACAACAAAACCAGTTTTATTCCTGCCAGGCCCTTCCTGGTACCCCATCCCTTACAATCTGCATATGAAGCTCCATTATGGCCCTAAAGGCTGGGAATGGAACTACCGCAAAGGCCTGTTTCCACCCTGTATACTGTGCTGTTGTATCGTTGTGTGTTGGAATACACTGAAACAAGTTCAGGTTTTGCAAATAACGTGGCAGTATGGAAATCATTTGAAGTGACTGCTACAATGAATTATACTGACATATCCAGAAGAGTGATTAGAGGCCCTCAAAGTGATATTGACAACAGTTGTGAGACTTACCTGTAACTGGACGAAGTGAATGAAAATGTGTCTTAGAAGCTCAGTTTAACTGCATCGGCCGATTCATGTCCAGGGTATTACTGTAACGGCCCCCTTCTCCTTGACTCCACCCCCAAGCCCACATAACCTCTCGACACTTGGCCTTTGTGTTTGTATCATCTTGTCTCTGTGTGTGTGTGTTCCCTCATTACCTTTCCCCCTATCTTATTAGTTATTTATCCATTGAAACTGTCGCTCGTCACAGCTCTTGTTAAGGTGTGTATTTAAGTTCCTTTGTTATCAGTAGCGTTTGTAGGTATTTTAACCTGTGCGTTTCCCATGCTATGCTATATTACAAGTAATGCCTGTTTCTCTGTGTACAACGTCTTTTAATCTAATGTAGTTTACATTACATTCTTGTTCTTCGTGATGTTTCAGTTTTGTTTCTGTTACAGAGAATTACCATGGCATCCTGCTCTCTGCTTAGGCGTCAACATTGCAGCCATCTAGTGACTCATGTCAAAAAATATTATCTAATGGTATGTTCTTCTGGTAGAAAGAATGCTTAGTATTGTGATGTTAACAACTTCACTTTCTCTGGCTTCTGCTGGGATGTCCCTGCCCCCAGTCCAGTCCAGCTGATGATCTGTGAAGCATTTTACTGTGAGAATGAAATCTTTAATGTTACCTCTCCTCTGTCGCTGCAGTAAACCATGCCTGCACGGCTCTTCCTCTGTTATGTACTACTGTAATTTTCCATTGTTGGTTGAGTGTATTTACTGTAAATGCAGTCCTGTTGCTGAGAAGATGTACTGTGAATACTGTCCTGTCTCTGTGGAGATACTTTATCTTTGTTCTGTTGCCAGACAATGATTTTGTTTCAACTGTTGCTAAACAGGTTTTCTGTCTTCATTTATGATGGCAGGGTTTTTTTTCCCCCTTTTTGTCACACATATAGATTCTAATGACTTATGCAGTATTTAGTAGCAGTAGTTTCAGTATGTCAGTAAATTGAATCACTTCTGAACAAATCCTGACTCTATATTAACCATATCCATATCTACTGTTTTCCCGTGTGTGCTTCTGTTGACTTGTTTGTTATCATGTGTCCTCGTACTCTCCATGTTGGCTCAATGACCCTGGAACGTCGTAAAGACTCTGGATCTGGATTTGCCCCTAATCAGTCTCGCTCTTTTCTGCACATGTATATTTACCGCTCACCATTACACACATGGACTTGTCTGTGAATCATTGTCAGTGTATTACACACCAACTTCATATAAATGCTGATCTGCAGATGTTGTTAGGTGACATATTAACGTAGTAGGAAAATGAGTACACATTACAAGGGCTATAAAAAAGTTCAGTTGTACTCAATGCAGCTTGTAAATGTTACATTTATGGTATATATTTAATGCTTTTAACCAAAGGGACTTACAATTATGTAAGAGAACAATTAAAGTAATTGAGGGTTAAGGGTCTTGCTCAGGGGCCCAACAGTGACAACTTGGTGGTGGGGTTTGAACCAGCAACCTTCTGATTACTTAACCACTGAGCTATCACTAACACGTTCATACAAAGAAACATCGTATTGTGTTCTACTCTCATTTAAATTATTTTGTTATGAAATAATTTATCCTCAATCAGGTCCCATCACTTTACTTGTTAAGTGTTGATACAATCAACTAGAATACAACACGTTAGAATGTTTCTCTGTACGTCATCTCTCTTTATAATTCCTCCTTGTTTATAATCGGGTTTTCTATACTTATGCTCTCTCGCTCGCTCTCTCTCAAGCACTTGAAATAGAAATGCTAACAGCATAGATGGCACGGAACGGGCTCAGTTTGGCATGAGCAAATATGATTTGATGATCTTTTCGAAGTTTCGTAGCAACGGTCGATATCTCTCTCTTTTCTTCAATCGTATCCTTTAGTAATTGTAAAGGAAATGCTACATGCTTCGGTGATTCACATACAGTCAGTAGTATTATGTTCTCCAGGGAAAAATGCTTATGTAAGCAAAGAACGTTAAGGGAGTGTGACTATAGATCAGATAAACAGCAAAATAAGAAACGACCCCCAAGCAGACCGTTACCAACTGACCTGAAGAGGTAAGCAACGCTTAAAGCTGATTGGTCAGAGCATACAGCCAGAATTGTATATTAAGCAACGCTCTGTATGACTCGGAGCTTCTCTCGGCAGTGAGCCCCACACTCTGTGGAATCTTTCTTTTTCATTAAAACCTTTTTACTTATTATCCACATCTGACTCCCCGTTTTTATTGAATTTCCACCACAGTAATCAATATTTTTCCACCGCATTTAATACATTGTACAAGGAGACGTCAACCGAACATGAACATCCGCAGACAGATTTCTTCTTGTAAGTAACGTGTTTCTTGTTTTGATTTATTATGCACATTCCGTAATCATCGTTATCAAGGATCTGCTTAATAGCCTAATAATAATTCTTATTATATGTTCAGAAATATCTGTCACTTTATGATATTTTCAGTATTACCAACTTTAGTACTTTTTATAGGATATGGAAAATTAACAGTTAACCATCAGAAAAAAACGCAGTGTCCGTTGGATCACAGTCTCTTCCGTCACTCATATCAAAACGCATGTGTTCGGTGGCAGATTAAGGCTTTAGACGTAAGGGTTTTGAGGATCAGAGAGCAATTACCAGGTTCCGGTTTGTTCTGAAAAGGTGTTAGATACGTTCATACCTCAAATTCAGGTCACGAGACCAAACTTACCTGGTTCTTCTAGCTCTGATCTGCCTTCAGGAGGTCGGGAACTTCTTTTCATCTGTGGAACCAAACTGGAATGTAGGAAGGTATTATTAAAATGAAAACAAATACTGTTTGTAATAAAACATATATGAAACATATGTCATTATGAAACATATAATTTGTATCTTTGCTGTGTCACTCTGTACATGCTTTTACATAAAGCAAGAGTGTTTAGACAGTGAAGATTAATTGAACTACTTAATATGTGAACGGTGAATGTAAAGTCAGTGAAGTGGGTTTGATAGACATCTGGTTGAAGGTGTGTTTGAGCTTCTGTTTCTCCTGTTCCACAGGATTTCTGGGGGTGGCAGAATCAGTGGGGAAGAGGGAGGCGTTCTCCAGTTGCTTTCTAATAATATATTTTATCTGATTTAGCTGTGACATGCAAATGCCTCCAAGCACTCTGTAATGAAAGCTAAGCGTTTGTGGGGAAAAACACAGCAGAAACACATAGCATTGGCTAACAGTTTGGTGGTTGTGACTGTAGAGAGAGACAGAGAGAGAGAGAGAGAGAGAGAGAGAGAGAGAGAGAGAGAGAGAGAGAGACAGAGAGAGAGAGAGAGAGAGAGAGAGAGAGAGAGAGAGAGAGAGAGAGAGAGAGAGAGAGAGAGAGTACTGTTTTTATCTCCAAGGGGACATTTCTGTGTTGAAGTAGCATAAATGACAAGACACAAATATAATACAAAAACATAGTGCAAATGATGTAAACATGTACAACAATAGACATGATGCAATAATGTAAAATGTGCAGTGTGCTAATTAATGTGCCATGTGCCTTAGAAACTCTCCAGCAGTCAGTCAGTTACAAGGCTACTGCAGTGGGCAGTAAGTTCCTTACTGCAGCAGAACTGAAGAAGCTTCTGAATGAACACACTCTGCCGTCCGTCCTGTAGATACCGAACACATGCTGCCATCTGTCCTGCAATCTGCCCAGCAATCTAAGAATGCCTACAGCGACACGCAGCCACCAATGATCCCCTGCCATAAATTGCTTGTGTCAATTTTTGTTTTCATAATATGTATTTGGTCACATGCACTCATGATGTTCTTCCTTGTGAGTTTGAAACCAAAAGGGATAGCAAAGGCCTTAAGATGATGTACTAGTTCTCAGCAGAATGTCAATCACAACAATGATTCAAAGTGGACAAGAAATGCCCCTGAGTGGTACAGAACTGTTGTACAAGTAATGTGTAGATAATCTCCATAGAAAAACAAATTATATGTCTAAATTGTATCGATTTCCAAATGCACCAATTGACTTTATGTGAAAAAGTACTTGTATGAAATTCAAAGTTCCCAGAACACCCTTTCTATACACATGCTCAAACACAGATGAGAGCCAAAGTCCAAAATCATTCACTTCATGTGAACTGTTTATGTGTGTACTGAGCTGCACATTTTTAAATCTAAGGGGCAAACTTGACCCTGGACATTATGCAACCCATGGATGACTGCACCTGACCAGAGCCGTTTAATAAAAATGATTAAAAACCTGTCAACCATAAGTCGTGGTGAGGCTAGTAGAAAATACAGTCTGCTCATGTCATTCCTGTACACAGCCTGCAGCCAAGGTGACCAACAAGAAATGTGTAGGTGTCAACCAGGTCAACATCTTGTCCCATGATACTTATTGGTCTGGTTGTGGCCTTTTCGTCTTGCTCTCAAACACCATCTCCTTGGTCTTGGGTCACACAGAGGAGTAGATGGTTTTTCCCACACCTGTCATCACAGTTGTTTACTGGCTCCCTCATACACCTGATACACCCGAAACACCTGATCACCTCAGAGTCATCAGAGAGTTTCTGCAGGTGACACAGATGAGACGTAGACTGGGTACAGGGTAAAGGAAGTTAGGAGAGCACAGTAAGAGCACAGGTCTCTGTGGTCCTCCAATACTGCACAGAAACCACTTAGACAGGCAGCTTCCAGCCACATGAGCTGGTGTCTCTGACCCAGGACATCATGAGCTGGGGTCTGTCTGGGGTCTCTGACCCAGGAGATCATGAGCTGGGGTCTGTCTGGGGTCTCTGACCCTGGAGATCATGAGCTGGGGTCTGTCTGTGGTCTCTGACCCAGGAGATCTTGAGCTGGGGTCTGTCTGTGGTCTCTGACCCAGGAGATCTTGAGCTGGGGTTTGTCTGGGGTCTCTGACCCAGGAGATCATGAGCTGGGGTCTGTCTGGGGTCTCTGACCCTGGAGATCATGAGCTGGGGTCTGTCTGGGGTCTCTGACCCTAGAGATCATGTGCTGGGGTCTGTCTGTGGTCTCTGACCCAGGAGATCTTGAGCTGGGGTTTGTCTGGGGTCTCTGACCCAGGAGATCATGAGCTGGGGTCTGTCTGGGGTCTCTGACCCAGGAAATCTTGAGCTGGGGTCTGTCTGTGGTCTATGGGAGCAGAGTGGGGAAGGTGTGGGAGTGAGACAGGGTGAGTAGTTATAATGGAGTGAGGAGTGACAAAGTGATGGAGGGTGAGTAGTTGTAATGGAGTGAGCAGTGAGGGAGTGAGTAGTTATAGTGGAGTGGAGGACGTGTGGTTATAGTGGGGTGTTACGCTTCACAGTTTGTGTGGTTGAGAGTATGTGAATGTGTGTGTGTTGTATTCTGTTGCAGCACCTCACCTCTGCTCTATTAGATGACATTATTTGTGTTGCACCGCCGACTCCGGAATCTGATGATTATCAAAGGGCCTTTGAAAACGCTCTTAGAGCTCATCTGTGGGTGTTTTGACTCAGAGCACACCTGTGTGTGTTTTTAGCTCACCTAATGTTTGCTTGAATACCATATTGCTACTTGTTACTTAGAGTTCTGACTGCTCTTTCTGTAATACTGACTCTGAGTTTCGCCTGCCCTTTTTGTACCTGTGCCTGTCACTTTGTGTATAGTGCATATAGCTTGGTATTGTTCTGTATATAGTCTTTTTTGGATGTTTGTTGTACTCATCACAACAGGGGTAGGGCTGGTCCCTGTTTGTGTTTAGTTTTGTTTAATGTTGATGTTTTGTCAGTAGTTAGAGAGATGAGACTAAGTACTTCTGTTTCACTCCTGCTTGTTGTTTTTTCTTCACTAGGGTAGATAGTGCCAGTAGGTAGTGGAAGTGGGTAGTGGTAGTGGGTAATGGTAGTTGGTAGTGGTAGTAGGTAGTGGTAGTGGGTAGTGGTAGTGAGTAGTGGTAGTAGGTAGTGGTAGTGGGTAATGGTAGTTGGTAGTGGTAGTGGGTAGTGGTAGTGAGTAGTGGTAGTAGGTAGTGGTAGTGGGTAATGGTAGTTGGTAGTGGTAGTAGGTAGTGGTAGTGGGTAGTGGTAGTAGGTAGTGGTAGTGGGTAATGGTAGTTGGTAGTGGTAGTGGGTAGTGGTAGTGGGTAGTGGTAGTGAGTAGTGGTAGTGGGTAATGGTAGTTGGTAGTGGTAGTAGGTAGTGGTAGTGGGTAGTGGTAGTGAGTAGTGGTAGTAGGTAGTGGTAGTGGGTAATGGTAGTTGGTAGTGGTAGTAGGTAGTGGTAGTAGGTAGTGGTAGTGGGTAGTGGTAGTGAGTAGTGGTAGTGGGTAGTGGTAGTAGGTATTGGTAGTGGGTAGTGGTAGTGGGTAGTGGTAGTGGGTAGTGGTAGTGGGTAGTGGTAGTTGGTAGTGGTAGTAGGTATTGGTAGTGGGTAGTGGTAGTGAGTAGTGGTAGTGGGTAATGGTAGTTGGTAGTG
Organism: Electrophorus electricus; assembly: GCF_041902795.1. NCBI lineage: Eukaryota > Metazoa > Chordata > Actinopteri > Gymnotiformes > Gymnotidae > Electrophorus > Electrophorus electricus. The sequence continues at coordinate 12,203,937 of NC_137521.1, forward strand.
GTAGTAGGTAGTGGTAGTGGGTAGTGTTAGTAGGTATTGGTTGTACATAGTGGTAGAGGATAGTGGTAGTTGGTAGTGGTAGTAGGTAGTGGTAGTGGGTAGTGGTAGTAGGTAGTGGTAGTGGGTAATGGTAGTTGGTAGTGGTAGTAGGTAGTGGTAGTGGGTAGTGGTAGTGAGTAGTGGTAGTAGGTAGTGGTAGTGGGTAATGGTAGTTGGTAGTGGTAGTGAGTAGTGGTAGTAGGTAGTGGTAGTGGGTAATGGTAGTTGGTAGTGGTAGTAGGTAGTGGTAGTGGGTAGTGGTAGTGAGTAGTGGTAGTAGGTAGTGGTAGTGGGTAATGGTAGTTGGTAGTGGTAGTAGGTAGTGGTAGTGGGTAGTGGTAGTGAGTAGTGGTAGTGGGTAATGGTAGTTGGTAGTGGTAGTAGGTATTGGTAGTGGGTAGTGGTAGTGAGTAGTGGTAGTGGGTAATGGTAGTTGGTAGTGGTAGTAGGTAGTGGTAGTGGGTAGTGTTAGTAGGTATTGGTTGTACATAGTGGTAGAGGATAGTGGTAGTATGTAGTGGTAGTAGGTAGTGGTAGTGGGTAATGGTAGTTGGTAGTGGTAGTAGGTAGTGGTAGTGGGTAGTGGTAGTGAGTAGTGGTAGTAGGTAGTGGTAGTGGGTAATGGTAGTTGGTAGTGGTAGTATGTAGTGGTAGTAGGTAGTGGTAGTGGGTAATGGTAGTTGGTAGTGGTAGTAGGTAGTGGTAGTGGGTAGTGGTAGTAGGTAGTGGTAGTAGGTAGTGGTAGTAGGTAGTGGTAGTGGGTAGTGGTAGTTGGTAGTGGTAGTAGGTAGTGGTAGTAGGTAGTGGTAGTAGGTAGTGGTAGTGGGTAGTGGTAGTAGGTATTGGTAGTGGGTAGTGGTAGTGAGTAGTGGTAGTGGGTAGTGGTAGTAGGTAGTGGTAGTAGGTAGTGGTAGTAGGTAGTGGTAGTGGGTAGTGGTAGTAGGTATTGGTAGTGGGTAGTGGTAGTGAGTAGTGGTAGTGGGTAATGGTAGTTGGTAGTGGTAGTAGGTAGTGGTAGTGGGTAGTGGTAGTGGGTAGTGGTAGTAGGTATTGGTAGTGGGTAGTGGTAGTGAGTAGTGGTAGTGGGTAATGGTAGTTGGTAGTGGTAGTAGGTAGTGGTAGTGGGTAGTGTTAGTAGGTATTGGTTGTACATAGTGGTAGAGGATAGTGGTAGTTGGTAGTGGTAGTAGGTAGTGGTAGTGGGTAGTGGTAGTAGGTAGTGGTAGTGGGTAATGGTAGTTGGTAGTGGTAGTAGGTAGTGGTAGTGGGTAGTGGTAGTGAGTAGTGGTAGTAGGTAGTGGTAGTGGGTAATGGTAGTTGGTAGTGGTAGTGAGTAGTGGTAGTAGGTAGTGGTAGTGGGTAATGGTAGTTGGTAGTGGTAGTAGGTAGTGGTAGTGGGTAGTGGTAGTGAGTAGTGGTAGTGGGTAATGGTAGTTGGTAGTGGTAGTAGGTATTGGTAGTGGGTAGTGGTAGTGAGTAGTGGTAGTGGGTAATGGTAGTTGGTAGTGGTAGTAGGTAGTGGTAGTGGGTAGTGTTAGTAGGTATTGGTTGTACATAGTGGTAGAGGATAGTGGTAGTATGTAGTGGTAGTAGGTAGTGGTAGTGGGTAATGGTAGTTGGTAGTGGTAGTAGGTAGTGGTAGTGGGTAGTGGTAGTGAGTAGTGGTAGTAGGTAGTGGTAGTGGGTAATGGTAGTTGGTAGTGGTAGTATGTAGTGGTAGTAGGTAGTGGTAGTGGGTAATGGTAGTTGGTAGTGGTAGTAGGTAGTGGTAGTGGGTAGTGGTAGTAGGTAGTGGTAGTAGGTAGTGGTAGTAGGTAGTGGTAGTGGGTAGTGGTAGTTGGTAGTGGTAGTAGGTAGTGGTAGTAGGTAGTGGTAGTAGGTAGTGGTAGTGGGTAGTGGTAGTAGGTATTGGTAGTGGGTAGTGGTAGTGAGTAGTGGTAGTGGGTAGTGGTAGTAGGTAGTGGTAGTAGGTAGTGGTAGTAGGTAGTGGTAGTGGGTAGTGGTAGTAGGTATTGGTAGTGGGTAGTGGTAGTGAGTAGTGGTAGTGGGTAATGGTAGTTGGTAGTGGTAGTAGGTAGTGGTAGTGGGTAGTGGTAGTGGGTAGTGGTAGTAGGTATTGGTAGTGGGTAGTGTTAGTAGGTATTGGTTGTACATAGTGGTAGAGGATAGTGGTAGTATGTAGTGGTAGTAGGTAGTGGTAGTGGGTAGTGGTAGTGGGCATTGGTAGTGAGTAGTGGTAATGGGTAGTGGTAGTGGGTAATGGTAGTTGGTATTGGTAGTGGGTAGTGGTAGTGGGTAGTGGTAGTGGGTAGTGGTAGTGGGTAATGGTAGTTGGTATTGGTAGTGGGTAGTGGTAGTGGGTAGTGGTAGTGGGTAGTGGTAGTGGGTAATGGTAGTTGGTATTGGTAGTGGGTAGTGGTAGTGGGTAGTGGTAGTGGGTAGTGGTAGTGGGTAGTGGTAGTGGGTAATGGTAGTTGGTATTGGTAGTGGGTAGTGGTAGTGGGTAGTGGTAGTGGGTAGTGGTAGTGGGTAGTGGTAGTGGGTAGTGGTAGTAGGCATTGGTAGTGAGTAGTGGTAATGGGTAGTGGTAGTGGGTAATGGTAGTTGGTATTGGTAGTGGGTAGTGGTAGTGGGTAGTGGTAGTGGGTAGTGGTAGTGGGTAATGGTAGTTGGTATTGGTAGTGGGTAGTGGTAGTGGGTAGTGGTAGTGGGTAGTGGTAGTGGGTAATGGTAGTTGGTATTGGTAGTGGGTAGTGGTAGTGGGTAGTGGTAGTGGGTAGTGGTAGTGGGTAGTGGTAGTGGGTAGTGGTAGTGGGCATTGGTAGTGAGTAGTGGTAATGGGTAGTGGTAATGGGTAGTGGTAGTGGGTAATGGTAGTTGGTATTGGTAGTGGGTAGTGGTAGTGGGTAGTGGTAGTGGGTAGTGGTAGTAGGTAGTGGTAGTAGGTAGTGGTAGTGGGTAGTGGTAGTGGGTAGTGGTAGTAGGTATTGGTAGTGGGTAGTGGTAGTGGGTAGTGGTAGTGGGTAGTGGTAGTAGGTATTGGTAGTGGGTAGTGGTAGTGAGTAGTGGTAGTGGGTAATGGTAGTTGGTATTGGTAGTGGGTAGTGGTAGTGGGTAGTGTTAGTAGGTATTGGTTGTACATAGTGGTAGAGGATAGTGGTAGTATGTAGTGGTAGTAGGTAGTATGTAATTGTTAGTGGTAGTAGGTAGTAGGTAGTGGTAGTAGGTAGTGGTTGTAGGTAGTGGTTTCTCTTGTACAGTGGTTTTTGCTTGCTTGTTAAAATTTCCATTTCAGCAGTGACCTTCCTAAAGTCTTTCTGATGTGTTTGTTATTCCTACACTTTAACAATATACCTATTCATAAATCCATCCCTGTGCCTGTTGACGTTTATTGTTGGCTTTGCTACCATTTTTCTACAGCTACAATTTTCCCCACTTTATCTATCCATTGCTCCATACTTTCTGCTATGGGCCAACTTAAGCTGGTCATAACAGGGGTGGAGAGGAGAGTGGAGGAGCTGATGAAGGATGTGTGGTTGTAATGGGGTGGAGATTGGAGTGGTTTCTTCAGGTGGGGTTTATTGTTGGGAAAACATTGTACCCATGATCCATGATGCATGATGTTATGTGTTTAAGGCCCCCAGCTGATTCACACACCTCCCAGTTTGTGGTCTCAAATTACACCTACAGAGAATCCTCTGTTTCATGTAGCCACCCTGTTGTGGTATTTTCATGGAAGACTGTCTCTGAACTACAGGCAGGTATGTAAGTGACTGTACAGCCAGCTCGCTGTCAGATCTTCCAAGTGCAGATTGTACAGATAAAGTGTATGCATCCTGTGGTGCAAATCTCCTATCCTATACTGGAGATGAGTCTGACACCAATGGGTAAAGCAAAAGTAAATCTTATTTATTATTTGTCTCAGCCTGAGGGCATCTCAGGTGTCTGTATGGGAGAGGCAGGAACCTCTTTTCCTCTGTGCTTCTTTATACTACTCTCAGCCCTCTCAAATGAGTGAAACAACACCAAAAAGGGCTGTTTTTGTCCCTAATGTCCCACAACAGAGCGTTTTTCTCAGAAACCAAATTAGCAGATTATACTAAGTATAGTTATTTTGATGTTCTAGCAATGTGCACAGAGTTTGGAGAAAAAGGAACTGTCTGTTCTATGTTCTTGTAACACAAATACAATGTAGTTTTCCATTACAATCCTCTAAATTTGCATACAGGAGGCTAGTGCTCTGTTCTCTCTGCCATAGCGATAAACTTGCCTGGCCTCACCTACATATTGTTTCTACTGTGCTCATGTGCAGATCACCTAATACCAATTCTACTGCTCTTGCACCATGTTTTGATGCCTCACTGATGAAAATTGTTTGCTTTTTAACAGGGAACAAGAAGAAGAGACAACAGGTGGGAGTAGCTGTTCTGTTTGTCATGGGCGCTTTGTGTTTGGTTATAATACTGGGACCAAATCTGCAGGACAGCAATGAGGAAAACACTGGAGAACTGTATCAGGAAACTGAATTTATGTCAGCAGAGCCCCTTCAGACAACAGAACCTCCTATCAAATGTGAAAGAAATTTTTCTGCTTCCAAAGTCACAGGATTTTCCGGCCTGCCACTTCACATCCAAGACTTCCTGTTTTACCGCCATTGCCGTTATTTCCCAATGCTGCTGAACGTTCCCAATAAGTGTGGTGGTCCCCAGAATTCTGCACACGTGTTTCTTCTGCTGGTCATCAAAAGCTCTCCGGCGAACTACGAGCGACGGGAGGTCCTGCGTAAAACGTGGGCAGCAGAGAGGATGCAGTATGGCAAACAGATTCGCACGGTGTTCTTGTCTGGGACCAGTGGAGATGGCTACCATAAGATGAGGCTGAACAAACTCCTGTGGCTGGAGAACCGTGAACACCAAGACATTCTGCAGTGGGACTTCAAGGATTCCTTCTACAACCTCACCCTGAAACAGGTCCTGTTCATGGAGTGGCTGGAGAGATGGTGTCCCAATGCACACTTCCTCCTCAACGGAGATGATGACATTTTCGCTAACACAGATAACATGGTGGAGTATCTGAAAGGGCAGAGCAACGGGGATGGAAACAAACACCTCTTTGTTGGAAGCTTGGCCTTTTATTTGGGTCCCATTCGAACCAGAGGCAGTAAATATTACGTCCCAGTCCAAGTGCATGAGTCAGACCGCTATCCTCCCTATTGTGGTGGATGTGGATTTTTGCTCTCGCGATTCACTGCCAGGGCTATCCACAATATGTCCCAGTCCATCACCATGATACCCATTGATGATGTTTACATAGGCATGTGTCTGGAAAAGGCTGGTCTCAAACCTGAGTCACATATGGGTGTGAGGACTTATCTCCTGAGTGTTCCCTCTCAGAAGATAGACTCACTTGACCCATGCCACTATCGTGACATTCTCCTGGTCCACAGATTCCACCCTTATGAGACTTTTCTCATGTGGCATGAAATCCATCAGGATGATTTGAAATGTTGAAAGACTTAAAGTATTACTGCAACATAAAGGGTGGGATGAATTTAAGAGTAAAGAGTAAATATTGTATATTTTTGTTAATTGTTTATTTTTTTGTAATTACAGTTACTCCTTGTACTCATGTTTGTACACACACACACACACACACACACACACACACACGCTCCATTTTATGAACCTTTTTGTAACGTTTGTAACGCTGCAGGGCGCTGAACAGGACGCACAGACTCCCTCGACATTGTGAAACATTTAATGATACAACATGTAACAGATAATGGTGGCACTCACATAACATCAGCAATGAACATAGACCCACTTAACACTGATGATAAATATATAACAAACGCAGGCTAGACAAATACGGGCACTAACATATTTTCTAACTAACAAACAATGAACAACAGTGAGGGGCGCGCGGACAGGGGTTTAAATAGCCTAACGAACATTAATGCTTAACCCCGTACAGGTGCGTACCCTCACGGGGGTGTGCCCACAAACAAGAGTGAACCCCCCCTGCACGCGGCAGGCCGTACCACGTGACTTGTGTGGTGGGGGGACAGCTTCCCGTGACACTATTATTCTGTTGGAACGGTTTTAGCAAAGAACATACATGGGGAATAGGGAGCTGGTGTCCCTTTCCAATCTTTTGAATACAGAATACACATAACCGATAGCAAAGCTTAATTACATATTTATAACAACACATTTTAGATGGTATGGTTTAGATGCAGAGAAATTGTGTTTGGGGCTTTTCCTGAGGTCGTTCCAATCCAGGGTCAAAACGGTAAGGCTGAGTCCAGGAGGTATTCAAGGAATAGGCTGAAGATCTGGAAGGCAAGCACAGCTCGGTACACAGGGCATCAGGTGCTGTTTCTGTAAACCATGTGAAAACATGTTTGAAATGTCTAAACATACATTAAAGCTAAAAAAGTTGAAGGGGGGCAGTTAAAGATAAGAGAGAGGGCCATGATTGGAGGTTGGAACTTTTTCAGGAGATAAGAATAAGGATAAAAGATGACCAGGTGAATAAGGTTTTAGATGTTCTTGAGGTTACTCATTTATTGTATACCTTATTGGTTTCAATAAAGTTCTTTATCTGTTTATCTTTACAATCCTGGATGCTGACTGTCATTGCCTGCTGAGAGCTTTGAGTCAACACTTTCTGTCCAGATTCACCTCAGGCAAACATGCCCTGTACTCAGTATGGGCATGTTATGTTATGTTATCTTATATGTGCCAGTGTTTAAAAAAAATGGTTTCTCTGCTCACTCCAACGGAGCTTAAACTGTATCATCATGTAAACAATAAACACTAGTCAAGAATAATTTGAATTGCTACTGAATTAATTATTTTAATTCTTGATTTTAATTATTTAATTCAGAATATTATTTATTTGAATCTGCTGTTACCCTATACGATACTGATATTATTGGATATGTAGCTTGTTCTGTTGGACAGATATATTCTCAGTAAATAGCATATTCTATATGCAAAAAAGGAAAATGATATTTAAAAATAAGTGCTGCATAGCAGTAGATCTATGGTCTCCTTTTTCTCATTAAACTGATCCTAGTTTTACTCTGACAACAGTGTCAATGTAGTTCAGAGGGTGAAGTAGTGGATTTTTATTGCATATTTTCATTTATTCTATGACCATGAATACATATCTTCTCAACTTTATATGTTTTTTAAAATGTATTTTATTTGTAATTTCAAATAAATATATGAAGATTAAGTTAAGAATAAATAAAGAATAAGAATTAAAAGAAAGAAAAATGCACTGTAGTGCTTAAAAGTTAAAAGGGCACTACTGCAGGGTCTGGGGGAAGTGTGTTTGACCTGAGCCCAAAGCCTACACCATTAAGACCAGTAATAATACCTTCAAGTCAACTCTGTAGTAAACCAGTAGCCAGTGTAAAGACTTCAGAATGGGGGGATGTGACCTTTTCTTTGCTCCTAGTGAGAACTCTAGCAGCTGTTTGGTTGTTTCGTGGCCATTACAGTAATCAACCTGCTAAAGATAAAAGCACAGATGAGTTTCTCTAGGTCTGGTTTACTCGAAGTCTCTGATCTTGTTGATGTTCTTAAGGTGATAAAATGCTGATGTAGTAATTGATTTGGTATGACTGTAAAATTGCGATCTGAGTCTGATAGCATGCCAAAGTTATGAGCTAACTCTTTAGATTTTGTTTTCAAGTCCAAAAAGGCTGCTAGTCTGTGGCTCTCATGGTTGCTACCAAATATAATAATCTCTGTTTTATTTTTATTCAACAACCTAATGTCTAAGGACATCTGAATGTCGTCTGCATAGCTGTGGTAAGACAGCCCAAAATCTTATATGATTTGGCCAAGAGGAAGCATGTATAAGTTTAATAAGAGTGACACTCTTTCAGAAACCTTATTTTCTATCTTGACAAATGTGTCCTGCCTCACAGTTACAAACAGAGCCATTTTAGGACTGATTCTGACCAACCCACTTCTCAGATCCGTCACTTCTCAAGTGCACTAAAGATGCAGATGCATCTATCTCATATCAAACTGTGCGTAATGTGTGCAATATGTGTAAAGTGTGTAATATGTGTAATAGTGGATTTTAAAAAATGAAAATGGTTGCAATCTCTTTGCAAATGCTTTTTTTTTTTTTTTTTTTTTTTTTTAGAAAGAAATGGCCCATTAGCAGTGCTTCGGGTGTAAACCAGAATGCGCTTTTGAGAACAGATATTATCTTCTTTTTTTCAGTAGAGAATCCAGTCAGACTAGAAACCAAAGTAACCGGAAATTCTTTGGCAAATTCAAAAGTTCAGTTGTAATCCTTGATTATATATGATGTTACTATTACTAGTTTTACTGGTTGCCCCTAATATGTATTATTCATACTGTCATCAATCCTTTCCGTTACACTTTATCCTCCTCACAATTAATACAACATTCCTTTCTATATTAACCATTTCTGTACTGTTAGCATGACTTCAAGCAGGCATGGCCTCAACCATAAGCACAGCTGGACCTGTGATGTAAAACCGTTTTTAAACTTAGTCATTTGGACTTTAGTTTAGTACATTATAAACAAATGCATGTACTGTGTTTCTGTATGTGACGGTTGGCCCTCCAATGACGTCGCAGTTCCTATAGCAACGTCGGTCATGCTCTCCTTGCGTGTTGTCCATGGCTGTGACCCAGTCCGTACTACACACGAATACTATAATACTACAAAATATACTGATCTTAACGGGTTAGTAAAAAAATATTAACGTACTACCTCGTTTCGTGCTAACAGGAAATTGTTAAGTGTTGCTATGCCAGCATACGTAACTGGAAGCTACGACCTCTTTAATCAAAAAAGGAAATTAACGATACTTTTCACCGCACTGCTTTACGACGACAAAGACGCTCCCGTAAATGTGTGCTGTTTTATTTACTAACTTTACGTGTAGGTTCCAGTTTTCTTTTCAGACAGTTGTTTTTCTGTGAATTAACCCGCATTTAAGGAATTAAACCTTTAAGGAAAACGGCGAAACCGGAATGAAAGGCCGCTGGACTGGAGAACGATCCGTCCAAATTACCAATATAATCAATGGTTGTACAATGGATATTCGTATTTTAGTTGTCATTTTAAAAGTTGGAATTCGAATGAACAGTTACACTATTAATATTACCATCATTATTATTAATCAAACTTGTAATTAAACCAAAATTATATTGTTCTTACATTTTATTTTAATCTCACTTAACAAATTTGTCTTAAGTATGAGGAGCCTCTTTCCCCTGTCTCCTCCCTCTCTTTCCGTGGCAGGTTATCAGCAGGTGGGTGTCTTCATCAGTCCCTGAGAATTTGATATGACTTGTAATTTTTAACTTCCTTCTACTATATTCAGTTCTGACCACATAACGCTTCATGCTTTGCAGACTGTTGAGACCGTACAGACTACAGCTTAGGGTAATGCATCTCCACACCAGGCTCAAATGTACATATTCATGATTCAGTTTTATACCTCTGTTCTGTACATATTATCTTTCTACCAAAAGCAGCCTCTGTCTGCTGGTGGTGGCATTTGTTTATTTTGTTTTTCATTATCACTTTTGTTTTAATTTTGTGCCACACTCCACACAGGCGCCTCAGGTTCTCCTCTCACACGCCATGCCACCTGTGTCATTATGTCTTTATTTATTTCCTTTAATACCGCTTTTCATTTTAACCGGTGTCTTGGCTATTAATGTTCCTTTTGGTTTCTTTCGACTCCACCCTGCTTTGGGTGGAGGTGAGTGGACTTTTGACACACCCTTGACAAAGAAGACACACCCTTGACAAAGACAAACACAGTGAGGACTTTATAATGCATATGAGGAAAAGCCAAGTTATGAATTTTGTGTTTGGTAAAGACTTTTTCCCCCATGGTAATGTTCTACTCCAGCAGGAGCACTGCTCTTTAAGATGGGGAAACATGCTGGGATTGGTATAATAATAATAATAATAATAATAATAATAATAATAATAATAATAATATGACATGTTTGAACAGGTCAAATGCTTGCAGATAAAATAGTTTTAATTTACAGCGGCGAACAGTCGTAACAGTCGTAACAGTGAAACAGCCAAGGGTGAAAGCCAGAGCAGAAAGGAGATCAAATACAAGGGGGACAACCAGAATCACGGAAAAGAACCAATCCAGGGTACTAATCCAGAAGACAATAGAAGGAGTACCACACCAGTTGGAACCCATTATCACCACATTTCAAGAGAAGACTTCTCTTAAACTTGTCCTAAAGAAGATTGTTTTTCTACACGCACCTGAGCCTGGTGGAGAGGTCATATATCTCACCCTGAGGGCCACCAAAGCCTACCCAGGATCCTCTACAGAGGCCTCTGCCCTGTACACAAATCACTCTAAAAGGATACAGAACCGCCATACCCCCTATGTCTTATGTTATTAATATGTCTAATGCACTGTTGGGCCTCTTTTCCCTGTTAATACTCTTTTTATTACCTCAGTACACAGGGGAAGCACTCGGTACACACTATAGAACTGCGGTAATACTTCACAGAGGTGAAATGGAACAGGAGAGAATATACAGTGTAGCAAAGATAAATCAGAGGTGACATTAATAATCTGGTGATGAGGAGCTGGTGAGGATGTGCTGGGGAGTTGCAATCATGAATTGGGGGCAGCTGCATGACAAATGATAACCCATAATATGATATTCTTGGAATAAGGATGGTGAGTGGAAGTTGTGCTCACTTTCTAGTTACCTTCAGGTCAACCTAAACTAACTCTAACCATAACCCAGACTCACCATAACCCAGGGAGATTATTATATTATATAACAGTCCTGTTTCAGAGGTGGATCCACATTAGCATAGCATGCCTGGGAAAGGCATATGTGTACACAAGGAAGGCTTTGCACTGGGGCATCAGTCAGAACTCATCTGCAATTGTGTAATCTGGATTTCCAGATTTGATATCATAATCTAGACTTTACAGTTGCAAAATTAAATTATAGAAATATCACTGTGTGCCTAAAACAGGTTTTTGTTTTTTTTTCTTTTTCCCAAGAGCCTTGTTAGATTGCAAAACTAGTCTTTGCTTTTTGTCGTAGTGCTTTGCACATTTTAAATGTATTTTGAATACTTACAAGTTGCAATAAAGATGAATGGAATTTAGTGGCAAAACAATGGAAAATTGTCTGTTCAGATGTACGCAAACACTGAAGGTAAAACAAGCCTTAGCTTCCTTAGGAAAGAAAAAATAACCTGCATAGACACGTTTTTGTTGGGAGGGCACATTTAGTTTTTATTGTTCTGAAGAGATAATTTTGTATGTTAAAATTCGTGTCATGCTTTTTTTTTATAACCTTTGACAACAAACCCGTTTTGTAATCGAAGTTTATCCATTATTGTATGTATTTATTGTTTATGTCACGTACCGGGTTAGAACCAGACGCTTGCAGATATGATTAACGGAGTGTGTTTGATTTACCAAAGGGTTATTTACTAGAGCCAAACTCTGACAAACGTTTGAATAAAACGAACCAAACAAACTAGAGACTCGAGAAGTCCAAACGAGAGCAAACACGATCCATGAACCCAGACAACGCAAAACAACCGCGAACTTCACCAGAGAAGCGACAACGCCAGGAAACACAGAACTGGCGAAATAACGTTACATGCTAGGAAGGTCGCACATTAACCACAATAACGTAAAACTACACACTCTAAACTGGGTTTAAACAGACACACCAGCAAGACTAAAGTGGACACACGGCTATCAAGAAAGGCGGGGAAAGAACACAGAAACGGAACAAGGAAGCACGAGGAACAAATAGCGTTGCCAAGGAAACAGCTATGCCAGTGGGAGGGGCGATCTTGACAGTTTAATGAATTTTTGCTGCTTTGGATTAAAATCTTTCATTACTCGAATATCTCCTTTCCACACTGTATGGTAAACAACACTTTATCTGCTTTAGTGTGCAAAAATGGCAATTTAAAAGTCAAAAATGACCCTCAGAATTATGCGTGAAGAACTGGACTTATTTTTGTTTTTCTGTTTCGTACTTCGTACATTAAAGCAGCCACTGGGGACAGAACTCCGCAGTGTGTTACATCACTCAGTGAAAACCTTCGCTGGACAAGCCCAAACCACCTGATTATACGGCTTGAACAGAGTTTACCACACATATGATGTTTAGAGATCAGTTCAGTGTCTTTCCAGTGGCAAAGTTACAATGGAGCATGGCCAGCTTGTTTTAAAAAGTTCTCCAGCCAGATCCACGCACGTATTTACTGATACAAGCACTAAGAGCAGTGGTTCATCATGCAACATCTGTTGATATGAAGAGTAGAAATTAACTAATAACTTAAAACACCACTGAAGATCAGGAGCACAAGGTGTGTGATTCCACAATGCATGTGTGCTTTTATGAGATGCCTTGGTAACAATGCATTGGCACAAGCAGCCAAGGACTAAGCTGATGTCATCAGTCCAGAGTCAGAGCCTCTGTCGTGATGAGATCCATGCCAGTGACAGAGCTTATCAGCTGCTGGGAACACCACAACCTTGTGAGGACTCCACAGTGATGAAAGAAGACACTCCAGTTTGTAATGGAAGAACACACCCAGTTTATAATTGAAGAAGACACCCAGTTTGTAATGGAAGCTGACACCCTAGATTGTAATGGAAGCTGACACACCAGTTTGTAAATACTGAGCCACAAAGAAATCTTCAAAAGTAGGCTGCGTGATTACAACACATATAACAACACAGATAGGAGGAGCAAAAACCTTTCCCTGTGGTTATTGAACAAGGACTGTGACCCTGAACGTCTCCTCCCAGCTGAGCGCACTACAGAGGCATTCGAAGTGCTGATCCATAGTCTTCTTTATTAGTTCATCATTAATGAATGGTTCCTAGATATGTAAAACAAGCAGCTGGCACAGCAGCGGTGAGGGAGGGAGATACAAGTGAGAGTAAGATTACGGAGAGTCTTTATTCTCCATGAAGGAAAGGTCACAGTGCTGACCTGTCAAAATAGATAAAAAGGTAAATAAAATAAAAAGGTAAACACAATGGCAGTAAGAACTCGAAACGCAAAGTCACCGATGAGCTGTTTGGACTGGACTCGTGTTCCTGTGGGCTAAAATAAAGGGAGAAACATGGAACAAACAAAACACAGGGCAGGTAGGTGTGTGTGTGTGTGTGTGTGTGTGTGTGTGTGTGTGTGTGTGTGTGTGTGTGTGTGTGTGTGTGTGTGTGTGTGTGTTTGTTTTGGGTGGGTATGTTCCTCTGGCTTGGTGACTCAGATGCCACAGTGATCAGCAATTTCTGGCATATTTCAAAACTCCCTTTCATGTCTAAAGTTCTGGGTAAAAAGGTGTTCTGTTTGTTTCTGGTGAGAAAAATCCAGAAGCCATGAAACATGCAACCATGTCCTCCAGTGGAGAGCAGCAAAACTGAGCACTTGGCTGTGCTTCTCTTCTGGCGCCTGAGGAGGCTCTAGAAAAGTGTAGCTCAGACCCAGTCCGAATCAAATCCAGGTGCAAACAGACCATTCTACTGAATGGTGGCCCCCATTCACACTGGTCCATTTGAATGCTAGCCCGCCGTTCATGCTGGTCCATATAAATGCTGGTTCAAACTTGTCCATTTGAATGCTGGCCCCCATTCACACTGGTCCATTTGAATGCTAGCCCTCTATTCATGCTGGTCCATATAAATGCTGGTTCACACTTGTCCATTTGAATGCTGGCCCCCATTAGCACTGGTCCATTTGGGTAGTTTTGCAATGCATGTAACAGACTATTGAACTGTTGATTTGTGTTTAAATGCTCAAAAAAGCTTTTTTTAAATTAAGGTTTTGCGCCACCTTATCTGCCCCTTTGAAGCCTCCCAGTGGCTAAAATTAAACCAGCAAAAATCAATCAATCAATAATGAATAAATAAATGAAATCATTTTAAGTATCCAACAAATCTGCACAAAGAACCTGCTTCTGGCCCACGAGGGAGACCCCAACTCAGACACCTCCCCCTTCATCAAGCTCAGTGATCCTGGGATCGGTGTAGCCTTGCTGGCAAAGAGACTCAGCCAACAACACCCTATACAAACAAATACCCTGCACAAGCACCCTGTACAAACAAACACCTTGCACAAACAGCCTATACAAACATCCTGCACAAACACCCTGCACGAATATATACACCATGCACAAACACCCTCCACAGACAGTACATTGCTCAGTGGTTCAATTACTTGACTTGTAATTGGAAGTTTGTGGGTTCAAGCCCCAGCACTGCCAAGTTGCCACTGTTGGGCCCCTGAGCAAGACCCTTGACCCTCAATTGCTCATCTTGTACTCAGTCAAAATCCTATGCTACATTGGATAAAAGTGTCAGCTAAATGCTTGAACCATGTGATACAGGTTGTCCCCAGTTTGTCACAGTGCTTAGCATGCATTAGATGAACTACCACTTGAAGATTTAGCTGTAAGAATGGTTGAATGATAGTAATGTCATTCAATCTCAATATGTCATTTTGAAGTGGGATGAAATTAATTGATTTTTCCTTTTTGGGTTTTAAGTTTATATCTGTCTCTTCTTCCTGTCCAGGTACGCAGGAGAGTCTATAGTAGCTATTTCCCCATAAGTCAGATGTGTGGAGTTTTGGTGGTGTTCTGCATTGTTCTGGAGGGCGCCATTGTTCCCACTGCTCCCACCAAAGGTAAGACCCAACACAACATCTGTAGCATCACCATCTGAGTCTCCATTAGATCTTACATAAGTGAATGCAAAGTTGTACTGAGCAAAATTGTATCAATTTCTAAGACTGAAATGAATGGGTGTGTAATGCAATTTGAAAAATGCTTTTCTGTCATTTTCTGTCATTATACATAAATGCAGTTAATTAATGGGATTTCACACAGAGCGAACTGGAAGATCTGGATTCTTTTTATTGTTGGGGCTCTGAGAAAATTAACCTATGGCCAGAAGAGTTTCTTAATTACCTTTCTGGTATTCCTGATATTTTCATAATTATGTGTCTGGGCTATGGAGTCCAGATTAGAACCAGTTCTACTGGCTGAAGTGTGAATGGAGGATGTGTTTTTACTTGTCGTGCAGGTGTACAGTATGATGCTACAGTGCTGGTCCCGCAACAGTGAAGACAGACCTATGTTCTCCCAGCAACAGGACCTCATTGAGAGCAGCATACAAGACAAAAGAGAAGGATCTAAAGGATGAAGCTATGTCTTAAAAAGCAACGTGGACATACACATGACAGTCTGACATTTACTTTTATCCAGAGCGACTTACAAAAGTGCTTTGTCATTTACTCATAGAACACATCCTAGCCAGTACAGTAGGTCAGTGGTCTTCAGTGGTGTTTTTAGGGCTTTTAGCTCATTTCCACTCTTCACATCAACAACCCACCCATACACACACACAAACACACACACACACATGAAATGTCCCTTGTGCATAAAAAGTGCCATATAAAGAAACTTGACATGCCTTGATCCTATAGCTCTTACCCTTGCGAGCTATACCTAGCCTTTCAACATCCTGAGGTACACCTGTACGATAGCGGTTCAACATCCTGAGGTACACCTGTACGATAGCCTTTAAACATCCTGTGGTACACCTGTATGATAGTGGTTCAACATCCTGAGGAACACCTGTATGATAGCATTTCAACATCCTGAGGTACACCTGACCGGGCTCTACAGGACAGAATGACTACAGGCCTGTCACTCTGATGTCTATGGTCACAAAGTCCTTTACACAACTGGTGTTGGCCCACCTGAACAACTTTGTAGGACACGTTTTGGACCCCCTGCCGTTTGCTTAAAAAGACAAACAAGTGGATGACAGTCAACATGGGGCTACACTGCACCCTACAAGACTACCCAAGGACATGAGCAAGGATCCTGTATGTGGACTTCAGCTGGGCATTCAACACCATTATTCCAAATATCCTCTCCCCCAATGTCTCCAAGCTCACTGTGGCTCCTGCTATCTGTCAGTGGATCACAAGCTTCCTGACAGGTAGGGAAAAGCAGAATATTAAATGTTATCTATTGTCATTTATATTATTATTCTCTTATACTTATTCTATGATTGTCCGCAATAAGAAACATCTCAATAATTTTATTAAGGTGGCTAACAAAATAACTGCCATTTATATTTATATTTTTGGCCTTTAGCAGGCGCTCTTATCTCGAGTGACTTACAGAAGTGCTTTGTCATTTACTCATAGAACACACCCTAGCCAGTACCATAGGTTAGCGGTTAGAGGTTTTTATGTTTGTAGATTTAGTATGCCTGGCTGCAAATCAAATGTCCTCGTTGGTTATAATAAACAGAACAGAACTGAACTGGAAAGTCCATCTGTGTTCCCCTCCTTCCTTCCAGGCCATGTATTCCTCAAAAACCAGGTAACGTGCTGGGAAAATCATTCCAGATCCCTCACACCCTGGACATGACCTCACTCAACTCCTCCCTTCCAGCAGGCGCTACAGAACCCTTGACACTACAACATCTATACACGGGCAGTTTCTCAGTCAAATCGTAAATAGTTGACTGACATCTGTTATGCAATAGCTACTCTTGTACCCTCAGATAGATACAACTGTATAAATGACAACTTCACTCCCATACGTAGGCATTGTGTGGCACTACCACACACACTTGCACTTTATGTATACTGCATGTTTTTGTTTTACAAACAATTTACAAATTATATGCATGTTGTGTATTGTCTGTACTGATTAAGTCACCAAGTGCCGGGAACAAATTCCTGTGTGTGTCAGTATATATGGTCAGTAAATCTGATTCATATCCTGATTCGTATCCCCTCAACTCATAAACAACATTCTGCTAATCTCAGTTACATGCTGTGACTATAGTCATGGCCAAATGTTTTGAGATTGACACAAATTTTGGATTTCACAAAGTTTACTGCCTCGGGGTTTTTTTTAGATCCTTTTGTCAGATGTTTATATGGTAAAGGGAAGTACAATTATTAGCATTTCAAAAGTTTTTTAACTTTTCATTGACAAATACATCCAGTTTAACCAAAGACTTAATATTTAAAATGTTGACCCTTCAATTTTAAGACTTCTGCAATTCGCCTTGGCATGCTGGATATCAGCTTCTGGGCAACATGTTGACTGATGGCAACCCATTCTTGCCTAATCAGTGCTTGGAGTTGGTCACAGTTTCTGTGTTTTTGTTTGTCCACCCTCTTTTTGAGGACCACAGGTTCTCAATGGGATTGAGATCTGGGGAGTTTCCTGGCCATGGTCCCACATTTTAAATGTTTTGTTCATTGAGCCACTCGGTTATCACTTTTGCCTTGTGACATGGTGCTCTCTCATGCTGGATAAAACATTGTTTATCACCGAATTGCTCCTAGATCGTTGGGAAAAGTTGCTCTTGAAGGATGTTTTGATACCATTCCTTATTCATGGCAGTGTTCTTAGGCAAAATTCTGAGCAATAATTATACTTCACTATAGTATAAACATCTGACAAAAGGATCTAAAAAAAAACTGAGGCAGTAAACTTTGAGAAAACCAAAATCTGTGTCAGTCTCAAAAATTTGGCCATGACTGTACACCTGTATGATAGGTAAGGGCACATTTCCAGTCAGCTTGAACTGATGGTGCTTTATCAGAATGGAATGTATTTGGTTTTGTGTTTTAAAGTAAACTTCAAAAGATTAAATCTTTCACTGCTTCGAGCACACACCTTATCCTGCTTTATTTTTAAACCCTGAAATTAATCTACAATTGTAGATGTCAGCAGAATCATTGTATAAAGGATTTCCTCACAATCTGAGGAATGTAGACACATGTAGATATAGCAGATGCAGCCTCAAAGTCTTCAGAGCTAGTTTCACTTGTCTGAGCAAGTTAAGCATTCACCTAAAATAACACTTACACACCCTTTATATTACATCATTTACAGTCTGGTTGATGCTAAGATTAAATTACTCATTACCAATTAGTGTTAGTCTCCATTTAGTGCGTGGTGACGTCTGACAAGCTGACAGTGATGTGAAGAAAGCGTTATGCGATGTTAGTTTAGGCGGACACAGTCGCTCCTTCAGACAGACATCATGGATCGTCACATGTCGCCCCCTAATGTCTGCATGGACAATTACACAATCTCATACAAGTAGTTACACTTGCTTTAAATGTTGTGGTGTGGAGACAATATCTGGGTCACATCTCTGAGGGTCACCTGCAGGCTGTCACATACTGTATAGAGAACCGAAGACCAGAGAGAGAAAGCGAGGGGAGGGAGGCTGAACCACATCAAGAAGATTAATGGTCTGCTCTCTTCACAGGAACAAAAAACAAACAGAGAGAGAGAGAGACATATAAGAGAGAAGTACACCTGCTGTGTGCTTCTATCAAAAGCTGCATGATGTTAAAAACTTAATGCGTTTAGTACTATTTTATTTAAAAGTGGTATTGATTTGAAAATTGCTTCTCTTAATATACAGTTGTTTTGGTGAACAAATGAACACATAAGTAGATAAAAATGTGTCTTCATTATTTACAGAGACAAATTTATTAGGCTGCCTGATGCTGTAGATCACTATGTAAATTGTACATAATGTGTTGTTTACGATCATTTACACTACACATTCCTTGCAGTTCATAAGCTGTGATCTCATCTAAGCAATACAACTTATGTATGTAAACACTTCAGCATCGACATGCTGGGATACCTGCACACAGTACTGGGGATACATGCACCCAGTATTGGGGTAAATGCACACTGTGTGTAGAGTTTCTGCACCCCCTCTCCCTCTCTGCAACACAACAGTTCTTAAACAGCATACACAGTTTGAACAGCAGATTTAAAGATACAAAACATTTAAACAGAAATGTTTACACCCAAGATAGAGCACCATCTACAATCATTCACACATCAGGACAATTTATTAGAATAGCCAGTTGAGCTAATCTCCATGTTTTTGGACTGTGGGAGGAAACCCTGGATTCCCCTGGCATTCTCCAAACCCAGACTCATCAATCAGACTGCCAGACAGAGAAGCGTGATTCATCACCCCACAGAACAGGTTTCACTGCTCCTGAGTCCAGTGGCGACGTGCTTTATGACACTCCATCTGACGCTCAGCATTGTGCTTGGTGTAAGGCTCACATGCATCTGTGTAGCCATGGAAAGCTCTGACTATACGCCTCAGCACTGGGTGAGCCTGTTCTGTAATGTTACGTGCTCTGTCACTTCATGGCTGAGTTGCTGTGGTTCCTAAACACTTCCATTTTTCAATAGTCCCACTCTCATCTGATCATTGAATATCTAGGAGGGAAGAAATTTCACTAAGTGACTTGCAATGGTGGCATCAGTGAGCTCTTTATAATGACACATTCTTTCATGGATATTTGTAAAGGCAGACTTCATGGCTGGGTGGTTAATTTGGCATCAGTGAGACTTTGAAGGGGAAACACCTGAATTTTACCTGAAGAATGTGTATCATTTTAATAAACACATTTGGCTGCAGTCTGATGTTTATTCATTATGAGGAAGAGGAAGTCAGCATCTCTATTTGTAGACTCAGGCCTGTACTTTAAAGCAAACCTGTAATCAGATATTTCTGCAACCTAGGGTTTGTCCCACAGCATTGAGCTTTGTGACTTCATTGTGCAGGTTAATTGGTTACTTTCATTGTAGACTGAAATGAGGGCCATGAACAGGCAGTCCTGGTAACCACCCATTTAAACACCAGTTTCCCAGAATGCAATCTGTAGTTTCTATCAGCAGGCCTTATGTCCATGACCCATAGCCTATGACCTACAGTGCTGCTCCCTGCCCCAAGACCTTCCTCAGACACGTATAATTTTAGCATACACAGCTTCTCAAAGTCTGGGAGGGCCATGGCTGGTAGGTTTGGGAGAGCGGCGCTTCATATCTCCAGTGCTTCCACTTTACAGAACTGGATGGTGAAAGCTGAAATGTTCTTGTTTTTCCTAACTCAACCTAGCCTCTGTATTAACTCAACCTAGGCTCAGTATTAACTCAGCAAGCCAACCAATATTTTGGTCTGACAGTCTTTGGCTTCTCATTTGTGAGAAAATGGACAGCTTGAGCTTCACTGGAGTTCCTCTGATACCCATTCTCAGAGATTACTATTCCCACATAGCATATTCTTTAGAATAATGAATTAAGTTATATTTATATATCACCTTTCAAGGAACCCAAGGTCACTTTACAATTAGCACACAGCTTTTCTTCCAATCACGTGCCAAGGGGAAGCAGCAGCCAACTGCATACAGCAAACTCAGCCGGAAACCTGTCTACAAATAAGATTTACACAAGCAGCGGTATGAACTAAACAGCTATGACAGCCAAACACAAAAAAGGCTAGGAATACAATCGCCACAGGGAGTGAAAACACGATCGAGGCATGCAACAATGACCAGCGACGAAACTGAACAAACACGGGGTGTGTGTACATACTTAAAACAAGACACAGGTGACACAAATGGAAGGCTGGGAAAGTTAAACGAGCGGCGGAACAACAAGGAGGCAAAGCGTAGCCTACCCACATTTTATTTGTTTTATTTGTACGAACAAACAAACAAATAAATAAATATAGTATATTCGGACGATTTGCCAAGACAAATAGTCTGTTTACCTTGCACTGTGCAGGTCTGAGAACGGCACTGCGGCGCGCCCTCTAGGTCAGCTGCGTATGGAGTTTATCGCCGTGAGTGTAGATACCACATTCTGTGTATTTACCTCACAAAACCTGCATATTGTGTCTGATTATATTGTTTCTTCATATTAGGTAAGAGATTTCATTGATTTCAGAGACATTATACTTCACTTTACTTTTGAGCTCTGAGTTATGTACCAAACCACGTTGTGATGTATGCTAACTAGGGGGGGGAACTAGCCAGCTATTCAGTCTACATTAGGTTCAGTGTTGCTATAGACTTTCGTAAATGTGTTTTATGAATGATTTTCACTGTTGTTGCATTGTGCATGTGCTGTAAGCTTAGATTGTAATGTCCTGCATAACGTTTTTTAGTGCAGCTAGTTTTAAGTAAACTAATGGTGCTTGCTTGCGCACGTTTAGTGAATTTGCCTGTGTATGTGGTAAGTGCACCGCACGTGCGTACTCAGTTTGATCATATTAACTCGCATCCAGTGTGGACACCACATTCAGTGTATTTACCCCACAAAACCTGCATGTTGTGTCTGAGCATATTGTTTCCTCATATTAGCCTGTATCGAGTGAGAAGGAGTAACCAAGAGGGGGCGCGTGGAAATCCGTCACGAACTGAGCATTACTGGACACCATTATCGTGTCATTCTGAGACCATTACGCCATGGCAGTGTCGTTCTGCTAACCAGTGGCATCACAGTAAGATTTATTTCCGCACGGGAAACTAACCCTATATTCGGGACTCTCGTATATAGTTGTGCACAACAATAATAGAACCCGAGCTGTTTGATCTATACACATTTTAAATGTTGTACTAAGCTCTTGAATAATATTTACCCAAATTGAAACTGCACTGCTGTCTTTGGTGTGCGTGTGTCAGAACCCAGGACATGCCGAGATAATAGGTAGTTATCCTAGACCCTGTAGATTAATTTTTACCAGCAGCTCTATTCCTATATTTCACCAGCACGTTAGCTATGCATATTAATATACAGACTCAGGTTTGTCCATTAGAGAAAGCCGGTTATGTATTTTAGGTGTGAAGAATGAATTGAGAAGTATGTGGAAGTATGAAGCATCAGAAGTATGGTCAGGAATAGAAAATGTGAAAATCAACAAAACTTTTGCTTAAGAACACTGACATGAATAAGGAATGGTATCCAAACATTCTCCAAGAGCAACTTCTCCCAACGATCCAGGAGCGATTTCGTGATGAACAGTGCTTTATCCAGCATGACGGAGCACTATGTCACAAGGCAAAAGTGATAACCAAGTGGCTCAGTGAACAAAACATTGAAATGTTGGGTCCATGGCCAGGAAACTCCCCACTGGTGTGTGTGGTAGTGCCACACAATGCCTACGTATGGGAGTGAAGTTGTGATTTATACAGTTGTATCTATCTGAGGGTACAAGAGTAGCTATTGCATAACAGATGTCAGTCAACTATTTACGATTTGACTGAGAAACTGCCCGTGTCTAGATGTTGTAGTGTCAAGGGTTCTGTAACACCTGCTGGAAGGGAGGAGTTGAGTGAGGTCATGTCCAGGGTGTGAGGGATCTGGAATGATTTTCCCAGCACGGTACCTGGTTTTTGAGGAATACATGGCCTGGAAGGAAGGAGGGGAACACAGATGGACTTTCCAGTTCAGTTCTGTTCTGTTTATTATAACCAACGAGGACATTTGATTTGCAGCCAGGCATACTAAATCTACAAACATAAAAACCTCTAACCGCTAACCTATGGTACTGGCTAGGGTGTGTTCTATGAGTAAATGACAAAGCACTTCTGTAAGTCACTCGAGATAAGAGCGCCTGCTAAAGGCCAAAAATATAAATATAAATGGCAGTTATTTTGTTAGCCACCTTAATAAAATTATTGAGATGTTTCTTATTGCGGACAATCATAGAATAAGTATAAGAGAATAATAATATAAATGACAATAGATAACATTTAATATTCTGCTTTTCCCTACCTGTCAGGAAGCTTGTGATCCACTGACAGATAGCAGGAGCCACAGTGAGCTTGGAGACATTGGGGGAGAGGATATTTGGAATAATGGTGTTGAATGCCCAGCTGAAGTCCACATACAGGATCCTTGCTCATGTCCTTGGGTAGTCTTGTAGGGTGTAGTGTAGCCCCATGTTGACTGTCATCCACTTGTTTGTCTTTTTAAGCAAACGGCAGGGGGTCCAAAACGTGTCCTACAAAGTTGTTCAGGTGGGCCAACACCAGTTGTGTAAAGGACTTTGTGACCATAGACATCAGAGTGACAGGCCTGTAGTCATTCTGTCCTGTAGAGCCCGGTCAGGTGGATCAGTTGGTCGGTGTCCCTTCCTGTCTTGGACACAGCTTAATGTTGCCCATGTGCAGATCTCTGTTCATATGATTCTTGATCAGGCATGTCCTGTCATGGAGCAGTATCCTATGTGAAGGAGGTTGGAGGCCAATATAAAGGCCACACGGAGAAGTCAGCCAGCTATCAGAAATGGAGAAAGGTGTGCTGAAGGTACCTGACAAGTACAACAAGCTGTCCATAACTGAGGCCTTGGAGAAGGCCAAGCAAAGATTAAAAGCTCTGGCTGCCCACATGTAGAGATACACATGAGAAGTAGAACCCAGGGGAATAAACAGGATGTTCTCCCATGAGCCATCCAAAGTGTACTCTCAGTGACAGGATAACAGCTTGAGAACAGATGCACCAAAGCTGGAGACTGAACAATACTGGAAAAGCATATGGGAGAAGGAGGCATCACACAACAACAACGCCCAGTGGACAGAGAACTGAGACATTCATTTTCCTCAGCAGATGCAGATAAATTGGTCCACGCTTTTATCTCAACAAGACTAGACTGCTGTGATGGTCTTCTAATTGGATCCTTGAAAACGTAATCAAAGTCCAACTTGTACATAATGCAGCAGCCAGAGTTCTTGCAAGTACTAGAATGTTACAGAACAATCCCGTCCTTTAAGCTCTGCATGGCTCCCAGTTAAAATTTGAATGTACTATAAAAAAAACTCTTGTTGATGTATAAAGCACTAAATGGTTTGTTATAACAGTATCTGAGTGAACTCATTGTATGCGATAAGCCACCTCGGCTACTGTGTTCCCAGAATGTAGGATCTCTCTTACTTCCTAGAATACAGCCATGCGAAAAGCCTTCCCCTAAAATCCTCTCACTTCTGGAACAGCTTTCCAGCTTTAATTCAGGATTCAGACAAACTCCTAATTTTTAAATCCAGGCTAAAGTCTTATTTACTCAAGATATTGGTTAGCTTCCTGTGTATCAGTGTGCAGAGCCTGGGGCCCTCTGTCGTAGAGTTTTCTGGTAATGAGGTGTTGATGTTGTCGTCCAGTTATGTCATGTGTTCATTCGGGTTTGTGACGATGATGTGGGTGGACTGTGATGTCTCAGAGAGCCTCAGGACTGTGGTCACCCTCTGGTTCCTCAGGACTGTGGTCACCCTCTGGTCTCAAGTCTGTGGTCACCCTCTGGTGCCTCAGGACTGTGGTCACCCTTTGGTGCCTCAGGACTGTGGTCACCCTCTGGTGCCTCAGGACTGTGGTCACCCTCTGGTGCCTCAGGACTGTGGTCACCCTCTGGTGCCTCAGGACTGTGGTCACCCTCTGGTGCCTCAGGACTGTGGTCACCCTCTGGTGCCTCAGGACTGTGGTCACCCTCTGGTGCCTCAGGACTGTGGTCACCCTCACGACTGTGATCAATCTCAGGCCCTCTGGGGGACCCTACGCACACACCTTTGCCCATGTTACTAGCATGGCCTGGACCTCAGGGAACATTGTTATTAATATGTACACAGATCATTCACCACCTGTCCACTGAATACGTTCTTGTCTGGACTGTGAAATGAGTTACCTGAGTAAGAAACTTAAAATCCTTATCTGGTAGAATTTAAAGAATGTCAAAAATATTTTGTATAATATTTTGTATAATATTTTTAGCATTAGTTCTACTTATTTATTTTATTAATAATTGTATTGGTGTTTTTATTGGTGTTATTTTCACACAAGATAGATAACCTCTTAGGGGTTGGGGGCAGGCCATTTTGCTTCTGGTACATTTCACAAAACTATTTCACTGAAATCAAGGTGAATAAAACCATAGTAATGTGTAAAATGGTGCAGAATCTTTCTGCTAATACAGGGGTTAAGAAGAGATGAGAACCCCACACAGCTGTGTCAGAATACAGATTCATTTGAGCTGTATTAGATGGACCTAAATCTTTGGTCTGTTGCCTGGCAGAGTTCTCTTTCTCTAAGGTGGAGTTACTTTATAGTCATGTCTTTGCACATTCTAAATCATCCCGGTGAATTTCATGCCACATGAGAAAATCTGGTAAGGGAGGAACCGGTGGACCAGGAGTATCTCTCGGTAGTAGCAGGGGTCGAATGAGTCCACCTTCTGAGAGGGAATATACAGAGCAGTAGTCCTCACACCAATGTGTGACTCAGGTTTGAGACCAGCCTTTTCCAGACACATGTCTATGTAAACATCATCGATGGGCATCAGGGTGATGGACTGGGACATATTGTGGATAGTCCTGGCAGTGAACCGTGAGAGCAAAAATCCACATCCACCACAATAAGGAGGATAGCGGTCTGACTCATGCACTTGGACTCTCTTTCAAATGGGACCCAAATAAAAGGCCAAGCTTCCAACAAAGAGGTGTTTGTTTCCATCCCTGTCGCCCTGCCCTTTCAGATACTCCACCATGTTATCTGTGTTGGTGAAAATGTCATCATCTCTGTTGAGCAGGAAGTGTGCATTGGGACACCATCTCTCCAGCCACTCCATGAACAGGACCTGCTTCAGGGTGAGGTTGTAGAAGGAATCCGTGAAGTCCCACAGTAGAATGTCTTGGTGTTCACGGTTCTCCAGTCACAGGACTTTGTTCAGCCTCATCTTCTCGTAGCCGTCTCCACTGGTCCCAGACAAGAACACCGTGCGAATCTGTTTGCCATTCTGCATCCTCTCTGCTGCCCACGTTTTACGCAGGACCTCCCGTCGCTCGTAGTTGGCCGGAGAGCTTTTGATGAGCAGCAGAAGAAACACGTGTGCAGAATTCTGTGGACCACCACGCTTATTGGGAACGTTCAGCAGCATTGGGAAATAACGGCAATGGCGGTAAAACAGGAAGTCTTGGATGTGAAGTGGCAGGTTGGAAAATCCTGTGACCTTGGAAGCAGAAAAATTGTTTGAATGTGGGAGCTGAACTCGAGAGGTTCTGGAGTCGGATGTTCAGATTTACGATTCAGTTCTCTTGTGTTTTAAATATGTTTCTTTACAAAAGTTTGTAGTATTATAAGCAAACTCAACATCAAAGTGCCCACGCAGAGTAGAATAGCTAGCTCCAACTTTTGATTCCTTCTCTGGCAAGCTGAATAAAGTGCAAAAGATCTTTAAAGTCACAGTTAAAAGTGATGATTCAACACCAGACAAGATTTAAGTGAATCTTCAGTAGACTTCATCATCCTTTAAGTCAGTGAACATAGTTACTATGCTGTATACCACTGCACAATAAAACAAATTCTGCAGGAATTTACCCCTCTAGCAAAACAGACGAGCAAGGGAGTGTGTAGAACCTCGGACACGGTAACGACCGTGAAATCTCCACATCTCTTATAGGTCTCATGGACATGGGACAGTATGATCAAATCCAATTATACATTTACAACTCAAGTGACTCAATGTAATTCCATTGACAAGACACAAGAATATTTCATTTAACTGCACACCACTCTGAACATGCCTGTTTTTGAATTTACACAGGCAAGTAGCAGGCTTTTCAATTATTTAATAAAATTATTATTAAGTGAGAGGAAGTGAGAAGACTTTGTAACAGGTATAAACAATTAACTTAAGCATGTAGAAATACATGTAGTAAGAGGAAGGCTGACGTTTGGTGAATTTACATGAACATCTGCAGTTTGACAAACCCTAACTGCACTTCCTTGATCAGATTCATACTGACAAATATAAAGTGACAATTATTGTTTACAGCATAAAACAAAAAACGTAACTGCCTGCTTGCATTTAATGAATCAAATGATAAAAACCACAAACCACAACAAAATGAAGTGATTACCGAATGATGTGTCGTCTCATGTCCACTGGATGAATATAACCTCTTCAGAGGTGTCATAAGTGTAGGTGACAGCCAGTCCTCCTTTCCGATTTGTATGAAGGCACCTTTATGAAGGCAACCTAGGGGGGGTGTGGAGAGAAATAGGAAATGGCGAAAGACAGTGACAACTTTTCTGAGTATAAATGTTTTTATTACTGTAACAGATGTCCACATCTCTGTCTGTAGCGACACCTCCACGTCCCTGTCTGTTGCGACACCTCCACACGTCTCTGTCTGTAGTGACACCTCCACACGTCCCTGTCTGTAGCGACACCTCCACACGTCCCTGTCTGTAGCGACACCTCCACACGTCCCTGTCTGTAGCGACACCTCCACACGTCCCTGTCTGTAGCGGCACCTCCACACGTCCCTGTCTGTAGCGACACCTCCACACGTCCCTGTCTGTAGCGGCACCTCCACACGTCCCTGTCTGTAGCGCCACCTCCACACGTCCCTGTCTGTAGCGGCACCTCCACACGTCCCTGTCTGTAGCGGCACCTCCACACGTCCCTGTCTGTAGCGGCACCTCCACACGTCCCTGTCTGTAGCGGCACCTCCACACGTCCCTGTCTGTAGCGGCACCTCCACACGTCCCTGTCTGTAGCGACACCTCCACGTCCCTGTCTGTAGCGACACCGCCACACGGCTGATTGTACCGACACCTCCACACGTCCCTGTCTGTACCGACACCTCCACACGTCCCTGTCTGTAGCGGCACCTCCACACGTCCCTGTCTGTAGCGGCACCTCCACACGTCCCTGTCTGTAGCGCCACCTCCACACGTCCCTGTCTGTAGCGACACCTCCACGTCCCTGTCTGTAGCGACACCGCCACACGGCTGATTGTACCGACACCTCCACGTCTCTGTCTGTACCGACACCTCCACACGTCCCTGTCTGTAGCGGCACCTCCACACGTCCCTGTCTGTAGCGGCACCTCCACACGTCCCTGTCTGTAGCGGCACCTCCACACGTCCCTGTCTGTAGCGACACCTCCACGTCCCTGTCTGTAGCGACACCGCCACACGGCTGATTGTACCGACACCTCCACGTCTCTGTCTGTACCGACACCTCCACACGTCCCTGTCTGTAGCGGCACCTCCACACGTCCCTGTCTGTAGCGGCACCTCCACACGTCCCTGTCTGTAGCGCCACCTCCACACGTCCCTGTCTGTAGCGCCACCTCCACACGTCCCTGTCTGTAGCGGCACCTCCACACGTCCCTGTCTGTAGCGCCACCTCCACACGTCCCTGTCTGTAGCGACACCTCCACGTCCCTGTCTGTAGCGACACCTCCACACGTCCCTGTCTGTAGCGACACCTCCACGTCCCTGTCTGTAGCGCCACCTCCACACGTCTCTGTCTGTAGCGCCACCTCCACACGTCCCTGTCTGTAGCGACAGCTCCACGTCCCTGTCTGTAGCGACAGCTCCACGTCCCTGTCTGTAGCGACAGCTCCACGTCCCTGTCTGTAGCGGCACCTCCACACGTCCCTGTCTGTAGCGCCACCTCCACACGTCCCTGTCTGTAGCGACACCTCCACGTCCCTGTCTGTAGCGCCACCTCCACACGTCCCTGTCTGTAGCGACAGCTCCACGTCCCTGTCTGTAGCGACAGCTCCACGTCCCTGTCTGTAGCGACAGCTCCACGTCCCTGTCTGTAGCGACACCTCCACACGTCCCTGTCTGTAGCGACACCTCCACGTCCCTGTCTGTAGCGCCACCTCCACACGTCCCTGTCTGTAGCGCCACCTCCACACGTCCCTGTCTGTAGCGCCACCTCCACGTCCCTGTCTGTAGCGACACCTCCACACGTCCCTGTCTGTAGCGACACCTCCACACGTCCCTGTCTGTAGCGACACCTCCACACGTCTCTGTCTGTAGCGCCACCTCCACACGTCCCTGTCTGTAGCGACAGCTCCACGTCCCTGTCTGTAGCGACACCGCCACACGGCTGATTGTACCGACACCTCCACGTCTCTGCTCACCCTGAGCCTGTTCATGTTCATCTCTGCCCTACAGTTTTGTTATAGCCAATGATCTGAAGTGTGGAGTTACATGAAGAAAGTGGCGCCTGTCCAGTACTTTCCCAAACACTCAGACTGTTTGACATAAACACACCATTATTTTCACTCACACAGACTGTTTGACATAAACACACCATTATTTTCACTCACACAGACTGTTTCAGACATACACACACCATTATTTTCACTCACACAGACTGTTTGACATAAACACACCATTATTTTCACTCACACAGACTGTTTCAGACATACACACACCATTATTTTCACTCACACAGACTGTTTGACATAAACACACCATTATTTTCACTCACACAGACTGTTTGACATAAACACACCATTATTTTCACTCACACAGACTGTTTGACATAAACACACCATTATTTTCACTCACACAGACTGTTTGACATAAACACACCATTATTTTCACTCACACAGACTGTTTGACATAAACACACCATTATTTTCACTCACACAGACTGTTTGACATAAACACACCATTATTTTCACTCACACAGACTGTTTCAGACATACACACACACCATTATTTTCACTCACACAGACTGTTTGACATAAACACACCATTATTTTCACTCACACAGACTGTTTGACATAAACACACCATTATTTTCACTCACACAGACTGTTTGACATACACACACCATTATTTTCACTCACACAGACTGTTTGACATAAACACACCATTATTTTCACTCACACAGACTGTTTGACATAAACACACCATTATTTTCACTCACACAGACTGTTTCAGACATAAACACACCATTATTTTCACTCACACAGACTGTTTGACAAACACACCATTATTTTCACTCACACAGACTGTTTGACATAAACACACCATTATTTTCACTCACACAGACTGTTTGACATAAACACACCATTATTTTCACTCACACAGACTGTTTGACATAAACACACCATTATTTTCACTCACACAGACTGTTTGACATAAACACACCATTATTTTCACTCACACAGACTGTTTGACATAAACACACCATTATTTTCACTCACACAGACTGTTTGACATAAACACACCATTATTTTCACTCACACAGACTGTTTGACATAAACACACCATTATTTTCACTCACACAGACTGTTTGACATAAACACACCATTATTTTCACTCACACAGACTGTTTCAGACATAAACACACCATTATTTTCACTCTCACAGACTGTTTGACATAAACACACCATTATTTTCACTCACACAGACTGTTTCAGACATAAACACACCATTATTTTCACTCACACAGACTGTTTGACATAAACACACCATTATTTTCACTCACACAGACTGTTTGACATAAACACACCATTATTTTCACTCACACAGACTGTTTGACATAAACACACCATTATTTTCACTCACACAGACTGTTTGACATAAACACACCATTATTTTCACTCACACAGACTGTTTGACATAAACACACCATTATTTTCACTCACACAGACTGTTTGACATAAACACACCATTATTTTCACTCACACAGACTGTTTGACATAAACACACCATTATTTTCACTCACACAGACTGTTTGACATAAACACACCATTATTTTCACTCACACAGACTGTTTGACATAAACACACCATTATTTTCACTCACACAGACTGTTTGACATAAACACACCATTATTTTCACTCACACAGACTGTTTGACATAAACACACCATTATTTTCACTCACACAGACTGTTTGACATACACACACCATTATTTTCACTCACACAGACTGTTTGACATACACACACCATTATTTTCACTCACACAGACTGTTTGACATAAACACACCATTATTTTCACTCACACAGACTGTTTCAGACATACACACACCATTATTTTCACTCACACAGACTGTTTGACATAAACACACCATTATTTTCACTCACACAGACTGTTTGACATAAACACACCATTATTTTCACTCACACAGACTGTTTGACATAAACACACCATTATTTTCACTCACACAGACTGTTTGACATAAACACACCATTATTTTCACTCACACAGACTGTTTGACATAAACACACCATTATTTTCACTCACACAGACTGTTTGACATAAACACACCATTATTTTCACTCACACAGACTGTTTCAGACATACACACACACCATTATTTTCACTCACACAGACTGTTTGACATAAACACACCATTATTTTCACTCACACAGACTGTTTGACATAAACACACCATTATTTTCACTCACACAGACTGTTTGACATAAACACACCATTATTTTCACTCACACAGACTGTTTGACATAAACACACCATTATTTTCACTCACACAGACTGTTTGACATAAACACACCATTATTTTCACTCACACAGACTGTTTGACATAAACACACCATTATTTTCACTCACACAGACTGTTTGACATAAACACACCATTATTTTCACTCACACAGACTGTTTCAGACATACACACACCATTATTTTCACTCACACAGACTGTTTGACATAAACACACCATTATTTTCACTCACACAGACTGTTTGACATAAACACACCATTATTTTCACTCACACAGACTGTTTGACATACACACACCATTATTTTCACTCACACAGACTGTTTGACATAAACACACCATTATTTTCACTCACACAGACTGTTTGACATAAACACACCATTATTTTCACTCACACAGACTGTTTCAGACATAAACACACCATTATTTTCACTCACACAGACTGTTTGACATACACACACCATTATTTTCACTCACACAGACTGTTTGACATAAACACACCATTATTTTCACTCACACAGACTGTTTGACATAAACACACCATTATTTTCACTCACACAGACTGTTTGACATAAACACACCATTATTTTCACTCACACAGACTGTTTGACATAAACACACCATTATTTTCACTCACACAGACTGTTTGACATAAACACACCATTATTTTCACTCACACAGACTGTTTGACATAAACACACCATTATTTTCACTCACACAGACTGTTTCAGACATACACACACCATTATTTTCACTCACACAGACTGTTTGACATAAACACACCATTATTTTCACTCACACAGACTGTTTCAGACATAAACACACCATTATTTTCACTCACACAGACTGTTTCAGACATAAACACACCATTATTTTCACTCACACAGACTGTTTGACATACACACACCATTATTTTCACTCACACAGACTGTTTGACATAAACACACCATTATTTTCACTCACAGACTGTTTGACATAAACACACCATTATTTTCACTCACACAGACTGACATAAACACACCATTATTTTCACTCACACAGACTGTTTCAGACATACACACACCATTATTTTCACTCACACAGACTGTTTGACATAAACACACCATTATTTTCACTCACACAGACTGTTTGACATAAACACACCATTATTTTCACTCACACAGACTTTGACATAAACACACCATTATTTTCACTCACACAGACTGTTTCAGACATACACACACACCATTATTTTCACTCACACAGACTGTTTGACATAAACACACCATTATTTTCACTCACACAGACTGTTTGACATAAACACACCATTATTTTCACTCACACAGACTGTTTGACATACACACACCATTATTTTCACTCACACAGACTGTTTGACATAAACACACCATTATTTTCACTCACACAGACTGTTTGACATAAACACACCATTATTTTCACTCACACAGATTGTTTCAGACATAAACACACCATTATTTTCACTCACACAGACTGTTTGACATAAACACACCATTATTTTCACTCACACAGACTGTTTGACATAAACACACCATTATTTTCACTCACACAGACTGTTTGACATAAACACACCATTATTTTCACTCACACAGACTGTTTGACATAAACACACCATTATTTTCACTCACACAGACTGTTTGACATAAACACACCATTATTTTCACTCACACAGACTGTTTGACATAAACACACCATTATTTTCACTCACACAGACTGTTTCAGACATAAACACACCATTATTTTCACTCTCACAGACTGTTTGACATAAACACACCATTATTTTCACTCACACAGACTGTTTCAGACATAAACACACCATTATTTTCACTCACACAGACTGTTTGACATAAACACACCATTATTTTCACTCACACAGACTGTTTGACATAAACACACCATTATTTTCACTCACACAGACTGTTTGACATAAACACACCATTATTTTCACTCACACAGACTGTTTGACATAAACACACCATTATTTTCACTCACACAGACTGTTTCAGACATAAACACACCATTATTTTCACTCACACAGACTGTTTGACATAAACACACCATTATTTTCACTCACACAGACTGTTTGACATAAACACACCATTATTTTCACTCACACAGACTGTTTGACAAACACACCATTATTTTCACTCACACAGACTGTTTGACATAAACACACCATTATTTTCACTCACACAGACTGTTTGACATAAACACACCATTATTTTCACTCACACAGACTGTTTCAGACATAAACACACCATTATTTTCACTCTCACAGACTGTTTGACATAAACACACCATTATTTTCACTCTCACAGACTGTTTCAGACATAAACACACCATTATTTTCACTCACACAGACTGTTTGACATAAACACACCATTATTTTCACTCACACAGACTGTTTGACAAACACACCATTATTTTCACTCACACAGACTGTTTGACATAAACACACCATTATTTTCACTCACACAGACTGTTTGACATAAACACACCATTATTTTCACTCACACAGACTGTTTCAGACATAAACACCATTATTTTCACTCACACAGACTGTTTGACATAAACACACCATTATTTTCACTCACACAGACTGTTTGACATAAACACACCATTATTTTCACTCACACAGACTGTTTGACATAAACACACCATTATTTTCACTCACACAGACTGTTTGACATAAACACACCATTATTTTCACTCACACAGACTGTTTGACATAAACACACCATTATTTTCACTCACACAGACTGTTTGACATAAACACACCATTATTTTCACTCACACAGACTGTTTGACATAAACACACCATTATTTTCACTCACACAGACTGTTTGACATAAACACACCATTATTTTCACTCACACAGACTGTTTGACATAAACACACCATTATTTTCACTCACACAGACTGTTTCAGACATAAACACACCATTATTTTCACTCACACAGACTGTTTGACATACACACACCATTATTTTCACTCACACAGACTGTTTGACATAAACACACCATTATTTTCACTCACACAGACTGTTTGACATAAACACACCATTATTTTCACTCACACAGACTGTTTGACATAAACACACCATTATTTTCACTCACACAGACTGTTTCAGACATAAACACACCATTATTTTCACTCACACAGACTGTTTGACATAAACACACCATTATTTTCACTCACACAGACTGTTTGACATACACACACCATTATTTTCACTCACACAGACTGTTTGACATAAACACACCATTATTTTCACTCACACAGACTGTTTGACATAAACACACCATTATTTTCACTCACACAGACTGTTTGACATACACACACCATTATTTTCACTCACACAGACTGTTTCAGACATAAACACACCATTATTTTCACTCACACAGACTGTTTGACATACACACACCATTATTTTCACTCACACAGACTGTTTGACATAAACACACCATTATTTTCACTCACAGACTGTTTGACATAAACACACCATTATTTTCACTCACACAGACTGACATAAACACACCATTATTTTCACTCACACAGACTGTTTCAGACATACACACACCATTATTTTCACTCACACAGACTGTTTGACATAAACACACCATTATTTTCACTCACACAGACTGTTTGACATAAACACACCATTATTTTCACTCACACAGACTGTTTGACATAAACACACCATTATTTTCACTCACACAGACTGTTTCAGACATACACACACACCATTATTTTCACTCACACAGACTGTTTGACATAAACACACCATTATTTTCACTCACACAGACTGTTTGACATAAACACACCATTATTTTCACTCACACAGACTGTTTGACATACACACACCATTATTTTCACTCACACAGACTGTTTGACATAAACACACCATTATTTTCACTCACACAGACTGTTTGACATAAACACACCATTATTTTCACTCACACAGATTGTTTCAGACATAAACACACCATTATTTTCACTCACACAGACTGTTTGACATAAACACACCATTATTTTCACTCACACAGACTGTTTGACATAAACACACCATTATTTTCACTCACACAGACTGTTTGACATAAACACACCATTATTTTCACTCACACAGACTGTTTGACATAAACACACCATTATTTTCACTCACACAGACTGTTTGACATAAACACACCATTATTTTCACTCACACAGACTGTTTGACATAAACACACCATTATTTTCACTCACACAGACTGTTTCAGACATAAACACACCATTATTTTCACTCTCACAGACTGTTTGACATAAACACACCATTATTTTCACTCACACAGACTGTTTCAGACATAAACACACCATTATTTTCACTCACACAGACTGTTTGACATAAACACACCATTATTTTCACTCACACAGACTGTTTGACATAAACACACCATTATTTTCACTCACACAGACTGTTTGACATAAACACACCATTATTTTCACTCACACAGACTGTTTGACATAAACACACCATTATTTTCACTCACACAGACTGTTTCAGACATAAACACACCATTATTTTCACTCACACAGACTGTTTGACATAAACACACCATTATTTTCACTCACACAGACTGTTTGACATAAACACACCATTATTTTCACTCACACAGACTGTTTGACAAACACACCATTATTTTCACTCACACAGACTGTTTGACATAAACACACCATTATTTTCACTCACACAGACTGTTTGACATAAACACACCATTATTTTCACTCACACAGACTGTTTCAGACATAAACACACCATTATTTTCACTCTCACAGACTGTTTGACATAAACACACCATTATTTTCACTCTCACAGACTGTTTCAGACATAAACACACCATTATTTTCACTCACACAGACTGTTTGACATAAACACACCATTATTTTCACTCACACAGACTGTTTGACAAACACACCATTATTTTCACTCACACAGACTGTTTGACATAAACACACCATTATTTTCACTCACACAGACTGTTTGACATAAACACACCATTATTTTCACTCACACAGACTGTTTCAGACATAAACACACCATTATTTTCACTCACACAGACTGTTTGACATAAACACACCATTATTTTCACTCACACAGACTGTTTGACATAAACACACCATTATTTTCACTCACACAGACTGTTTGACATAAACACACCATTATTTTCACTCACACAGACTGTTTGACATAAACACACCATTATTTTCACTCACACAGACTGTTTGACATAAACACACCATTATTTTCACTCACACAGACTGTTTGACATAAACACACCATTATTTTCACTCACACAGACTGTTTGACATAAACACACCATTATTTTCACTCACACAGACTGTTTGACAAACACACCATTATTTTCACTCACACAGACTGTTTGACATAAACACACCATTATTTTCACTCACACAGACTGTTTCAGACATAAACACACCATTATTTTCACTCACACAGACTGTTTGACATACACACACCATTATTTTCACTCACACAGACTGTTTGACATAAACACACCATTATTTTCACTCACACAGACTGTTTGACATAAACACACCATTATTTTCACTCACACAGACTGTTTGACATAAACACACCATTATTTTCACTCACACAGACTGTTTCAGACATAAACACACCATTATTTTCACTCACACAGACTGTTTGACATAAACACACCATTATTTTCACTCACACAGACTGTTTGACATACACACACCATTATTTTCACTCACACAGACTGTTTGACATAAACACACCATTATTTTCACTCACACAGACTGTTTGACATAAACACACCATTATTTTCACTCACACAGACTGTTTGACATACACACACCATTATTTTCACTCACACAGACTGTTTGACATACACACACCATTATTTTCACTCACACAGACTGTTTGACATAAACACACCATTATTTTCACTCACACAGACTGTTTGACATAAACACACCATTATTTTCACTCACACAGACTGTTTCAGACATAAACACACCATTATTTTCACTCACACAGACTGTTTGACATAAACACACCATTATTTTCACTCACACAGACTGTTTGACATACACACACCATTATTTTCACTCACACAGACTGTTTGACATAAACACACTCTTATTTTCAATTACGAAACAGATTCAGACATAAACACAGTTATTTACACCTAACCCTAAACACACTCTAACCCTAACCCTAAACACACTCATCCACTGGACTGTAGAGGCCAGGACTCCCAGTATGCTGTGCACGTTTCCGCAACATTATTTCAGTTAAATTTAAGGTTGAATGTTTGTTGTTCGAATTGTTAATTTGTGTGTGTTAGTTTACTCCAGTCTTCTTGTCATGCGCATTACCTTCCACCATTGAGCAGTCCTTTTGAACAGCATACTGGGCCCAATTCAGATCTGTGGGTTGTAGTGTTAACCCAGATGTTGTTAACCGGACAGGCTGTGTCCAGGCGTCTGGTTTTGGACTTCCGTTTACCCAATCTTTGACCATGTTCTTGAACAATATAATCACACTGGTCACTTTAGTTGTCACTCTTCATTTATCCCTCCCACTGGCAATTCAGACCAGTAAAAACTGTAGCCCATGGGCTTGGCAGACTTGGCTGTTGCGTTTGTGCTGGCCAAGGCAGCGTGCAGAATGCAGCGAGGCTAGAGCGTCAGCTCCTGAGGGATTTATTGAGGACTGTCTGGGTTGCCATGACGATGATGGGGGGGGGGGGCTGTGTGCCATACACCATCCAATAAATGTATCTGTATGAACCATTAACCCTTATATATGAGTTTAATAATTGCTGAACTCTAATCTGTGTCTCACCAGAGTGATATAAATAACAGTAACCAGCTTCCAGCTGGCAAACGTGACAGCAAGCGTGAACTGGCGGCCGTGTAAGAGGGGAGCGCCTGAGGAACAGAAAAGGGGGCGCAGGGAACCACGAGGGTGGAGAAGAACTACAAGGTGTGTGATGTTTGGGTTGATGACGTGTGTTTGATTTCCAGAAATCCACCACCATTTATATCGGTTTGTATTATTTGAATGAATTTAATCATTTTGTAAGTTCGTTTTATCTTTTATAAAAACTGTACTGAAAGTGTTTTTTATGAATCAAAGTTAATTGGTATTTTGTAGTTTTTTTAATTAATTAATTTCCATTGAAGTTCTCTCTTTCATTTTCCAAACACCTAATGGACCAACACAGGGATGACATCTTGTCTGTGTTACCATGAACAGAACTTTAGTTTACATGGTGTCTTGCTCGGGTCAACACGATATATTCCCTTTAAACAGTAAATATCAAATTACTGATAAAATTATTAAAAACAAGCAGAAAAATGTAAAACAAAGCTGTTTATTTTGCATGAAGCAAATTTTGTTGCTGTTTACCCTCATAAAGAGGTTAAAAACGTTATGCATATACAATGAGAATAGCTGGGTACACAAAATAATATAAAAAATGAAAATATAAACAAAATAGTTTAATATTCTAATATTCATATACTATTCTCCTATCATATGAGATTCAGTTTCACTTCATAACTGAGGGGTGTTTGCTTTGCAACTCTATTAAGAAACTGCTAAGAACAGAGTGTTATTGGGGAAGCTTGTTGATGTGAAGAGTGGAAATGAGCTAAAAGCCCTAAAAACTCCACTGAACACCACTGACCTGCTGCACTGGCTAGGATGTGTTCTATGCGTAAATGACGAAGCACTTATGTAAGTCGCTCTGGATAAGAGCGTCTGCTAAACTCCGTAAAAAAAGTAAATGTCGGATTGTCACGTGTATGTCCACGTTGCTTTTTAAGACATAGCTTCATCCTTTAGATCCTTCTCTTTCGTCTTGTATGCTGCTCTCAATCAGGTCCTGGAGCTGGCAGAACGTAGGTCTGTCTTCACTGTTGAGGGACCAGCACTGTAGCATCATACTGTACACCTGCACGACAAGTAAGAACACATCCTCCATTCACATTTCAGCCAGCAGAACTGGTTCTAATCCGGACTCCCTGGCCCAGACACATAATTATGAAGATATCAGGAATACAAGAAAGGTGATTAAGAAACTCTTCTGGCCACAGGTTAATTTTCTCAGAGCCCCAACAATGAAAAGAATCCAGATCTTCCAGTTTGCTCTGTGTGAAAACCCATTAATTAACTGCATTTATGTATAGTGACAGAAAATGACAGAAAAGCATTTTTCAAATTGCATTACACACCCATTCATTTCAGTCTTCGAAATTGATACAGTTTTGCTCAGTACAACTTTGCGTTCACTTATGTAAGCTGTAATGGAGACTCAGATGGTGGTGCCACAGACGTTGTGTTGGGTCTTACCTTCGGCGGGCACAGTGGTGGAGAGGGTAACCTCCAGTTGTCCTTCAGAACGTTGACGAGTTGAACGGCCATCATGGGGCCTCGCAAGTCGGCCCCCAGCTGCTGCAGGGAAAGCTGCACACACACACACAAATCCAGTGAACGTCTTGACCCTCCTTGTGTGGTTATATGTCCCTGAACACATCTGTTACTGTCAAAGGAAACCTCACACATATTTGTTTATCAGGTGTTTTTTACTCGACACTGAGGATTTCATGACCAGTCGGTCCACTGGCAGATGGTAAGCAATTATTCCTTCTCCTATAAATCCTGTAATGTTTTAGATATGAGGCGCGCGCGTGTGTGTGTGTGTGTGTGTGTGTGTGTGTGTGTGTGTGTGTGTGTGTGTGTGTGCGCGCGCGTGTGTGCGTGCGCATTTTTCACACACCCTTTTTGGGTTCCGGCTCAATTCACAAAATGAAAACAACTCGTGCAGAACAACGCCAAAACTCCACACATCTGACTTATGGGAAAATATATACTCCGATATCGACTCTGGAGCATACCTGCACAGGGGGAAGAGACGAATATAAACTTAAAACCTAAAATGTTTGAACTCCCCTCTAAAGTGTTTACAGCTCTCAAAACAAACAAATCAAAGCCAAAACATTTGTCTTCCTGGCAGGTTCTGATAACTGCAGCTGTAGTTACAGAAGCCATTTACACCAAGATCATTTTCATTCTTTTCTCATTTAAAAAAAGGCTGCAAAATAGTAACAATTCCCAAAATACAAAATGCCTTATGTAAGTCAAATGTTCAGCATGTGGCAAATGTTAAGCACCAGAAGATGGGGCTTTCTCCAGACTTGGTCACTCTGTAATACTCCTTATCAAACGGGATGATCTTTGTCAGGCCAAAATCTGCAATCTTCACCAGTGTGTCACTTGCTACCAGAATGTTTCGAGCTGCCAGATCCCTGTGTACATAACGCAGACTCTGGAGATACTCCATTCCCTACGCAGAGAAAAGACATGACAGACACAGAACAACAGAATGAGGGTAAATGAGTGAGTGAGAATGTGTGTTTGTGTGTGTTTGTGTGTGTGTGTGTCTCTACCTTACAGATCTGTGAGGCAAACAACAGTAGTCTCCTGTTGTTTATGTTGCGTTTGTTCTTCTCCATGTAGCCAATCAGAGTGCCGTATGGCAGGTACTCCATCACCAGTCTCATACTCAGACGACCTGTGGGTGGGGTGGGGGGCGGAGTCATGCACATGAGAGCCCCTCCTCCACACTCCCTACACTTCTTTTTAAACCCAGATGTACTTCTGTATTTCACAGTAACTAGTGCAGCACAAGGTCTAAGGTTTAATATAAAGTGTGTGGCTGTAATCTAACAGGACATTAGTATCCTTCTGCTCCAATATACACAAGGTTTTCTACATCTTAAGAGATGCTGCAGGTACAAAGCAGTCGCACAGTGAGGTCTCACTGTGTTTCTGTAGCATAGCCGAGGTGAGGCGCATTACTGAGGTCTTACTGGAGCGTCTGTATTAACACAGTGGCGCTCTCTCTGGCGTAAGTATTCTGTACTTTAGCTAAGCACTACTGAGGGAGACCTCAGCCCAGGGTGCAAAAAGCCTCAGTGCCTTATATTACGGAGCTGTGGAGAGGCTGTACGCTCTCATATACAGCTCAAAACTACACAACACCAGCGTGTGAGTGAAGGGGAGTATTTCACTGCAGGCGTAGGACAGTCTGTCTCACCCGCGCTGTAGCAGATGCCTCTGTATTTGACGATGTAGTCACAGTGCAGTGAGCTAATGGTCTGGATCTCCTTCTGGAAGTCGACCATGTTGGCCTGTTTGTTAGGCTGAAGCTGTTTGACTGCCACTAACTCCCCTGTGTTGTCCCCCAGTGGGTCGTAGCGACACAGTTCCACGCTGCCAAAGTTACCCTGAATACACACACACACACACACACACACACACACACACACACACGGCAACATCAATGTCTGGACCGCTGTGATTACAAGGCTACACCAGCAGAGGTCCGGCTATTGCACTCTCAGTCACACAGGAATGTTCTGTTGCTCTGCTTTCTCATGCCAGACCTTAAACTGAGCTGAAGCCCAATACTGGGTACAATGTTGCCCTCTAGTGGTCACAAAGCGTCAGTACGTGTGACTCTAAAAAGTACAACGTCATCCCCATCTAGTGGTTAATATATGTGAGTGCATGTGTGCCCACCTTCCCCAGAGGAGAAATAAACCGCAGGTGGCGCTCCTCAAACACGTCGTGCTGTTGCTGCTGTTTGGGCATGCTGAGTCCTCCCCACAGGCCGGCTCTCTCAGGCAGTGTGCCGGATGCATGCAGAATCTCATAATCTGCGAAGTTACAGATGCTTTGTGACTTTGAGTTAAAACTAGAGCTCTGTTCCTGGAAATCTCACCGTGCGCTCAAACAACTCAGATCCAGCAACATCTTAACAACCACTGAAATATTATGATTTCTGTTTTATTAAAGACAGCAATAAATACTGCAGGCAGGTAAAACCCGTCTAATCGCGTTTGATTCATACACAATGTTGGAGTAGAAAAGATCAAGGTCAGATAAATCATAACAAATGATCACGAAACTGCAGTGAACAAATATAACATACATACATAACAAACATATAGTACATAAACTACACACAAAACTACAGTATTAAAAACTACAGCACACAAAACTACAGTGATCACGTGTGACGGACATCCGTGTGACCAGTGGTTGATTCACTGAGAGCATTAGTGGAGTAGAGTGGGGGTTTGCGTTTGCTTCTGTATACTGTATTCGCTTCAGCCTGTAGGTTTGATCACTGGTGTCATTACCCGAGGAGTGACGTGCAGGTTTGAGGGCGTGATTAGTGGTATCATTACCTGAGGTGATGAGGCTGTTTAGGTGGCGTATGATTGCACGGGACGAAGGTCGCAGCTCGGGCTGATACTGCATGCACTGGGATATCAGATCAGCCAGTTCAGTCCACTCCAAACATGGCAGCTGAGAGTGACACTCGTAGAACTGCTGCTTCTGCTCAAACAGCAACAGACCAAAGGCACACCAACGGATTATACACACCAGAAGAACCAGATTACATGCAGAAAAAGAATTGGATTATGCACAGCAGTAGAACTGGATTATACCTGGCAGAATAACTAGATTATACACAGCAGTAGAACTGGATTATACCTGGCAGAATAACTAGATTATACA
Source organism: Electrophorus electricus (assembly GCF_041902795.1). Classification (NCBI taxonomy): domain Eukaryota; kingdom Metazoa; phylum Chordata; class Actinopteri; order Gymnotiformes; family Gymnotidae; genus Electrophorus; species Electrophorus electricus. Next base: position 12,246,765 of record NC_137521.1, read on the forward strand.
CAGCAGTAGAACTGGATTAAACACAGCAGTAGAACTGGTATACTGAGGCAAAGAAATGGATGGTGATAATGGCAGCTCTACTGTGATAATGACAGCTCTACTGTGATAATGGCAGCTCTACTGTGGTAATGATAGCTCTGTTGTGATAGTGACACCTCTGCTGTGGTAGTGACAGCTCTACTGTCGTAATGACAGCTCTGTTGTGATGGTGGCAGCTCTGCTATGGTAATGACAGCTCTACTGTGATAATGGCAGCTCTACTGTGGTAATGATAGCTCTGTTGTGATAGTGACACCTCTGCTGTGGTAGTGACAGCTCTACTGTCGTAATGACAGCTCTGTTGTGATGGTGGCAGCTCTGCTATGGTAATGACAGCTCTACTGTGGTAATGGCAGCTCTACTGTGGTAATGACAGCTCTGCTGTGGTCACCTGTATGGGGTCGAGTCTGTGTAGAGGAACCTCCCCTCCGTTAAAGATCTCCCAGAGAGTCGCGCCAAAGCTCCATTTATCACACTGCTGCCCCAGCTCCAGGGTCTCCAGCACTTCTGGGGCTACCCACGGGATTCTGTCTAGAACCACTGTGAATATATACACACACACACAAACCACAATGTAATTTATGCCAGTTTTCACCCAGTTCTAAAACTGCAAAGCCCTGCTCTGAAACGTCAGCCAAATGCAGAGTGTGGTTTGTGTTTGTGCAGGGTGTTTGTTTGTGCATGGTGTTTGTACAGGGTGTTTGTTTCTACAGGGTGTTTGTGCACAGTGTTTGTACAGGGTGCTTGTTTATACAGGGTGTTTGTGTGTACAGGGTGTTTGTGCAAGGTATTTGTGCAGGTTGTTTGTTCGTACAGGGTGTTTATTTGTACAGAGTGGTGTTGGAGCAGTGATGAGTCTTACCCTCTTTGCCCAGCAAGGCTACACCGATCCCGGGATCACTCAGCTTGATGAAGGGGGAGGTGTCTGAGTTGGGGTCTCCCTCGCGGGCCAGAAGCAGGTTCTTTGCGCAGATGTTGCCATGCACAATGTTCTTCTCCTCCTGAACGCAGCAGAGTGTTTCAGTTTAGCCTCCCTGTGGTTACCCTGGAAACTGTGGGACAGCAGCCGTGTGGAGCTGGCGGCCCTGTCTGCATCTGCACGCGCTTTTTTGGTCTTTTTTCATCTTCCTTCTTTGGGTTTTGCATCCACTCTGAAAGCTACTAACAATAAATTAACATAATTTGGAATGTGTGTGTTGCCAGCGGTGACCTGACGTGGAATTTTGTACATATACAAAACAGTGAACAATCATGTCAAAGCAGCCTTTATGATTTAAATCTTTAATATCAGTATGGTGTTAAATATCTAATAGTAATTGTGTAGTTTTGATTTGTTACATTGCTATTAAATATTATCCCAACTGATCCTGGATCAGCACTCTTATTCAGTCATTTGGATTCTTAAATTTTTTACATTTATTTATTCATTATTGATTGATTGATTTTAGCTGGTTTCATTTTAGCCACTGGGAGGCTTCAAAAGGGCAGATAAGGTGGCGTAGGACTAAAACCTTTATTTAAAAAGCTTTTTTGAGCATTGAAACACAAATCAATAGTTCAACAGTCTGTAAAGTGCATTGAAAAACTACCCAAATGGACCAGTGTAAACGGAAGGCCATGATTCAAATGGACCAGTCTGAACAGGGGCCAGCATTCAAATGAACCAGTGTGAATGCCACTGAAGTTCTGATGAACTGTGTCGGGTGGGTTAGCTCAGGGTCGGAGGTTAAGCCTGCAGGGCGTTCTGTCTCGAGGATCAGAGCTGGGCACTTTCTAGAGCAGTGGTATTCACTGGAACTCGAATCCAAATCTGGTCCTGGATTTTGTAATCGCTTGTAATTGATTCAATGATTAATGTAACTGGTTGTCCATTTTGTCATCACACCTGTCTCCTGGATAAAGGGAGGGTGGAAACCTGGAGGATTTGGACCTTGAGGTCTGTGATCTGAACACCGCTGTTCTGCATCTCTCCACTGGAGGACAAGTTTGCATGTTTTCACGGCTCTGGATTTTTCTCACCAGGAAGTTGAGTGTGCAGGCAAGCTGCTTGGCCACATCCAGCTTCCAGCTAAGCGACACGGCCGACCTCTTCAGGTACAGGTCCAGAGCACCATGCTTCACGAACTCCTGGACCATGACGTCTGCGGGGGTCACGGGGGTCACAGGGGTCAGCAAGCATCATCAGCACTATTCTCCAGAGCTCCTCGTCATGGAGGTCATGAATTCATGAATTATATGAGGTGTGCTAACGTAGGGGAAAAGGTCAAATGTGGAGTGCAGCTGCTGTGGCAACAACACTGTTGAAGGGTTTGCCATAACTAACAAGTCATTAGTGTGATTGTGTTCTGCAGGTATTTTATGAACATAAATTAATTGAGCTCCACTTAAAGGAAGAAACAGTGAGGGCAATTGTAACCTGTAGTGCATACAGAGAAGCTGTGAATGAGGGGAGGAGAGGAGAGGAGAGGAGGAGGAGAGAAGGGAGGAGGAGAGGAGAGAAGGGAGGAGGAGAGGAAAGGAAAGGAGAGGGGAGGGGAGAGGAGAGAGGAGAGGAGAGCTGACAAAAACATACTTTTGGATTTGTGGACACTGACCCCGTAGACCAGCAGCAAGTGCTTATGGGAAATCTGGCTCATCAAACTCGCTGCTTCGAAGAAAGACTGGAAAACAAGTATCAGTATAAATGCACAAGGGTGGGTGTACTCCTACTACAGGACTCACCGTACTGTCTGACTCCTGCTACTCCTACAGGACTCACCGTACTGTCTGACTCGTACTACTCCTACAGGACTCACCGTACTGTCTGACTCCTGCTACTCCTACAGGACTCACCGTACTGTCTGACTCCTACTACTCCTACAGGACTCACCGTACTGTCTGACTCCTACTACTCCTACAGGACTCACCGTACTGTCTGACTCCTACTACTCCTACAGGACTCACCGTACTGTCTGACTCCTGCTACTCCTACAGGACTCACCGTACTGTCTGACTCCTGCTACTCCTACAGGATTCACCGTACTGTCTAACTCCTACTACTCCTACAGGATTCACCGTACTGTCTAACTCCTACTACTCCTACAGGATTCACCGTACTGTCTGACTCCTACTACTCCTACAAGATTCACCGTACTGTCTGACTCCTACTACTCCTACAGGATTCACCGTACTGTCTGACTCCTGCTACTCCTACAGGACTCACCGTACTGTCTGACTCCTGCTACTCCTACAGGACTCACCGTACTGTCTAACTCCTGCTACTCCTACCGGACTCACCGTACTGTCTGACTCCTGCTACAGGACTCACCGTACTGTCAGCAGATAGCTAATTTGGATTAGTTTCTTGTGTTATAACTGATTACTTACGAATCCTTTGGGCTAAAACTGAAATGGTTGTTTACTTTTGAAAATGTGATGTTATACACCTAAAAAAATGTAATTCCTGTGCGCTTTAATCCCTGAAAAATGTTTTATCTTTATTTTGCTCTGTGTGAGACCTATTTTGTCTCAGTAATCACAGTGTTGCATGTTTGTTTGTCCTCTCTTCTTGTATGTATACATATAGCACACGAACAATATTGTGTAATAGGAAAAATCATATTTGAATGAGGTTAAAATGCAGTTTATAATGATGTTATAATCCATGACTCCGTGGGATGTGACCAGCTCTGTTTTGTCTGTTTCACAGTCGTTAAACACTTTAATGTCCATTGGTGTATGTGTGTCCCCCCCTGTCTGTCTGGTTGGGTACTGCAAGTTGACAAACCTCCCAGCTGTTCTTGTGCTCTGCATCCAGGACCTTCAGAAGCACTTCTGTGGTGTGTGTTTCTGTATCACGCTGGTCTTTCTTGGCCCCTCGATAGACGTGTGTGAAGGAGCCCTGCCCTAAACTCTCACCCTGCCGCAGGGGAAGAGAGATCAGACCAGGAGGTGTTATGACTTTTCCACTCTCTCTGATGCCAGCTTGAGAAAGTTGAAAGGTTTTCGGAACACACTGAGCCGTGTGTGAGTGTGAGTGTGTGTGTGTGAGTGAGTGTGTGTGTGTGAGTGAGTGTGTGTGTGTGAGTGAGTGTGTGAGTGTGTGAGTGAGAGAGTGTGTGTGTGTGTGTGTGAGGGGCGGAGGGGGGTTCGTCGGTGCTCTCACCCAAACGAGGTCCTCGTGTCTGATCATGTGGAACTGGATGTGACTGGGTCTGGGTCTCTGCTGGGGAGAAGAGCTCGGAGCCTCTGCCACACTGCTGTTACGGACAATGACCAGGTTGGAGAGTTCTGCAGCAACGGGCACAGTGTTACAGAGATCACAGTGTTACAGACACAGCCAGGACGGAGGTGTGGGGCAGGTACCTTTAGCCTGGGGTGGACAGCACCTTCCTAGAATAACAGGGGTGTCAGAGAGCAGCAGTGTGTTGTGCTGGTAATACTGGACCAGCTCTCTCAGACTGTAGAAGGAGCTGTGGACTCCTGCCAGGTGAAACTTCTCACTCTTCTCTATCAGGCAGTCCCTGTAGTCGACCCCGAGAGGTGTCTGAGTGCACACACACGTACACACACAGTCAGAATTAGAGAGCGATGTTATTGCACGCTGTTGCTTTCTCTACTTTTATAATCTTCTTTGGACACAAAATGCTTTATGCAGTTGGCAATAATATTTTACATAATTCTGTTTATGGGCTGGACTGAATTTCATTACACAAAACGTGGAATTCCTTAGCGGGACGGGGTCTCTTTTCTCATTTTGCATAAAACTCTATTTGCTAAACTTAGTTAGAATAAACCTGACCCCAAGTGTCCTCACAAGCAGTAAACAGGTGTAAGTTGCTAATAAATGAGATGTGGAGCTGTGCAGATGCTGAATGGATGTAGAAGTGTGAGAGTCAGGCACCTGTAGGCACACCATGAGGAAGTACTTGTCAAACTCCCGGGGACTGTGTCGGACCAGGCACATGCCATTCTGGGCTCCTGCCTTCTTCAGCTTGTGCACTGCGAACTCTGACCTGCGGACAGCACATTTGAAAGCCGCGCTGTGATTAGCTGGAAAGTTCCACTACTGAGGTTTAATGTTGTTTGGTCGTGTATCTGTGAAGTTTAATGTTGTTTGGTCGTGTGTCTGTGAGGTTTAATGTTGACTGGTCGTGTGTCTGTGAGGTAAACCCTGTCACTTACGTGATAGGCCCATGGCAGAGGTTTTCCACATCCTGCAGAAGACCAGGCGGAGCGACTTCAGAGCAGAAATAGTGACTGGAGTCTGTGGTGAGTCTGAAATAGCCATCAATTAGGGACACAAAGGACAGCGCCTCCTCCTGGGTCCTAAACTCCACCTCCTGTTGGTGTGCCAATCAGAACAGACACAATGAGGAAAAGACATTCTTGGTTCTTTTCCTGTGACCCCAGGTGACTAAACACAGACTCAATTCCACAGCCAAACATGATTGTGCTCTGGCTGAAGGTGTTTGTTTGTGTTGCGTTGGTAACGCATCTCTAATTTAACATTCAGGGGGCACCTAAATTCAATCTCACATTTATTTGTAAAGAGCATTTAACAATAAACGTCCTGTCACAACGTCCTGAACTAATAAACGAACCAAATGTGACAGTGTGAGGAGAAACCGTTGAAAGGAGCCATGACTCTGAAGATATGAACTACATTTTGATACGAAGACGTGGACTGTGACGGTCTTTCCCAGTCGTTCCCAGTCGTTCCCACTGACCAGGCATCTGTCGTCCTGGCGGGTGAGCGTGACCACCCGGCCCTCTGCGAGGTGTTCCTGACACACACGCTTCATGTTGACGTCCGTTATCTGGGGGAAGTCGCAGAATGTCTGCCACTCCTGCACAGCCAAGAGTTGAATGTTAGCTGGAAATTAGGTAGAGATTACCTACAGATTATCGGAAGGTTATCTGGAGATTAGGATATCATTCACAGGCAGTGTAATAGTGCCGTTTGGGTTAGGTTATGAGCCATCTTAACGCCGCTCTAGAGAACTGCACGGGTTAAACTAATAGTGCCGTAGCGGCTGTTACCTGGCTGTCGTCCGCGCGTGTCTGGATACCCCCTTCTCCAGTGACTCTCACCACAGTGACGGACTGCGCGTCGGCACACTGATGCCATCCGGATTGGCGCACGGCAAACTGCTCGGAGCCATAGTTGGGTTCCATGGCGCTCAGCTCCATCAGGTACTTGAGTTTGAGGCTGCGTTCCCCGGCCGGACAGCGGCTCAGCTTCTGCAGGAAGCGCTTCAGCATCCGGCGGATCTGGTAGCGCACCAAACGGCTCATCCGCTCGATGTCCTCGCGGTGCGTCTCTGGAAGGCACGACTTATAGCTGGAAGACAGATGGGCGTTTATTCCAACCCAAACTCAGGCAGGCTTGGCAGGACTTCTTTGTAGCAAGAGTGAGTTAATTGGGTTTCTTATTAGTCAAGAGAAGAAGTATAACTGCTAAAAACTGTCCCCAGGGTGACACCTTTTATTACTTTTCACATAAATGAACTATATGCATGACACCCCCCCCCCATATATATGTATATATGTGTGTGTGTGTGTGTGTGTGTGTGTGTATTATATACCTAACTCTCAACTCTGATCATATATATGCACAGTTCAACAGCAAGTCATTTCTAAAGAGTTTAATGGTGTCATTAACATGGTTTTGTTTGTGTAGGCAGTATGCCAACACCTCCAGCACCTGATAGTTTTGCACACTTCTCGTGGACTGCGGTTCATCTCCTTGGCCTGCTGCCAGAGATCCAAGACAGCCATCCCCAAACACTCCTGTACTGCACTGCGGGGTGGACACACACCGCCACGGCAGCAGATGAAATCGCTCCGGGACTGCAGCATCAAGACACAGCAAATCAGAACAGACCAGGTGGAGACATACGTTTTTGTGTTACCTGTTCAGGGTGGGCAGTGTAGGAGTGTCAGTGAGGCCCGTGTGTGCTCTGTATGTGGGGTTCACAAGGCCTTTTCTTTGAGAAGGTTTTGTTTTCAGGATGGTCCTATGAAAATCCAGGACTTGCAGGTTTAAAGGGTTGTGAGCAGAGTTCAGCAGTGGCAGTGCCATTTGTGAAGAGCACGTGTGTGTGTGTGTGTGTGTGTGTGTGTATGTGTGTGTGTGTGTGTGTGTGTGTGTCATGTACCTGAGCAAAGAGATAGTCAATGACACAGTAGTCCAGCACAGCACAGATTCTCCCTGGGGTAAGACTGTAGCGGTAAGTCGCCTTAGAACCCTGACCAAACCAGCCAGAGAAGAAAAACCTACGCGCGCGCACACACACACACAAACACATTCAATTAGAAATTAATGTTAAATTAATGTTTTCAATATTAATTTTCCTATTTATACTGTTATTTTGAACTTGCTGTATATTTGCACATACAGTACTGCGCAAAAGTCTTAAGACACATGCATCTAGCTGTGTCTGTGTATTGTGTGTGTGTGTGTGTGTACCAACCGGACTCTGTAGTGGACAGTAACACTCTCCTCACTCTTGAACACATGGGTTGGTGGGTACCAGTATGAAAGGTCCTCTGATGCAAGAGCAAAGAGGCTGTGGAATACAGGAAGGACACCTGCAAACAACAACACCACCACCACAATATTACACAAACAACAACACAATACCACACAAACAACAACACAATATTACACAAACAACAACACAATACCACACAAACAACAACACAATATTACACAAACAACAATTCTTGAGATTGTAACATGTACTGCTTGCATAAAGTATTTGTGATCATGTTCTGACTGGTGAATGTATAATATGATGTTCTCGTCAGTTTGAGATCAAAAATATGGAAAACAAGACTATTACACCACGAAAAAAACAAGACACCCTGGTGTCACTGAAAAGTCTGTCTGGAGACTTTTGTTTGCCGCATTTAAGGAAGCGATGTTTGTATCGTACAAGTGACGTCACGCAGCGAGAAGCGGAGCTGTCGTTACCGCAGGTTTTGGCCGCGAGCATGCAGACGCTCTCGGCGGTTACGTGTCCCGCGGGGATGGTGAGCGTGCTGCCGGTTTTCGTCGTCGGGCTGTAGTATAATCGCGCCAGCACGGCGCACTCACAGCTGGACTTCTGACTCGCTGTGCGCTCGCAGTTCATAAGCGGCGCCGTCTCCTCCTCGCTCAACTCCATCTCCCGACACGAAGAGAAGCAAGCGCAGGGCTGTTACAGTCAACATATCAAACCAGCGCGTCGAATGAGCGTTTTTCTCCTCCTTCAACAACCCAGCTGCTGTTCTGCCCCCTCTGATCAGACTCCCATGACTACAGAGCGAGTAATTTCTTCACTGTCTGCTATGTACTTTCCGTGGGCCTACAGAACCTGTGGGTAATTTCCCAGGTCTGTCACATTTCTCAGTATGCTCAGCTATAGCAGTTGAGGACGTTAATGATTGTATCAAGGCAAAGATACATGTGTCGCATTGACAATGAAAAAAAACAACCTGAGATGAAGGAAGTGAGTCTGTATCCTAGTAACAATATCACACAAGTACATAATCTTCAGTTTACTTATTTACCACATGCGTGTCTATCAAAAATCTGTCAAAATATTTATATACATGCATAAATACATTGTCAAAGTATGTCGAGTCCAGAGAGTGGCCCTATACGTGCATTCTTTGTATATCTCATTAGAAGTTACCTTTATTTATTTACAGTAATTAGTTCATAGGGCCATATGTGATATAATAATAGTAATGTCAAACCGAATTCAGCCTTCTGATCAGTGTAGCCATACTGTACCAAAACAGGCTGTACGAAACAGCAGGTTGTGTGAAGGCTGGATCTTCACATGTTCTTCACATGTTCTTCACGGAGTTCTCAACTCATGTACACACTCACACTTCACATATAGAAAACCCAGACATGTTACATAGATGTGCTGATGTTTACCTTTAGGCCAGTGTGATGAAGGCGTCGTTGACTTCGTGGCGCTGCACTGTGTCCACCTCTACACCCAACACGCTCTGCACTCGCTGGGGGGAGGGTTGCATTCATACTGGTTTCCGGTCTCACTAAAACCACGCAGACATGTCGCCACCACTGTTTCAAGCACCACACTCTCATTAGTGAAGTTTTGTTCACTTCTGTGAGAGGCTTCCAACATTCAAGGTCTGGAGAAACTGAATCTCGAGTTCCTGTTTCCTTCCAGTATCGCGTAATATAACCAGCATGGAATTCCGACATGGGAAGCCTATCCCATAGAAGAACAGCAAAAGGGGTGGAATATGTTTGATAGATATTAAGATATTATACTCAAAAAAAGTCTTATAAGCCTTACAGGAAGTGTGTGTGCGTGTGTGTGTGCGTGTGCGCCTGTGTGAGTGCGTGTGTGCACGCACGCGTCTGTGTGTGTGTGTGTGTGTGTGCACACGTTGGCCACAGTTTCTCTGTATACGGGAACATGAAACTGTGGTTTCCTCTCTGCTCTGCTACATGTAGGACCGAGCTTTCAGTCAGTCACTTCCGTCAGAAGAGAGAAAAAGAACGAGAGACACTCCTGTTATGAAAAGCATCCTTATGTTTCACAGCCATTTTCTGGCAGTCTAAAGATGGTTCAAGAAAATATCGTCACACGTCTCCCGTACAGCTAAGCTCTGGTCAGCAGTTTGTAAACTCTAAACCAGTGTGATTGCAACCCCAGTTTACTGACTCACCTCACAACTAAGGGACCCTGTATTTTTATTCTCATTAATCACCATTCACTGAACTGTGTTTTGACACTACACTAAACACCTGTTACGGAGCCTGACAGAGGTCTCTATTTCCTCAAACTCCAGCGGTACTGTAAACATCACAGCAGTCTACCGAATGGAACGAAGAACATCATAACGTAACCACGACTCTGGTTCAGACGTGCAGCCATGAGCCTTTCTCCTGTTAACCCTTTGACGGACACCAGCAGAGGTTTTGGCGCTGCAGGCAAATGAGATACTGAGATAGTAACAGGACTGAGAAATCTAAAATGATGTAACAATAACGAATTATTTCTATTTATAGCCAATAATCACATTTTAGAACCATGCTGAGAACTCTATGATCACGCCTGCAAAACCTAAATAAAATAAATTTTAAGTCATTTTAATTGACATTTTAGGAATATATCAGTGTTTCTGTCACTTTTTAAGCTAATGATTGTGTTCAAGTGTATTTTTAATATGATCATCAGGACACCTTTAAAATGAAAACTACAAAGGAATTTGTCAAGTAATTTGTAATCTTAACGCTTGACTTTTCATTCATTACAAAGTCTGAGAAAAGTGGAGAATTCCAGCCCTCTAGAACTCATGCTTTGCTCTTTTTTGGCGGGACGAACATGAACGTGAACTTCATCTGTGGGGCAGCTGTACTGCAGGTGCACGTAGGGTGGTTATGTGCTACTGATCCACATCTGATAGACGTCTTATAAATGTGACTGCAGAGAATTCAACACTGCAGCCAGATAAGGGACACGGAGATAACAACATGTTCCTTTGACACATTTAATTCTTAGTTTCACATAAGAATTTATAGCATGCACTACAAGAGTGGTAACTGCATCTGGGTATGTCGGAGAGACGGACAGAGAGAGGGAGACAATAAGCGTCTTTCATAAGTGGCAGCTGTTTCATTCTCTTCTGGAATTCTGCTCTGTTCAGCACTCCACTGTAAAACACATCACTCATATTGTAACACCACACTGTTACACCATTTCATATCATTATATCATATCGTTACACATCAGCCAACTTTAGTGATGTCACCTGGCTCTCACACAACAGAAACCCTTTTCTCAGCTTCATGGCTGAGGAGCAGGACTTGTTCTTTTCCACCGTGTGTGTCTGGACTGAGAGGACTCGCGGCAGGACGCGGGGCAGGAGGCGTTGGGGCCTGTGGACCAGACAGAGTGCTGTAGGCGCATCTCAGCGGGCTCAGACGTCACGGTGGCACGTGCAGTATTGTGAAGACGCTTACACGCATCTCCAGCCGAGCTGCCAGATCCCACCATAGCAGGCCGGGCCGGACTGAGCCTCTCTCCGTGGGTCCTGAACCACACCACACTCTCTCCCTGTTAGTCCTACCCTTGACCTCGGCGTTAAAGGTTATCATAAGGGCATGAAAGGTTTGTATGGGGTTGTCAGTCTCACCAGTTATGCAGCTAACCAGCAGTCCAGACAGCACTGTTGCGCTGGTGGACAGCGCGCCGAAGTAGAGATACGATACGGAGTAGATGTTCTGCAGACCGGGCTGACTGCGAACAAGAAAAACCCACAGACACTGGAACAGGGCCCTGAATTCAGACTGGGCTCCGGTTCCATTTACATACACTCTTATGCAGAGTGATTTACACAAATATGTAGAATTAGTCTGTGCTTCCCGTGTAATGTTGAATATTAATTCAATCATTGGCCAATATTGTAAATTTTCACAAAGACACAAAGGAATCAATCATGACAGCTAAGCTGAGACAGGCATGTTTGCGTTTAAGCTCAGGCCTGCGGGACTCACCCGCTCTGCTGGGGGTCTGATGGGGAGAGAGCCGAAGGTCTGGAATAGGTTGTGGTGTTGACAGACAGGCAGGAGGCAGCGCTGGTGGGCAGGACACCCATCCTCACAGGGCTCGGAGGGTAGATGGAGCTTCCGGCCGCAAGCCACAAAGACAGGACAAATCCCACTGCCACTCCTGAGAACACACCCTGGGGGCAGGACAGACATGCTCTGCGGGCAGGACAGATGGAAACTGGGCCAATCTGAGGCTTTTCTGTTGTTGAAGTTACGGGGAGAGATCACATGCTAGTTTAAACTAGTAAAAGTCCGAGTTGTGCTTTATATGTGCACAATCTACCAGTGTGTTCTGAAGGTAAAGAATTTTTACTTCTGTATTAATGGATGAATGGACATGTGTGTTTGAATCTACAAAAGACACTTTGTAATCAGCGAGAATGAACAGTGTAAAGCTTCTTACTGCATTATTAGTGGCTGGAATGAACATGCCCAGAATAAAAGCTCCCAGCAGTGGGCCGTTGACCACGCCCATGACCGTAAACGAGCCCTGTGATTGGCAGAGAGCACATACTCTTAAAGGTGTGGGAGTTTATGCCGAGCTTACTGGCAAGCGGCCAGCGTGGTGCGTGGGTGACGTACCTGTAGTACGCCCCAGTCCAGCAGAGAGCAGAGAGCCGCTGTGGTCATACAGCCCACCCCGTACAGGAACGCTGAAACACACAACAGCAATGTAACGTGTTGTCACAACGTGCTGACCTCACACAGCAGAGCTGGGGCCAATTAATCTACACACAGTTTACAGTTTTCAGAATTTCTGGTTACATTTTATAAGTTTACAGTTACTGCTGAGTTTAAGATGCTAAAGTCTAACCATCACACAGTAAACCACCCCCCATCACGCAGTGAGCTATACTCCCCCATCCTCAATAACTATATCAGAAACATGATCATAGAGGAAGTTGACGACTTGCTGTGCCTACATAGTGCTTTGGAGAGTACAATCTGCTTCCTCTGTGAGGAACCAATCAGATACGGCTTCAGCAGGTCCTCCATGGTAACCGCTGCCATGGCGTTGATACTGGTGGAGGCCGTGCTGAGGAACACAGGGGTAATTAATCTTTCTGAAACAGGGAGAGCAGCGTCAGTAAAACATTAAACATATCACATATCAGACTTAACAGCGCTGGAGCCTTTAGCGTCTACAATCATTTTTTCTCTGAAGTGGATTAAAAGGTTTTGAGTTTAGAGAATGAAGTTTACATTGGAGGTGACAGACTTAGGACTGTACTGCATGTCATAAGATCTGTACAGAATTACATCTACACTGCAGGTTATCTAGACTGATGTTTATACAGTATGTCTACACAACATGTCAAAGGAGAGGTCTATCCAGTATTCCAGCATATGGTCTATAAACAATGTCATGTGGGAGGTTTATACTGCACCTTAAAGTTCCGCTATAGGCACAGGCAACGAAAAGACCAGGAATGCCAGGAAGATTCCGGAAAATATCCAGCACCATATATGGCATGTACTACGACCACAATGGGAATATAATGCGGTCAGTAATCATGGTGGATTTACAGTGGTTTCAGTGTTAGTGATGAAGGTTGGTACAAATGGATGCACATTTAAACTGAACGTCACGTTTGCTGTCTCAGGGACCGACAGACACACCAACACACTGAAGGTCAGAGGGAAACATTCCCTGGGAGTACACAGGCTAGAGGGATCCAAGCATCTGGATTACGACCTGCAGGTCTCACACACGTTTTCACTCTAATTCATAGCATCTTATATATTTATCAGTTTGACCATTTGTGTGCTTCCTGGGAATTGAACCCATGACCTCGGTGTTGGACTACCAGGTGCTACAGGGTCTACTTAAAAACCAACTCATAATGACTGACCTGATCCGGAGCGGAAATCCTGCCAGATTTCAGAGGGTCGCACTGTGAGTAGAGAGCAAACATCACAATGCCACAGGCAGCAGCACTGCTCACAATCAGACACAAACCCACCTGGTTCACAAACAGAGCCCTGAAACACAAACACACACCTGGAAACACTAATACACCTGGTTCACACACACAAATACCTGGAAACACAAACCCACCTGGTTCACAAACAGAGCCCTGAAACACAAACACACACCTGGAAACACTAATACACCTGGTTCACACACACAAATACCTGGAAACACAAACCCACCTGGTTCACAAACAGAGCCCTGAAACACAAACACACACCTGGAAACACTAATACACCTGGTTCACACACACAAATACCTGGAAACACAAACCCACCTGGTTCACAAACAGAGCCCTGAAACACAAACACACACCTGGAAACACTAATACACCTGGTTCACACACACAAATACCTGGAAACACAAACCCACCTGGTTCACAAACAGAGCCCTGAAACACAAACACACACCTGGAAACACTAATACACCTGGTTCACACATACAAATACCTGGAAACACAAACCCACCTGGTTCACAAACACCTGGAAATACAAACACACATGGTTCAAAACACACAAACATCTGAAACTCAAACACATCTGGTTCACACACACAATTACCTGGAAACAAACACACCTGGTTCACAAACACCAGGAAACACAAACACACATGGTTCACAAACACCTGGAAACACAAGCACACCTGGTTCAAAACATACAAACACTTGGAAACACAAATATGCCACACCATCGCATTGCGAACTGTAGTCAGAGTACCAGACGCTCGCCTTTCCACAGGCGTGCTGAGTGGTGGACCTAAGAGGTCATGGGATCAGCATCTGCCTATGGTTCTTGGAAATATGCCAAAGGCACTTAACCCCATTTGACCTCATTCTGCTCTCACCATTGTGCCTGCCTCTCCGTCCTGCACGACACGTAGCGCTGCACCTGTGCCTGGTTTGCAGCGTACATCGACAACCATAGCAGTGTCCCTCCCACGGTGAAACTCCAGAATGAGTAACGTCTTTGAGGATCAAAGCCAAAACTGTGTGTGTGCGAGACAACACAGATCGTTACTGTTGTTCAGTGATAGTTATTAGGTAGAAGAATGATAAATCTTTAACTTGATGTCATCTTGGCGAGGCAAAGCTTGTATCGTACTCATTGAAGTTGATGCGGGAGCCGTTGCTGGCGATCTCCAGAACCTTGGCAGGTCCTCCCACCAGGAGGGTGCCGTACGTGAAGACCACAATAAAGCCAGAGAGCATGATGACTACCTGAAACACATCTGTCCACACCACCGCCTTCATCCCTCCCTGCAGACAGACGGGAACGCTAAGCCTAACCCAGAGCTGCACCTCATTAGATGGAACTTTATTTAGTGTGTATCTGTACAGACATTATTTAGTTTGTATCTGTTTGTACAGTCGTTATTTAGTGCGTATCTGTTTGTATACACATTATTTAGTTTGTATAGTTTACATCATTATTTAGCTCTGCTAGGCTAATGCTCTGCTAGTGGGTTGTGTAAGAGGACAGAGTTCACCAGTCCGCAGGGGCTCACCACAGTGGTGTAGAATGTACAGATGAAGCCAGTGGAGAAAAGAGATGCCCACATATTCAACCCTGTAGCTGGATCACCACACACACACGTTTACACATTTCATATTTTTAAAACCAACCCTTTCAATTATTAAACATGTGGCAGACTTTAAATATTATGAGTAAATCATATTCGAGTGGCAAGTTGTAAATATTTGCTTCTAGGTGTGTGTGTGTGTGTGTGTGTGTGTGTGTGTGTGTGTGTGTGTGTGTGTGTGTGTGTGTGTGTGTGTGTGTGTGTGTGTGTGTCTACCTCACCATGTACATTCACATGTGCGTACACACACTCACACCCAACCCTACCTTGATTCAAAATGAGAGCTGGAGCCAAAATGACAATTCCAGTGTAGAGCAGCTACACAGAGAGATCGTTAGATTAGAGACCATTAGAGATCCACGCAGAGAGACCCAGAGGCCCTGTCCAAAATCATTTTATGTGCATTATTTACAAGAAACATTCACACCAATCAGTGAAGGAATGTGAAGATAAGACGAGACGAGATGAGACGAGACGAGATGAGAGGAGACAAGACAAGAAAACGACTATTAATTCACATACAGAAATTAAAGTGATCCAGCAGTGCATATGTAAGACAAACACAGAATACACAATGGGTAGTTAAACATAACAAACAATAGAATAAAAAGATATATATATATATATATATATATATATAAACTTGCAGTTACAGCTGCTGTTCAGGCCATAGTTGCTGCTACAGTTAGTGTTACAGTATTGTTACTCAGTAATAAGTGAAGTAGCCATAAATGCAGTATTTGTGTAAATTATATTGTACAAAGAACAACATGTGATGTTGGTGTAAGACAGGATCTTACTGTTGCTATGAGAAACTGCAAACTTCCCAACAGCTGCATTCCTCTGCCAAATCTCATTCTCAAATACTAACACACACACACACACACACACACACACAGATAAAACACGTTTGATCTTAAACTGCAAAGACAGATTCACTCTCCATCTCCAAATTACTCGCATTCTGCTGTGAGGTGGAGTCTCACTCTGTGTGTGTGTGTGTGGGGGGGGGGGGGGGGGGGTATGACAGTGTGCGTGTGTATGAGTGTGTGTGAGGGTGTGTGTGTGTGTGTGTGTGTGCAGAGGGCACACCTGGTTTGAGCTGGTTATGTGTAGGCGGTAGAAGACAGGTAGGAATAGCAATGCAGTGAGCAGGGAGTTCAGTGTCTGGCCCAAACACATGTAGAGGAACTTCAGCCCGTACAGGTAAGCCTCAGATGGTACGCCCAGCACCTGTACGGCGGACATGAAGCTGGCGCACAGAGACATGCCCACGGGCAGGGGTGCCATGCGCCGGCCCCCGGTGAAGAAATGCTCCACCTCAGAGTCCCCCGCAACCCTCCGCATGGACTGCACCAGGCCAATGGTCAGAGACACCAGCATCATGGACGCGAACACGGCGTAGTCGGCCAGGCGGAACCCCTGTCTGTCTGTCTCAGGGTCTCTCCCGCTGTACATTCTGCTCTTCGGAACGTCCGGGTCTGTCTCTCCTGTCGCTGGGGATTCCAGCTGTACAAACAAACTCTGGAAAGATATTAACATTCTTCATCGACCCCCTGCCTTACCTCCATAAACTCTCTTCTCTGGTCACAATAATGGTGAGAAGGAACAGAGAAGGTTACGACAAGTCTGAGCACACATAAATGCTCCTGAAGATACACAGCAATATTGTGTATGAAGAGTTCTATGGTTCTATGCATATTAACGATCCTTAAGCTATAAAGAATACACCGATTCGACATAAGAAAAGTTCTTCTTTTTTAAGCAGTGTTATCCGGTCCTGTCGTTATGCTTTCTGTTTTGTAGGCCCTGTTTAAGGCTTATTTAATCCCTGTAAACTAGGACCAGATTTAGAAGAGCAAAACTGATGAAATAACTCTGTTTCTCACTGTATTCAGGAAAGCGCAAACTTACCGATGCCTTTTCTTCACAAGTGAGTCCACAAGTGTTCCAGCTGATGGCAGGGCCAAGACCAGCCAAGTCACCGCCTGCGACCGCGGAGATCGTGGGGAGACTGGGGAGACTGTGGTGAGACTGTGGTGATCTAAGATAAGCAGCAGATGAGAGCTCGCTCGGCTGCGCCGGCGCTACCTGACTACACAAGAGCCACTTCAGGTGTCACACTGCTTTGCGGATTAAGGGTGGTAGCAGAGGTGGAGCTTGGCAAAATAAAGATTTCTTGAGCAGGAGGGTGAGGTGTGCTTGGGATCTGTGGTACTCTGGGGTGACCCAAACAGTGTAGCCTTTTGTATTTGTAGTATGGGGTGTATCTGGGTCCGAGAATGTGGTTAAGATAGGAGGGACGTGAAGTAGGACTCAAAATCTGCAATCTGACTGCATCCATATCTGCTACCAGCTTAGGGAATCATCTAGAAGAGGTCATTACAGAGTTAACCAACCTGAATAAATGCGTTGGCAAATTACCAAAGCCCTTCACAAGCTGACGCACACGAGCAGTGTACATGCTAAACTTTGTAGTGCACACGGGACCAAAGCAATGACATCACCAACCCTTCACTTCTGGCCATGAGCGCACAGAAGCATGAACAGATGAAACTCATTTTAACTGTGTAGATACAGACACAAAATCCAGACCTTATAAAGTGTGTATACTCAAATTGTATTAGTTTTCCTCTCTCTCTCTCTCTCTCTCTCTCTCTCTCTCTCTCTCTCTCTCTCTCTCTCTCTCTCTCTCTCTCTCTTTAAATGGTGTGTGTCTGTTATCTTTGGAAAGCAGCTTTTACCTTAGAATAGAATGGGCATTTATTTGCATCTAGGTTACGCGCAGTGACGGAGGGCAGTCGGCGGCACAGGCACCACTCAGCCGCAAGGTGGCGGTAATAAAATAAACTCGCTAAATTCCGCAGCTGCTAGCGGAGACGAAAAAGCACCGCAGCAGACTTCAGCTACGACAGGTCGGTGAGGTTCAGTGTAATACTGAGAATTATACTGAGTTTTATTAATAGTGTTATTGTATAAAAGTGTCCCACAAATGGCATTTAATAGTCGAGGTAAAACAACCTGCTGTTTGCTAACTTAAAATAGTGAACAAGCTGCAATTTCAAACACCAATATATTCTTGGCTACTTAACCTAGCTAACCTAGCAAACATTTTTGAAAGGAAATAAAATAACGGATTTAGGTAGATAGTAGCGACACTTGTTGGCCCACTTTTCTATTCTTTTTTCATAAAACAATGTATTCGGTATGGTAAACATGTCCCGGTCCTCTCCTTTTGCACCGTACAGGCGTATCAAGGCGTTTAGCGACATGTCTGTCTGTCTTGTGGTCTGTTGTATTTGTGTTTCTGGACAGATTTTGTTGCTGTTGTTGTTGTTGTTGTTGTTGTTTTTGTTGTTTATTTAGTTGTGTTGTGTTGTGTTACATAGTCTTAGCTAGTCTCCAACACTTCCCATGGTTGTTTTGCCTCATAGTCGTGACGGTTCCCTCCTCTCACGTCTGGGCCTGTGCGTGTATGTGACCGTTCGCTCTCCTCCCCTGAATAAAACATTTGTTCTAATTTCGTGTTCTTGCTTCAGAACTATTAATTCCTCTGTACCAGTGATTCTAACCCACTCCTTACCGCACTTAGTACGGTGGTCTGCGTGTTACTACTGGTGTTGGAGTTAGTCCCCATGGCAGAAGATCATCTGACGTGTAGGGTGGAGACAGGCACGTTCACACCCACAAGGTGTCGGGTGGCTGTGATTTTCTGCCCCTCTGTTGTGACTCATCCAGTAGCCGGTGGTGTTAGACATCCACACCGTTCACAGATTGTTGTTGCACTGAAATTAACGCCTAGCCAGCCCTACACGGAGTGTTTTTGTGTGTAGGTTTTATTTTATTTTGGGGGGGGATTGTGGTGTTCATGTTTGTGAATATCTGCACGTTTAGCTTTTGGAACTTGGACATGCTTCTGTGTTGATGTGTTTAGAAACTCTTAATGTGTTCAGTTTGATCTCTGCATAGATCTGTAAGTTTATTTCTTTGAATGTTTTTCTTTATTTATTGTGTGACACTAATGGGGTGTGTGTGTGTGTGTGTGTGTGTGTGTGTCGCTTTAGGCTTGGCCCAGCGATGCCTAAGAAGTTCCAGGGTGAGAACTCCAAGGCAGTGGCAGCGCGGGCCCGGAAGGCGGAGGCCAAGGCGGCAGCAGACGCACGGAAGCAGCGGGAGCTGGAGGACGCGCTGTGGGAGGACAACGACAAACACGCGCTGAAGAAGGAGCAGAGGAAGGTCAGACTCCACCCGCTTCCCCGCCCTAGCCTCCAGCTTTATTCCTACCCGCCACCCACACCCCATCCAGCATGGCCTCCTCCCATACCTCCACACACCCCACCCCTCCACCCCGGTCTCCACCCACACTACTCCAGCCTGGTCTCCACCTCTACAGGACTATTGGAGAACACCACCACCTGTTTTTTTTTTTATTATAGTAGGGCTGGTCTGTGAATCAATATTGACCTTTACAGTCCTGATGTCATAGAAAGTTGCAATTTGGGCTGACGTACAAATCACACACTTGTCTTGTGGTGTTTGAATGTCTGCCCTCATCCTGGATGAGTGCGACTATTCTAACAAATCACTAAATTCACATGAAAAAAAAAAAATTTGATCAAAATTAGAGTTTAGTTTTTAATCATGTCACATTAAGGTGACCACTGTGTTTTCATACAATGCATATTTCAGTTATGTAATATAATCGCAATACAGTATGTGCATATGAGAACCAGTGAAACTCCAGTGCCCAGAGACACAGTCCTGCTTCCTGACTCGTCACCACTGGGTGGCGCTAGTGACACTGTCTTCTCCAGTCTGCCTGTCTGGTACTGTGGAGCTGACGTTATTCCCTCCTGCTAAAAAAAATGCTGACGTTTGGAATAATGAGCTGAAAGCACAAAACCGGAGCGTGATTTGAGAAGTGGATATCAGTCTCTGGATGTCCTCCCCAGATCACAGCGCCAGAAACTGGCGTCTCTCCGGATCGGCCCAGATCACTCACCTGTCTGCTGGGTGTAGAGCTGTCTGCTGTAGGCAAGCACGAAGTCTAATTGAATCAGTTTTCTCCCTCCACTTAACTGAGGACGTGCAGCTCTTCCCACACAGTAGTGAGGACCTGGGGCTTGCTACATCCTCAGGGAATAAGGCCCCCGCTAACTCCCCGCTAACTCCCCGCTAACTCCTCTGGAACCTGACGCTGGTTGTGTTGATGTAACGGTCATCCCTCTTCTCATCTATTCAGTCAGTCATGTCTGTTCTCTCTCTGTCATGCTGCTGATGTCTCTGTTATTTTCCTTCTCTCCTCTCTCTCCCTCCATCCCCCCTCTCTCTGTCTGTTTCTGTCGTTTACCTGCCTGTTTCCCTGGAGGAGCTTATTTTAGTTCCGAGGTGTGTCTCTGCGCTCTTTGATTGACCCAGTTGTCTTTGCTCTGAGGCCTGGGGCTTTGACGGCACCCCTTTCATCTGAGTGCTCTGCTGTGATTGGCCTATTTTAGATTATCTGAGTTTTGGTTGGTCAGTCTGTCAGACCCTTACCGTGATTGGTCTGTGTTTGTGTGATGTTGGCTGTTTGAGTCTCTGGTGTGACCTCTCACCTGTAGTCTTTGTTGACTGGACTTGGTGAGGTTGCGCGTGTGTGTGCGCGCACGCGGCTTTTACTTTTGTGTTTTGTTCACCCTGATGGTGCATGATTTATTTTATTTTTTTTCTTGAAACCATTCTTGTTGTTTACTATGTTAACATGTTTACAATGTTATCCTAAAAACAATTCTCTCTCTCTCTCGCTATCTCTCGCTCTCTCTCTGATGTATTATTGAGCGTGTGGTGACTGAGTGCTTGTCACCGGCAGTGTTGGCAGGTGTTCTGGTGCTCTTAGTTAAGTGTGGAGCTCTTCCTGACAGGCTCTTGTTTCTGCCGGCTTGTCACCTGATCCTCCGTGGGCCACGCCCTTGTCACCTGATTCTTTGCGGGGCCACGCCCATTGCCGACACCTGCCAGCACAAACACTCTGCTAATTACACGGTGCTTGGTAGCCAGCCTGGCCGACCCTGGAGCCACGCCTCTTCCTCCTAGAGCCACGCCTCTTCCTTGTAAGCAGGAAGTCGGCCCTTTGTGAGCCCCAGAGCGCACCAAAATTGAGGGCTTGTGGATGCTAATTTGGGTAGCATGCAGGTCTCTGGAGACGGAGAACACCTCGATTAACACCTCGATTTAACTGTGTTAGTGGGGCGCTGGAGCCTCAGGGGTTCCTCCTTCCTGAGGTGTGTGTATGAGTGAGTGAGTATATGAGTGTACGTGTGTGTGCACCGCATGTGCACACTACCTGCAGGCTCTTCTGTTTCCAATTACTTTCTGATGTCACTTCCTGTAACTGGTGGAAAGTGAAATATGATGGCCTTGAAATTAATTGCTTGTTTTTTCCGAGTCTCCTGGAAGACACTGTGGCATAAATATACAGGAATGGAATGTAGGGCACGTGTGTCGTCATGGACCTGATGGGACATAGTAACACACTCAACCGCGTTTCTGTGTGTGTATTAACTCGTGACCTCTGACCCACGGACGCCCAGCGTTAAACATCCAGCCCTGTGGATTACAGCGAAAGGAAAACTCTTTTAAAGTTTAAAGTGCTGTGAATTCTTATAGCTTTAGTCTGTCTGTGTGTGAAATCTTGAACTGTCTGAAGTTATATTTATAAAGCACCTTTCAAGGAACCCAAGGTCACTTTACAATGAACACACATACACAGAGGCAGCTTTGACATCCAGTCACAGCAAATTCTTAACTAGAAACCTCAGTCCCCTTGGGGACAGAATCGGGTGCAGGGGAGAGAGGACAACACCCAGGACAGAGAACCGTCCACCACTGGGCATGTAGACAGTGACGCACACTAGGACAACTCTCTTAGACATGCGCACACACATTAGGACTATTTACTTGTGATAGCCAGTTAACCTGACCTCCATGTTTTTGGACTGTGGGAATAAACCACAGACCCCTCAGGAATCCCACATGCACACAGAGAACATGGAAACTCCACCCAGATAGCAACTCGAACCAGAAACCCTAATGCTGAGACTCTAACACACTAACCACCAAGCCACCAGCACGGTGGCTCAGCATGACAGACTTCAGCTGAGTAGAGTAAGCATGGAGTATAGGTTTCTCCTCTGTCTGTATGTGTAGGATGAGAGGGAGAAGAAGCGTCTGGAGGCTCTGGAGCGGAAGCGAGAGAACCAGCGCCTTCTGGAGGAGGAAGACTCCAAGCTGAAGGGCAAGCAGACCCGAGAGGCTCCAGGGAAAGTGACGCGAGCCCAGATCGAGGAGAACCTTCTCCGAGACCAAACACTCCGAGAGCCCAAGGAGAAAGGTGCGTCCTCGCTCCACACACACACACACACACACACACACACACACACACACCATGCTCACGACACAGAGGTGAATTCAGGTCACTTCGGCTTCCCTTTAATCTGCGCGGCGTTCTTCTGCAGACTGTCATGAAGCAGTTTTACAGACAAGCCTGTAGGGGGCAACAATGGGGAAGAAGAAGAAGAAGAAGAAACGTACATGGGTCAAGCAGCTTTGAGTAGAGCAGTTGGACAAAGATTTACATACACAACAGGAGTGAATGTCGTCTTAAAACAGGCCGTCTGGTTGTGGAGCTGAGTCCCGTATAGTTTAGATTAACGAAACTGTTCTGCCTGTCTGCAAGTGAAACACTACTGCCCTCGCTGGTAGAATGCTGGAACTGCACATATGTAGAAGTCCGTAGGTTCTCTATGAAGAGTTGTTTGTTTTTGTTTGTTTGTTTTCCTCAGATTTTCTAGAGTGTTTTTAAAAGAGTTGGCGCCGCCACTTCGGCCCATTCCTGCCCTGGACCCTGTCCTAACCCCTCTTTTGCTGTCTTTATGTGTGTGTGTTTCTCCTCTTCACCAGCAGAGAAGAGTCACCTGGAGACGCCTCTGGAGGAGAACATTAACCGGCTCGTTCTGGAAGAGGGCTCGGCACGGACCATCCAGGAGGCCATAGCAGTACTCAGGTGCGTACGGTGGGGCAGTGGTGGCTCAGTGGTGAAGGTACTGGAGTAGTAATCAGAAGGTTGCCAGTTCAAGTCCCACCTCTGCCAAGTTCCCACTGTTTGGTCTCTGTGCAAAACCCTTAAGCCTCAATTACTCAAGTTCAGTCATAATTGTAAATCCCTTTGGACAAAATCCATAAGTGTACGGTATGTGTTGGTTTAAGTGTAAGCTGGTGTTTCTTGTACATTTGCATATGTTTAAAGGCAACACGTTATACCACTGTTCCTTTAAATGATAATGAGCTGCTGTCAGCCTTGTCCACCAGTTGCCATGGTAGTGTCCCGCCCACCCTGTGATGATGCGATTTTGGCGTTGCACTACCATGGCAACTGTTGAGCGTGAATCTCTGGGGCAGGGGGCGGGGCCTACAATGGCATCTGTGATTCACGGAAAGTCATTAAACTTCTTTGAATCAGCAGGAAGAAATTCTGGAGACATGAATTTGCATTCTGCTCCTCGTTAATCATGTGCTGGAGTTTCATCTTAACCTCACTGTGGTTCCTGCAGCAATTAACTCTAATAACATTACAAAATGGCCTCTGTAAAGTTACCTAAGGTGCTAGCATTCGTTAGTACTAATCAGGCAAAGAAACACAGCATCAGTGTTTAGTAAATTCTTACGTTTCCCTCGTGTGTATTTTGGCCGTGGACAGTTGCTGGTCTTCCCTCTTATAGTAAAGTTGCCCTTGCCAGTCCTGTGCTATACCGACCCAGGCTGGAGCGGCAGTCGGACGCAGTGTGTCTAACACACACGTTCAGGATTTTGCAGACTATAGCTGGGACGTTGCCATGAAAAAATCAACTTTTAAGCACTCAGCTCTTCTGTCCTGTGTGGCTGGGAGCCAGGCGGGCGATTTGTGCTGCTCTGTTCAGCCAACACCGGAGCGCTTCCCATGATGGCGCTTACAAAATGTCAGTGGGTGCAGCGTACGTGAGAAACTTTCAACTTTTGCAAAGGTAGCAAGTTCTCAGGCCATGGGTGGAGATTTTCAGATTGAGGTGGTGTTATCCTAACGATTCCCCTCCTGACTAATCTGTACAGCTCTGTCAACTCACGTCACAGTTTGGGGGTTGGTAGACTCAGCAAAGAGCTATGTGCACAAGCACTGAAAAAGAGAATTGTTCATAAAACGTTCCCCTTTAAAGCCCAGCTGCGGTACAGCCCTACTCTGACCTTGTTGCTTGGCACTGTGCAGACTGGATCGTCCATACACACTGCCACCAGTGGTCAGTAGTGGTTTTGCAGCATTTTGCTCAGAGGTCAAGAGTAACACTGAGCATACACAGTGAGTGTGGCGTCTGTACGCCACACGTATCTCGTGTTGACATCGACAGCATAGTATGTGTGCGGACTATGGATATGTTTTAGGTGGGGTGGCTAGTTCAGTCTGTGTGCGTGTTTGGCTTTTTCAGCACTAAAGAGGACCTGGACCGGCACCCTGAGCGGAGAATGAAGGCTGCGTACACCGCGTTCGAGGAGGCCAACATGCCGAGACTGAGAGCGGAGAACCCCAACATGCGTCTGTCTCAGCTGAAACAGCAGCTGAAGAAAGAGTGGGCCAAGTGTCCTGAGAACCCACTCAATCAGCACTTCAGCCCCTACAACGCCAAGTAACCGACAACACCATCAAACTACAGCGGCTCAAAGACTGACACGCCCAGCTGGGCGCCAGGAACTCGCAGCCAAACGGCAGATTGAAGTTTTCACAGAAAAACGTAATTAAGATCTTTCTAGTCTTTGGGCCCTCCCTCCCCCTTCCTAGTTACAGTGCAGAAGCAGACAGTGGACGAGAGAAGACGTCTGATTACAGAGCAGCAGCAGACAGTGGATGAGTGCAGTCTGATTACAGAGCAGCAGCAGACGGTGGACGAGTGCAGTCTGATTTACCTGTCATATCAAAGTGCGAAAGTCCCACATCTGTCACGTTCACGTCTGTGAGCCGTTTGATTGATTTGAAGGTTTTGGAACCATCGAAGATTAGAAAGAAGGTAAAGAAATAAAAGTGAGATGGAGAGGGAATGTGTGTGTGCATATATGTGTGTGTGTGAGTTTTCTTTGTGTTTTAAAACAAATAAACACCGTGCACTTGAATACCTTGTTTGGGCTGTCCCGGGACACGGAATGATGGCAGGCCTGTCAGCAGCCGTGCGAAGCCTGCTGTGTGGAAACAGC
Organism: Electrophorus electricus; assembly: GCF_041902795.1. Classification (NCBI taxonomy): domain Eukaryota; kingdom Metazoa; phylum Chordata; class Actinopteri; order Gymnotiformes; family Gymnotidae; genus Electrophorus; species Electrophorus electricus. Next base: position 12,272,168 of record NC_137521.1, read on the forward strand.
TGTAGTCTCAACTCTTTAACACCTGACTGGTGGTGGTGGAGGGGGGTCACTCTTTCAGGTGCCCTGTGCAAATGTTTAAGGACTCTGAGTTGCTGAATGTGGTGCCTTCTGTCATAGTGGAAGCATGCTTGTCCCAACCAGATGAAGATCCCGTATTCTGATATCCATGTCCTCCATAGCCTTGCCTGATCTCCTCTTTGGCACACCTGTCTGGCAGGTGTATGTTGTAGGTGCATGTTTACACACTCATCCATCTCCTTCTCCACCCTGCCCATCGCTGATCGGGCATGGTGGAGAATGGGACCTTATTTGGGTGGTGCACCGTTCTCCCACAGCAGTGACCGCTGGTACTGTGACGTGCTGGTGTCACTGCTGGGTGGAGAAATGGAGGTGTCCAGAAATGAGAGATGGAGCATCTAAAAACTGCTCCTGACCACAGGTGCTTCGTTAGACTGTACATGCACATGTACAAAGAGTTTGCGTGTGCAGAGAAGGTTGGGAAATGACAATTATATGGGCACTTAAAATACTTCAGAGTTAAACTGAAAGGTGACAGGAGCTTCACATGAGGGGTGGAGTTAACAAACATGTGAATCCAGTGAAGACTGAAGCCAGAACTTCAGTTCTGGTGTGAGCCAGAACTTCCTTACAGTACATTATAGTACTCTACACTATAGTACTCTACAGTACACTATAGTACTCTACACTATAGTACTCTATACTCAAAGGTACAGTACACTAGAGTACTCTACAGTACATTATAGTACTCTACAGTGTACTATAGTACTCTACAGTACCTTATAGTACTCTATACTAGTACTCTACAGTACACTATAGTACTCTACAGTACATTATAGTACTCTACACTGTAGTACTCTACTCAAAGGTACAGTACACTAGAGTACTGTACAGTACTCTACAGTACCTTATAGTACTCTACACTATAGTACTCTATACTCAAAGGTACAGTACACTAGAGTACTCTACAGTACATTATAGTACTCTACAGTATACTATAGTAATCTACAGTACCTTATAGTACTCTACACTAGTACTCTACAGTACATTATAGTACTCTACAGTACATTCTAGTACTCTATAGTACTCTCTACTCAAAGGTACAGTACACTAGAGTACTGTACAGTACTCTACAGTACCTTATAGTACTCTACACTATAGTATCTTACAGTACTACACTAGTTCTCTACAGTACTCTACAGTATAGTATTCTAGAGTACAGTAGACTATAGTGCCTTACAGCACTCTACACTAGTGCTCTACAGTCCAGTACACTATAGTACCATACAGTACTCTACAGTATAGTATTCTACAGTACAGTAGACTATAGTGCTTTACAGCACTCTACACTAGTGCTCTACAGTACAGTAGACTACAGTACCTTACAGCACTCTACAGTACAGTACACTATAGTACTCAACACTAGTACTCTACAGTACACTATAGTACTCTACACTATTACTATACACTAGTACTCCACACCAGTACTCTATAGAACAGTACACTATAGTACTCCGCACTAGTACTCTGCCGGACACTATAGTACTCTACACTAATACTCTATAGTACACTGTACTACCCTACAGTGCTCCACAGTACACTATAGTACTGTACAGTACTCTACAGTATAGTATTCTACAGTACACTATAGTACTCTGCACTAGTATTGTACAGTACCTTACAGTACTCTACAGTACACTATAGTACTCTGCACTAGTACTGTACAGTACACTAGAGTACCTTACAGTACTCTTCCTTACATTTACACCTTCCCCCTTTTTAGTCAAACATATTTGATGCTTACATTTTGCTTTAGTTTCGCTATGAGGCCAATATAAAAAGCAATGGAGGCTCATGCCCAACTGTCTGCTCTATAAATGAATTCCTATATAAATAGATAAAGTGGAATTGAGTTAAAAGTCTTTAAGATAGCTGCTACTAATGTTTTAGCTGTGAATCTTACTGTGGTTTATTTTTTGCATCATCGTATGTACACGACCACATGAGCGAATCTAAGCAGAGTGTGGGGTTTGCGTGAGTATAATTGGTGGCATAAATGCTAATTGCATTGTTGGACTTGTATCTTCAGTGCATAATAATAATAATAATAATAATAGCTATAATAATAAGAACAATAATAAGTAATCATTCTGATAATAGCTGAACAGACTCGTGGTTCCTGGGCTGTGGGCTGCTAGCACTCGCCCTGCATTCAGAAGACCTTCTGACTCCTGGAACAATAATAATATTAAACATTGATATTAAATTTGCTGAATGAAGAGGCATGTCTTTTCTCTCATGAGGTGTGTGTGTGATTGTGAAATGGTGAGTAATCATTTTATGTGAGGTTTCCTAGTAAGTTTCTGTAATCAGTGTGTAAATATCCACTCTTACTTTGTGGTCAATCGCTGTCCATCTGAAAAACCTCTGTCATCCAGATCGCTTTTGTTCCCAGTTCTCCCACTAACACCATTCAATATCCCCGTTAGGCGTCTGAGGAAGTTGATATATACGTTAATAAACGTACATTTGCGCTGTGTCTTTACATAAATGTATAAAGAACAGTAAGTACTCCTGTGACGCGATCGCAATGGAGAAGGCTCCTGCACGCTGAGTCATGCAGTAATACCAAAGTCCCATGATCCTTTGCTTCTGTTTGATGTTTGTTGTCCATTTCTCTCTAGTCTATCAAACTGAGCAAATAAAAGCTCCAGCACCTGCTGCCGAGGACTGTCTCGTTCAGCGCTCCTGAACTTGCTATAGTCCTTTAAGCAGGAATCCGTGCAGCCAATTAAAATTACCAAATTTAAATGTTGATTATCTACTGAGTAAAGGGGTTTGAGATAATCAAAATGAAATAAATGTTATGGTTATCATTGTTATTGTAATGTCGTCCCATGAGCCTACTGGCTGCTGGAGAAGAGGATGGTGAGGTTTTCCAGAATGCTTTCTACCCATTTGGAACTCCTGAGGAGCTTCACAGGAACCGGGGGCACAGCTCTGAGTCAGTGGTGATCTGATGACCCAACAACCTGGGTTCCATGGTTCCAACCCCGTCCTGATGGACTTGCTCTCAGCCAGTATGTCATCACCAGTGTGACCAGGACCGTCACCTACCCCGGTCCTGCTGCCACACCGTTCTGCTGTGCAGGTCCCGCAGGTCTTTGGGACCTGTTCCAACCCCTCTGATGTTCGGCCATGAGATCAGGACGTCCTCTGAGCTCGTGTTCCGAGGCTGTTCGCTGGGATTCGGGGCGTGTCCATACCAGCGAACTCCACCGCTGCGCTCACAATGTGCTCCGGCTCAGCCAGAGGCACCAGGGTGGTGCCAGCACTCACCAGAAGCAAGCGCATTACCCACAATGCCAGGGAAGCCCCTCTGACCAGGCCTGCGTGGTCTGGGTGTCGGACTGTAGTGGTCCAAAGGGACTCACCCTGTATTACCTCTGTGGAGGACAGACTGTCTTACATGGCCTCCTTTATTAGTGGAGTAATGAATCTTTTATGTGCCGTTAATTGTGGATTTGGTTGCAGTCATTCTGTTCTTAGCATCATTCGTTTTTATTGTTAATTTCCCCTGTTTATTATTATTATTATTATTATTATTATTACAGATAGGATTCTGTAAGGACGCTTTACAGACAGGACTCAGCTTTTCCAATCACACACACCGAGGAGAAGCAGTAGTCAGTTTACACACAGCAAACTGTCAGAAACCACAGCCCCCTGGGAGACTGCACCAGGTGGAGAAGGCAAGGAGGTTCAGACCAGGACAGAGCACCATCCCTGGACACACACACACACACACACACACACACACACACACACACAGGTCACATTTATACAGGACCATTTTGAATATCCAATCAACCTAAGCTCTATGTTTTGGTTAATTCTCCTTTTCACTCGTTCGTTTTGTCTTTTGCCTGTTGTGCTTGTTTAAATAAACGTCGAGTGAAGATTCTGTGAGACTTCTTCCACCCCGACGCTTCGTCATCATCATCATCAGTATTTCTGACGGAGACTGAACGGTGATGTTGACTTCCTGGCATCACTGGCTCGTCTGCCTTTATGTTGGGCTTATTTGTCCTTTCGGATGGGCCATCTGTCATCTACAGCCAAGCCGTAGCTCCTGCAGAGGCGACGGGGATCTGGAATAGGACTAGAATACATCATAACGCTGACGTTAACAAAGCACCAGGGTCCACCATCGTGACTCTGTGTGTGTGTGTGTGTGTGTGTGTGTGTGGTGGCGGCCGGGGGGGGGGGGGGGTAGGTAGGTAGTATTCGCTCGGTTGGGTTCCACCATATTTCCGGCGATATCTCGTGAGCTCCTTTGGAAAACGCGCAAACATTCGCAAAAAACCAAAAAAAAAAACAACAAACATTGCCTCCGAAATTCTTGGGTTTTTGCCTTCGCTGTGTCACATCGACACGCAACCTCTCAGTGGAAGTGTCATCCCAGTGTGGGTGATGTTTGTCTCCTCGACAAAGCAGAAACACTGAAACACACTCGGAAGATTTTCATTCCCCAGTCTCTTTTATTCATTTTCTTCAGCAGTGCGAATGGGGCTGTCTTTAGCCTGTTTGACGGTTTTATCGAAGTGGAAAATGTGTTTTCTAAGACAAATTTATCGGATGCGATTACGGATTATCAGATGTGCCCCGTAGAGACGGTTAATGAAAACGCAGCTCCTTCCTGGGTTCAGGGCGTTTTCTGCAGCCTGCACTCACAAGCAGACCTGATCTGCACGGATCAGGACACTGGAAGTGTCCTGTACCCTGCAGGACACTGGAAGTGGCATTATTCTGTTTTTGTTCGTTTGTTTTTAAACATATCACAGGCTTGGTGTACGTTCAGTACACACAACCTCTGACTAGATCTGTCAGCAGTCATGTTTTCTGCCGTTTTCATTGTATTTGAATTTCCAGTGAGCTTTCGGTTCTGCGTCATGCACAGCTGAGCGGAGCGGTTTGTGCGCGCGGAGTCTAACGCGCTCGTGGGTTGGCGTCCCGGAGAAGCCCCACTGCCATACAGAGCACGCGGATAAAAATAGCACGGAATTCCCTCATCGAGGTAGCGCGCAGGCAGCGCTTGGATTTGCCGCAGAATGCCAGCCCAGTTCCCGAAAGACGGATATCTTTTAAGTGACACTAGCATCACTGCGAACCATATTTAGTTTATAGGGGTGTGACTGCCTCAACGTGGAATTGCTTTTTGCACTCCGGGTCTGTGTACTAAATCTCACCCAGTAAACATGTGACGGTGGATAGAGACACGTAGGTTATTCTTATACACAGAATGAGGCGAGTCTGATCTCAGTAAAGAACAGCAGTGATCTCTCCCCTCCCCACCAATACCACTGTTGTGTTTCCTAATTTGGTGCTAACAGTGGAAATCTGGATCATAAAAGTCGGTTGTTCTTAGACCTACGGGCTTGTTTCATTTGCTGCACAAGCACGCTAAAGCGCTCAGATTTATGGTGACATTTACACTGGGTTAGGCAACATTTGGCAGGCGACCATTTCTAGACAGACCGGCACAAGGGCTTAGTGGTCTACTTTAAGTCAAATGTCTTCCCTCTGAGAGCCCTGCTCCCCTCTGAGGTCTGAGGTTTGCTCCCCTCTGGCTCCCTGGTGTTCAGATACTGCTTGCTGACCAGCACACAGTTCCTGTAGCTCCTCAGGCTTTGTGTGTGTGTGTGTGTGTGTGTGTGTGTGTGTGTGTGTGTGTGTGTGGCCGGGAAGATGAGAGGCTTTTGGTGGGCCTTTGAACTCCTCACCATCAATGGCACATCTCGTTTCCAGAGTGTTCTGTGTCCATACACTCCTCTGTCTCTTCATCTCACTCCTAATACACTCCATATACATGGAGGGTGAACACGTTAAGAGTGAGATTGCTGCATAGGGTAAAATGTGAAGTGTGGTGTTTTGCACTCTGATGTTAGTCACCCCCCCCCCCCCCCCCCCGTGTGTGTGTGTGTGTGTGTGTGTGTGTGTGTGTGTGTGTGCTGCGCATCTCTTTGTCACCCAGGCCATTTGCATGCTAGCTCTTAACAGGCTGGGTTGCTCTTTCTTCACTCTGCATCCTAATCATGCGTCTCCGAGAGCCCCTGGCCAGCCCCTCAGTCTGAGACCAGCCTCGACTCACCGCCTTGCTCCAGCCAGACACTTCCTCCACGACTCCAGTCAACTTCACATAAGCTGGACACAACCCAGGCTGACTCAACTCGTCCTGAAGGACAGAAGGTAAGAGCACTGTGTTCTGTGTTTGTTATCAAGTTAGTGGTTGAAAGTCTATTAGAGTCGGAGAGAATGACTGAATGACCAAAAAAAAAGACCAAACAGTACATAAAAATGGTCGGGTGCAAGGTAGAGATTCTGTACAGGCTCTGAGGGACTGCCTGTGTAACCACATACTCAACAGTTCTAAATCTCATCTGGCTTTCTGAATTTGCCTGGTTTAATGAAATATAACCATGATGTAGCCATTTTCTAGCAAGTAAAGGGTCGCGTGATATATCAGTATATTTTTGCCATTAATGCTCCTTACGTATACTTGAGGTTTAGGGGTACATGATGTCCCTGAGGTGTTTGCATGTGTGGTGTCCGTGATGTGCTTGTGTGTGTGATGTCTGTACGGTGTTTGTGTGTGTGGTGTCCGTAAGGTGTTTGTGTGTGTGTGATGTGTAATGCAGATGTCAAAGATGTAAAAGAGTAAAATGTGTGTTTTGATTCATCCTAAAAAATATTCCCTCCCACTCTGGTGCCCCCCACCCCCTGTTTCTCTCTCTGTTTCTCATTCTTTCTCTCTGTCTATGTCTGTCTGTCTCCCACTCTGTCACTCTCTCTGTTTGTTTCTCACTCTTTCTCTCTCTCTCTCTATCACACTCGTGTGTGCATGTGTGTGTGTGTGTGTGCGCGTGTGTGTGTGTGTGCATGTGTGTGTGTGTGTGCGCGTGTGTGTGTGTGTGTGTGCATGTGTGTGTGTGTGTGCGTGTGTGTGTGCGTGCGTGCGTGCGTGTGTGTGCATGTGTGTGTGTGTGTGCGTGCGTGCGTGTGTGCGTGTGTGTGTGTGTGTGTGTGCATGTGTGTGTGTGTGTGCGTGCGTGCGTGTGTGTGTGTGTGCGTGCGTGCGTGCGTGTGTGTGTGTGTATGTTTGTGTGTTTTCGTAGAGCTAAAGTAATAACTGATCAGGAAGACTCATCTGTTAGTGACAGGGCCTCTCCAGCTCTGCAGCAGCTGAAACACTGAAGCACTTCTGTAAACATCCAACTGCAGCTAGAGCCACACACACACACGCGCTCACACACACACACGCACGTACACACACACACGCACGTACACACACACACACACGTACAAACACATACACACACACAGCTATTCTTGTCTTGTTGCACATATAATTTCTCAGATTTATGTGTTTATGTTCAGTCATGCCTGCATTCGAACCCTTAAGGTGAAGGCTACGTACCAACGAAAGTGCCCCTCTCGCACTGTGGTCATAGGATCAGTTCCTCTTCATACATATGAAAGTGTATGGGAAATGGAGCCCAAGCACACCTGATCTGAGATCAGTGCTGCTGTTTCCCCTGCTGTGGCTGCTGGCTGTGGGGGTCTGAGTCCAGAACAGTGCCTATGGCTAAATTAAATGAGATCTATATTTAGTCAGCCAATGGTCACGGGTGAGAGGCTATCGTCGTGTTTACTGAACAGGTCTAATGGCAGAGCGCAGGTAAGGATAAATAATACAAACACAGGGGCCTACCCAGAGGAACTGCTTGAAGACTACACAGATACACTAAACACTACACATGGAAGCTGTCTGAACACTATACAGAGAAACTGAACCCTACACAGAGAAATTGTCTGAACAATACCCAGAGAAACTGTCTGAACACTGCACAGAGAAGCTGTCTGAACACTACACAGACAAGCTGTCTGAATACTACCCAGAGAAGCTGCCTGAACACTACACAGAGAAGCTGAATACTTCACAGAGAAACTGAACACCACACAGAGAAACTGAACACTATGCAGAAAAACAACACTATGCAGAGAAGCTGTCTGAATACTACACAGAGAAGCTGACTGAACATTACACAGAGAAGCTGTCCGAATACTACACAGAGAGGCTGCCTAAACACTACACAGAGAAACTGAATGCTACACAGAGAGGCTATCTGAACACTACCCAGAGAGGCTGTCTGAACACTACACAGAGAAGCTGTCTGAACACTACACAGAGAATCTGCCTTAACACTACCCAGAGAAACTGAACACTACACAGAGAGGCTGTCTGAACACTACCCAGAGAAGCTGCCTGAACACTACACAGAGAAGCTGAATACTTCACAGAGAAACTGAACACTACCCAGAGAAGCTGCCTGAACACTACACAGAGAAACTGAACACTACACAGAGAAGCTGCTCTCTCTGCTCAGCACACATGGCATGCCAGAGGCCTGTGACTGCTATGGTGCTCCAAGCAGGAGATGTGTTAGATATCTGATTCTGTAACTGTGGATCCAACTGACTGCTGAGCTGAGGTATTGCACATCATGATTCACGAGTGGGTTTATATAAGAAACACTAGTCACCATGGTTCTATTTTGAGGACACAGACATGTCTAAATGAAATTTACAACTAAAAATACATTGGTGTAAATCATTTTTAATTTGTATGTGGTTCAATTCACTGAATGCAACAGTACAAAATTTTAAAACTGTTCTTGTTGTGGACATAACCAAGCCTTGCCTGTATTGTCCACTGTGGTGTGTTAAGTACAGTTGGCCGTATTATCCTGGACTCCAGGGTCACCAGGCTTCTGCACTCTGTATATTCACACTGTTCAGATCCCCAGGAGTTCCTGGAGTCCGCAACATCCTGGTAATGACACGCAGGAGCATATCAGCATGGAATTACACTCAATGTGTGTGTGGGTCACAGCAGGTGACAGTACACACAAACTAAACAGTTCAGGACCCCTTCAGAACCCCCACGCCAGCCCTCCACACACACACACACACACACACACACACACACACACACACACACACACACACACACACACACACACAGACAGACAGGGAGTGGGATAGGAAGGTTAATAATGAATGTGCTTGTAGGCACTACCTCTAAAACCAGTAAGCAAATGATACTTCGTGTAGCCTTGTCCAGGTTTCGAGGACTAATTATCTAATGAAAACGATCGGGTTTCTCCGGTTGCCGTCTCACATCCTCGTTACATTTCGACTCGCGCGCGCGGCCCTCACCGAAAACAACGCGCACTCTGGGTGAAAACTCTCAAATCGTCTACCAATTTTTCTTGAGTTTCCTGAGGCTTACAATAAAATAAAATAAAAAAAACACCACATGGACCGTCATATCTGTCGCCATATTTTCGGACTTTTTGTTGGGTGACATTAAAACGTAGATCAGTTGGATTACTCATCAGATATTGTTTTCTTCCTTTGCAGGGTGTCGTAGGATGACTTTCCGCTTGGTTTCCCTACTGACTCGGGCCTGCGGTTACACATCGGCCTGAAAACGTCGCGTTATCATGACTTCTGACTTTTAGATGCATTTTGGGACCGCACAATGGGACCGGATTCGGTCGAGCGCTGCGCGCCCTCTCCCCGCCTGCCGTCGCCGTTAGGCTGCACCTCGTTCCTGCGCTCGTTCACGTAAGCTGCACACATTTTAAAGGGGACAGATCGTCGCGGGAGGGCGGCGTTCCCCGGAACTACACTGTGACGTGATGCGGCTGGTCCTTGTCAGACCTACCAATGAAACGAGCCGCCTTGACTCCACCGGGGCCGCACGCAGCGAAAGGGTGCCGGATCATTGCAGCGCAAAGCGGCACTCACTGCCCGCCGGAGGTGAGGAGGTGATGCAGCATCGGTACCCGCGCGCTGTGCAGCAGCAACAGCGCGTATCCACCCCGGAGCACAGGGGAGCGCAAACCTGCGCCGTTCCGTGTCCCCAAGCGGCGCCAGGTCGGTCCGCGCCGCTGTGCAGTCTGCCACCGCCGCCACCGGCGCAGAACACGCGCAGCTGTCTTTCATCAAAACAGAGCCAAGTGACGCTCCCCTTCCCTTTCGGTCAGGAAGACAGCACGACTGGCGAGCTGCAACGGGGCGGTCCACCAGCGCTAACAAGCCGAGGAACCAACCCGAGCCGCGAGTCCAGCTACTGCAAACACTCGATTCGTCGACAGGGTCTTGGAGCGGGCGCGGTAGGAGCGCGAGCGCATTCTCCCACTAACCCCGTTTGCCAGCAGCACGGCGTCTGGTGCGCTCCGGGTTCTGC
>NC_137521.1:12287500-12350000 GCF_041902795.1 Electrophorus electricus
ATCTAAACTTTCACCTTTTTTACTCAGTGACGAATCATCTCTCTAAAGTCCCAGATTATTCCAGACATGCTTTAACTCTGACCCTGCATGGGAGTTCACAACTGCTTTGCGTTGGTCTTTTTTGGTGACCCTAGTGCCGCTTAAAATGAATTAGTAACGAATGAATGTTTTGTGATGTTTTCACCTAGTCACAGTAAAGAACTCCAGTCCTGTTGTCACTGAGAGGGGCTTGTTTGCAGATTAACACGACTTGGTTAGGGGCTGCTTCCGCCTAAAGTGCTAATATATCCATCACCGAATGAAACCGTGTAGGAAGCCGTTAGCGTGCTAATGACCGAGAAGTCGTCCGTGTGCTGCTCACCTGGACTCTGCTGTCCTCTGTGCTGTGGTGGTGGGACATGTTCTCAGCCTCACGTTTTTGGGAGGTTATTAGTTCGTGTGTTGAACAGGTGGGTTGGAGGAGACAGTCATGATTTCAGAAATCTTGTTGTTTTTGATTTTGTTTACTCGGGGTCAAATTTCAAAATCACCGTAGCACAACGATCATTGTACGATGTCAGAGATGAACGAACACTCTCTTTAATATGTAAAATGATTTTAACAGTGTGATACCTTTGGGAAACACAGACCTAATTAGATTTTATTCTTTAATGCCCTTGATTTTGACTGAGTGTAAAGAGAGCAGGATACAGATAGGGTGTGGTGGAACCATGGGCTGGGGCGTCTGAGGTGAGGTTATAAGACTTTTATAAGCGTTTATGATCAGACTTTTATTAGCGGTTATGATCAGATCTTCCAGCAAAATTGCTTATACGTAGTAACGTGCACGATGTCACTTAACAGCATCACGTCTCTTTAGCGGGACGTTAGTACGTGTGTAAGAAAGAGTTTTACTTGGGTTTGTATGTGTGTCCAGGGTCTGTGTTACACATGAAACCCATCCCGCACCAGAAAAAATGTTAGTAATACCTTCAGACACCTGAGAGGCGTTCGTACTTTGTTTTTAATTGTTATATATTTCTTTCTTAAATACTGGTACTGATCCGTGCAGATCTTTGGGACGGGCAGTTGGCACGGAGTTGGCACTGCCATTTTGCTCTGCCTGTTATGTTCCTCGCTGTCTGCATGAATATGCATGAATGTGCATGAATATGCATGAATATGTGTCATACACGTGGAGGTGCTCACCAGTAAGCAAAGGGCCCATTCGTTTTGGTGTCAGACTTTAATGTGGGAGCTCCAAATATTTACAGAGGTCCTTAAAAGCTCTTGTGAGTGCAGCTACCACAGCAGTCTGGCAGATGCAGTAATCTTCCTGCCATGTTATGAGACGCCTGCTTCATTACACGGAGAAGCACAGACAGCAGACGCAATGTGGCTCAGTCCACCGCGGCGGTGGGGCTTGTGTGTGGATGGAACATTATAGGCCACAGTCATGTTAAAGCAAGCTGCTACAGACAGGAGCGACGGAGGGATAGAAAGAGGGAGGGGCAGAGAGAGAGGGAGGGAGGAAGGAGAACGAGATAGGGAGAGAAGGCGGGAGGGGAAGGGAGAGAGTGGAGGAGGGGCATAACAGGAGGTGGAGGATTGAAGGAGCCCCTGGATGCACTTGGTTGTCATGTGAGCAGGTGGTGTTGTGGAGAGCTACTGTTTGTTTACACCCCAGTTTGACGTGTGTGTATGGGCCGCGTGGATGCCACCGGGGCTGTGATTAAACGTCTCACGCGCTTTGGCCTTCGCCATTCTAACGGTGTGTTGGTTATTCCGAAGCTCTGCTCCTGGACTTCGAAGCCGTGTTGGTCTACAGAGACTGGTGTTACACTGGTGAACATGGTACCAGTTGATGAACTTTTTCTTTGTACCAAACAGAAAAAAACCTAATAAGATTAAAGATTAAAGACTCATAATCAAAGATTGTAATCCAGACAGCATTGCAGGCTTCTGATGTGTATGAATTCTGGAGGGATGTAATGACTGATTTCATATCTAGAAATATGTTCGCTTTCATCTTTAATGTGTAGTTTTAACTTGACTTGACTTGTGTCTGCATACATGAGTAGTTTAGCTCCAGTCATGTTTACATCATGCGTGTTTGGCGTTGGGTGCCTCAGCTCTGGGGATTACAGGGGGCCTCCGTGCAGAGGATCGGCTTCCGAATAAATGCATGTGAACTGTGAGGCGTGTGTATAACCAGAACATTGCGTCCTAGGCTCACTTGCTATTAATAACAACAATGACGACGGAAAATGATTCCCTTTAAAGTCTTGGTAACGGAAGCTTTGTTTTATTATGGAAATCTAATATCTTTCATCTGTGCAAAGTGGAAAAAACATCACAAAAGGATTTTGAAAGTGAAAATCATTGTTATACATTGTCATTCTTAAAATAATTTCAGCACTTTCAGTGGAATCTTGTTTTGTCTTGTTTGTGGCTTTTGTTGTTGTTGTTTTGGTGTTTTCCTGCACTAGTTCAGACGTTTCTACGGCAACACTTTGAAGCACTTTGGCTCTGTGTTGCTGTACGCCTCCCTCTGTGTATATGACGACAGAGTGTTAGACCTGCTTCCTTTCACCCGACATGTGTGTGGCAGGTGCAGATACCACGCCCCTAACCCTCCTGTGTTGTGTGTTCAGATGTAGGTGCCACGCCCCTAACCCTCCTGTGTTGTGTGTGTGTTCAGGTATAGGTGTCATGCCCCTAACCCTCCTGTGTTGTGTGTGTGTTCAGGTATAGGTGTCATGCCCCTAACCCTCCTGTGTTGTGTGTTCAGATGTAGGTGCCACGCCCATAACCCTCCTGTGTTGTGTGTGTGTTCAGGTGTAGATGTCATGCCCCTAACCCTCCTGTGTTGTGTGTTCAGATGTAGGTGTCACGCCCCTAACCCTCCTGTGTTGTGTGTCCAGGTGTAGGAGCCACGCCCCTAACTCCCCTGTGTTGTGTGTCCAGGTGTAGGTGTCACGCCCCTAACCCTCCTGTGTTGTGTGTGTGTGTTCAGGTATAGGTGTCATGCCCCTAACCCTCCTGTGTTGTGTGTTCAGGTGTAGGTGCCACGCCCCTAACCCTCCTGTGTTGTGTGTTCAGGTGTAGGTGCCACGCCCCTAACCCTCCTGTATTGTGTTCAGGTGTAGGTGTCATGCCCCTAACCCTCCTGTGTTGTGTGTCCAGGTGTAGGTGCCACGCCCCTAACCCTCCTGTGTTGTGTGTGTGTTCAGGTATAGGTGTCATGCCCTTAACCCTCCTGTGTTGTGTGTTCAGGTGTAGGTGCCACGCCCCTAACCCTCCTGTATTGTGTGTTCAGGTGTAGGAGCCACGCCCCTAACCCTCCTGTATTGTGTGTTCAGGTGTAGGAGCCACGCCCCTAACCCTCCTGTGTTGTGTGTTCAGGTGTGTGCGGATGCCAGCAGGCTGAGCCATGCTTGGTCGCGGTCTTCGCTGTCCGCCGGCGGCGCTCAGCTCCCTCAGATAGCCATGAACAGTTGCAAGTACAATGGAGGCGTGGTGAGACCACTGAGCCACCTGGGCACGTCCCGGAGGAACCTGGCAGATCTGGACTCGGAGACACAACCTCTGCAGACGCTGCACACCTCCGGCCTCGAGGTGGTGGTGTCCAAGGGCAATGGAGACGACCCCGGCAAAACGTCCCGCGAGAGCCTGGTCCGTGAGGCGGGTTGCAGTGCCCCACACAAGAGGAACAAGGACATCGGCTACAAGCTCGGCCACCGGAGGGCACTCTTTGAGAAGCGCAAGCGCCTGAGCGACTACGCCTTGATCTTCGGGATGTTTGGCATTGTCGTTATGGTAACAGAGACTGAGCTCTCCTGGGGGGTTTATACAAAGGTAAGAAGCAGGGTGTCACCTGGACAGGAGGCGGTTACTGATGCTCTCTGTAGTTCTGACAGGTGCTGATGGGTTTGGATATAGCTGCAGGATTACAGAGTGATGAGACATCACCAATAGACCTGTAGACAGGCAGACATCACCAATAGACCTGTAGACAGGCAGACATCACCAATAGACCTGTAGACAGGCAGACATCACCAATAGACCTGTAGACAGGCAGACATCACCAATAGACCTGTAGACAGGCAAACATCACCAAGCGAACTGTAGACAGGCAGACATCACCAAATGACGCATTTAATTCTCTCACTAAAGTGGCACAAATAGATTAGCTTTATGCAGCTAATCTACTCAGCTAATACAGGACCATCTGTATAAAAATCAATAAATTTTTTATTTTGTTTGTTTTATGTTTCTTGTGATGGACAGTTTTGTAGAATTTACAATACAATCCACCATTATACTGTAATAAAATTTTATTGTCTTGTTAATGGATCCCCCAAACCACACCCCCAAATAAAACCCCATGTCCCACTGCTTAACTTCATGCCCAAACCACGCCCCCAAACCACATTCTTTAACCATACCCCCAAATCAAACCCCATACAACACTCCTAAACCCCACCCCTTGAACTGTACCCTCCAAACCACACCCTGGACTACAGAACCAAGCCTGAGTCGTCCAGTGGCTGGGCTTCTCCGCGCAGGCCAACACTCCTCCCTCACTGATTCAGTGCAGGATGGGAGAACTATTCTTAATTATAGTCTCACTCAATTATTTAAGGGACGTTAACAAGCTCATCTGTGTTAAGAGCCAGATAAGCAAAGTGCCCTGGTCTGTCTTAGCCCTCGTAAGTCACCGGATATGACCACTGCTGACCACACACACACTGCGGAAGACTTCTTAAAGGGGTACCATTGAGACCTACTCGAAGAGACATGCAGTTTGTGCGAAGGAAAAGTTTCAGTCACGCCATAATGTAATTTTAATGACAAAGAAAAATTCCTCCCTAAAAAGTTTTCTTTAAGGAAGTAAAATGATGACAGCTTTTCCCTTCTCCTTTTCTGGGCTCACAGTTACACACTGAACAAACTTGGGAACATCTGGAATGCCTGACATCTCTGGCATGTGCTATAGGTGACCCTGGTCATTGGTGCTGTGTATGGTCTTGAGGGTGGTGGATACAGACTGCACAGCGTGTGCTAGGATACCAACACAGCCAGGCCGCTACACTGGCATTCATGACAGCAGAAGGCAGACAGAGGCTACCGTGTGTGCGCTGAGCCTGTTCTCACCATGCGCAGAAAGGAGCCAACTGATACCTATGGAAAATGTAGTTACACTTATATAATATTCATTCATTTTAGGCTACCTATTAAGTTCATTAATCATGTAAACTCGACAGTCAGGTGCCATATAATGTTCAGAATTGTTTGTACTTTTTATTCTAATAAGTTGTTACATCTGTGAATTATATGGGCAGTGCATGATATCCCAAAATGCATTCATGACAAATGAAAGCACAAATACTGGCTACATCAGCGTGTAACAATGTGTAGCAATGCCACGGTGTGTAACAGTGCTGTAATGAAGCCCATGTCAGCGTGTAACAATGTGTAGCAATGCCACGGTGTGTAACAGTGCTGTAATGAAGCCCATGTCAGCGTGTAACAATGTGTAGCAATGCCACGGTGTGTAACAGTGCTGTAATGAAGCCCATGTCAGCGTGTAACAATGTGTAGCAATGCCACAGTGTGTAACAGTGCTGTAATGAAGCCCACATCAGTGTGTAACAGTGCCACAGTGTGTAACAGTGCTGTAATGAAGCCCACGTCAGTGTGTAACAGTGCCACAGTGTGTAACAGTGCTGTAATGAAGCCCATGTCAGTGTGTAACAGTGCCACAGTGTGTAACAGTCCTGTAATGAAGCCCACGTCAGTGTGTAACAGTGCCACAGTGTGTAACAGTGCTGTAATGAAGCCCACATTCCTGTGATGCTCAGGTTCGCTACAGTCGTAGGTAACAACTAGAACATAAAGGCAGGCTGAGTGTTCCTGTTGTTGTTCATTAAGCACAGTGTGGATGCACTAACGTGCCTGTCTTGTGTCTCTTACAGGAGTCCTCATATTCATTTGCACTGAAATGCCTCATCAGCCTTTCCACTCTCATTCTGCTTGGTCTGATTATTATGTATCACGCACGAGAAATCCAGGTGAGTGTCCGGCTCCGCTCCGGCGGGAATCTGAGCGAGGGGCGCGGAGACGGAGAGGCCCGTAATAGATTACACTACTCCCTCTTCTGCCAAAGCCTAATGACTTGGAAGCATCACCAAAAAAAGAGAAGTGGCTATTGTACGTCTCGATGTCTGCTGCGCGGTACCATTATCATTCCAGCAACCAGTTCAGTTTCCCTATAGAGAGAGCAGACTTTGATATATAATGCCATTGTATCTTGAACTAGAAGGAATTAGCTAATGGGTAATTGGAACCCCAGTCACAGGCACGTCGGTATTATGGCTGAGAAAGTCATTTATAAACAAATTCACTGAAGACATGACGGAGCGTTGAGTTTAATTCCTGATTGTAAGCATTGTCAATTGACACAGAAAAAACGCTGCTTTTTTCTGAGGAAACTTAAAATATGTATATTGTTATGGCCCTCAGATCCATGAGTTGAAGGTTTAGAGTTAATCTACTTTTTTCTTTTCAAAGTTTAGTTCAACTCACTTTGCTGTACACGACAGCTTTCTCACTTGTCAAATCTCACACTGCTCTCCCCAAAACGGCACTCTCAGCCATGGACAGATTCTCCTGGTGCACACTTCGAACAGCTCACTGCACTCCTGTGTCTGACTCAGAGGTTTTAGTGTTAAGCCGAGATTGGATGCCTGAAGCTCTGCTAACCGACCTGCAGGTCGGGGTTTTTGGTTAGTACAGTATTTATTCACCAATGTGCAGTAGAACTAAAATCTTTAATCTTCTGCACAGACTCTTAAGCGTTTTGGCTTCTGATGTAATTGCTGTTCTTACACTTGCATTACATGCTGGGAAAATCTGTTGCCTTGAAGTCTTGGTTCATGGTTGAACCTCTGGACACATCAGTGCACAACAGACCTTATGGTCGTATGGTGTCGTTAGCCTATACGTACCAGTCCGAAGGGTAAATGATTTTGGACAAATCACTTACGTAAGTTGCTCTGGTTAGTGTCTGGACAGCGTCTGCCAAGCGCTGTAAATGTAAAATACTGTGTGCACATTTTCTAAGTCTCTGGGGACAAGAAGCGTCTGCTAGATGAATGGAGATGTATGGGGATGGATGGAGATATATGGAGATGAATGGAGATGGATGGAGATGGATGGAGATGTACGGAGATGGAGAGATGTATGGGGATGGATGGGGATGGATGGAGATATATGGAGATGAATGGAGATGGATGGAGATGTACAGAGATGGACAGAGATGTATGGGGATGGATGGAGATGAATGGAGATGGATGGAGATGGATGGAGATATACGGAGATGGATAGAGATGTATGGGGATGGATGGAGATATATGGAGATGGATGGAGATGTACAGAGATGGATGGAGATGGATGGAGATGGATAGAGATGTATGGGGATGGATGGAGGTCTGCTGGAGGTGTACAGTGAGTCTGTGTCCCTCTGCAGCTCTTCATGGTGGACAATGGCGCGGACGACTGGCGGATAGCCATGACGTACGAGCGCATTCTGTTCATCGTCCTGGAG
Organism: Electrophorus electricus; assembly: GCF_041902795.1. NCBI lineage: Eukaryota > Metazoa > Chordata > Actinopteri > Gymnotiformes > Gymnotidae > Electrophorus > Electrophorus electricus. Next base: position 12,295,089 of record NC_137521.1, read on the forward strand.
CTGCTGGTGTGCGCCATCCACCCCATCCCGGGACAGTACGTCTTCACGTGGACGGCGCGTCTGGCCTTCACCTACGCGCCGTCCGTGGCGGACGCTGACGTGGACATCATCCTGTCCATCCCCATGTTCCTGCGCCTCTACCTGATCGGCCGCGTCATGCTCCTCCACAGCAAGCTGTTCACGGACGCGTCGTCGCGGAGCATCGGCGCCCTCAACAAGATCAACTTCAACACGCGCTTCGTCATGAAGACGCTCATGACCATCTGCCCCGGCACGGTGCTGCTCGTCTTCAGCATCTCGTCCTGGATCATCGCCGCCTGGACCGTACGCGTGTGCGAAAGGTGAGGATGTGGCACAGGCGGAGTTTGGGGCGGGGCACGGGCTGGGTTTGGGGCGGGCCGCGGGCGGAGCCATGGCCCCGCCACCGTGTTGGCGTGGCCGGAAAAGGCGTGGATGCGTCTTGCTTTTTATTGTTTGGATTTTATTGTTCACATTGTTCATTGTTGTGTTTTTTGCCCCTTCCCTGCTCCTCCCCCACATGGCTGCTGGATAGGGGTCCAAAGTGAGTCTGTGTGTTTGCTTTTTTCATCAGTGGATAAGTGGAAAGCCCTCCATTGGTCCATGACTCTGGGGTTTTCCCAGTCATGGAGACCCAGTATTCCGATCAACGATCCTGCATTCCTCCCCAGTGCACTGCATTGCTGACACGCTGGAGATCCCAAACTCTTGAACCAACGGAGTTGTCCTGCACGCTCAGGAACGCACAGTAGTTTGTTCCTGGTCTGTCTTAAAGCAGACCCAATGTTGTGCTAAACCCCACGTTGCACATTCCTGTGAGGATTTTGGGATTTTCACGTATTTGACTGACCCATGTGTGGACATGGTTGGCTTTGAATTCATTGTATCATGTTGGTGTTTTGTTTTTTTTCCCTCAAATCCCTTTTAAAAAAACAACAAACTGTTTGACCTTTGAGCTCGCTGACTTGCTCTTCTGGCTGACATACATTTGGTCCATGTATGGGGAAGGGGAAGTGTTGGGAGGGTGCTGTGTCTAGCCACACCCCTCGGTGAAAGAGAACCAATCAGGACAGCCTAAACTCTTGGCTGCTATCCACAGACTTTCCTCTTCTCTTTTCCCCACATGCTGTCTCCGCCCACCATCTCATGCCATTCCCGTGTCGTTCGGCTTGCTGCTGTATTTGGGGGGTGTTTGCTGGCATGCGTCACGTCCCTCATGGACAGCCATGTTTCTCTCTACGCTGCCTTTTTGAAAAATTGCTTTTTCTATTGTGGTTTATCAGTTAATCAGAGAAGTTTGTAGGTTAAAAAATGGCTTTATGTTTTTAAAATGGCCTATGCGATGACATGGTTAATGCACCCCTAAAATATTACCCAGATCTAGCATGCTAGACCACAAAACAAATATGCTAAGCTAATATACACAAGCTAACCAAAATAACGTCCGCCATACGAGTGTCTGTTGGAGATCGGGAGATTTCCCAGGGAAATAAGGTTATAAGATGAATATAAAAGGATATAAGACATGTTTAAAAGTTTATAAGATGTACATAAAAGGGCAAACAGTCTCACATTAAACATCATGGAGATACTAACCTCTCAACTGTGGCTAACTCAGAATGGCTAGCTAAACTAGGTGAGAGACGGCTGGTCCTGGCGCTTGGCCAGGGGGCGGAGGGGTGGGGGGTAGCTGTGTCAGCACCTGCGGAGGCCCAGGGCATGACGGCACCGCTCTGGGGAAGGCAAATCTTCTGTCTGGGCCTTTAATCACGGGTCAGCAGGCCAGTACAGGCATCGTCTAATAGCACTCAGCTTAATGAGTCCTGCGTTAAATTCATGGGCAGAAAGGAAGATACTTGCTGATTGATTATTAGGCACATAAATGCACTGTACAGTACTGCACTGCCTTACACACACACACACACACACACACACACGAGGGACACACACACACTCAGGGATATGAGCACAATCACACTGACATGCACACACTCACTCACACTCTCTCACACACACACACGCAGGGTCACGCACACACCATGCACACAAACACACACTCACACTCACACTGACATGCACACACTCAGACACACACCCCCACACACACACGCAGACACACACACTCACAGGGACATGAGCACAAACCACACACACTCACTCACACTCACACACAGTCGCTCATTCACACACGCACATACATATTCACACGGACATAAACAGACAGTCACACAGATATGCACACACATATGCACATGCATGCACACAATCACACATAATATCCAATTTTACAAATCTCAGAATGCTAATACTGTACACTGTCCATACCTGCACACACACGCACGTGGACACACACATACGCACATACACACACACACACACACCATGGTTATGCAGTACTTCAGTGAATTTTAAAATATTCAGATCCAATCTTAAATGCTGATTACTCCACACATCACCAGCAGGCATGTCGTCTGATTCAATATGTATTGTGTCCATTAAGGCAAAGTATAGTAAAATCATTTTAGCTTCAAACTTTTAAAATGAGAACTTTATAGTGTGTATCTGTTAAACTCATTATCTTATGCTGTCTTTTCCAAACTTTTCAGTGGGCCTAACTCTTGTGTTGATAGTTGAGTTGGGAGTTGAGTTGAGTTGGCAGTTGAGTTGAGTTGAGTTGGGAGTTGAGTAGAGTTGGAAGTTCAGTAGAGTTGAGTTGAGTTGGAAGTTGAGGTGATAGCTGTTTGATTGGAATGCTGCCTGTGCAGTGTGTAATCTGATCTCATGCTGCCTGTGCAGTGTGTAATCTGATTTTATGCTGCCTGTGCAGTGTGTAATCTGATCTCATGCTGCCTGTGCAGTGTGTAATCTGATCTCATGCTGCCTGTGCAGTGTGTAATCTGATCTCATGCTGCCTGTGCAGTGTGTAATCTGATCTCATGCTGCCTGTGTATTCAGTTAGATTTCCAGCATGCTTTGCTCTTTAGTCTGCTTTATGCTTGTCTAATCGCCTGTGTTTCTCACAGTAGTTTTCCACTGTTTTTTTTTCATAAAGCTGACTAGCCCTAAACACAGAGACCTGCTGGGTGGACCCCCTTAACTCCCCCCCCCACCCCCAAAACTGTGCAGTGCGTTGGGACCACCTGCCCTGAGCCGGTGCACTAGAACGTTGTCTTCACTGTTCTCGACTGTCCTGCTTGGCCTTGGTTGCAAAAACATTTGATACTTATTGATACCAGGCCCTGGTGACCAGAACCCTTAAAATTTAATTGGGTTGGCCAGAAGCCTAATTAGGTTTTCATTCATAATTAGACATTTGTTTCTCACATACCAAGATTGTAAACAGGGTCAGATGTTCTGAATGCTCTAGTTTCACAGGTCAGAAATGCAAACATTTGAATGCTGAATTAGTGTTTTGAGGAATATCTTTGGAAAACACACACACACTCTTAGCCTGAGCTGATTTTGGTGTGAGAATGGAAACTTGTATGCAAGTCTTCTCTCTGCATTTGGCATTTGTGAATATACTCAAGTTGGCAACAGAGGAATTCCCATATTTATCCAGTCTAATTAAGTGTGGCAGTAATTTGATATGTTAATGATATGTTAAAGATACGTTAATATTTATATGTACAGGGATCATTCTGAAGAAGCCTTGATAAGACAAATCTGCACAAATCTGTTCAATCCAATTACATCAATGGGATTTGTATATCTTACACAAAGCCACGTGATTGGCTATCTTAGTCTCAGCATCACACAGGAAGAGAATACCAGATGCTCCCAACCCCATGAGCCTGCAGTGGCTGATCATGTGATAATTATATAGTCCTTTAACCATACAGACAGTGGTTATATATGTGTACTATCCAAAAGGGGTAAACCAGATCACCTTTAATCACCTGCAACTTTTTTCCTTCTTTGGTGTCTCTGAGACAGTTCCAGCTGTCTCCCAGGTTACGCCTTCCCTTATTAACAAAACTGTTGCATTGTTTTGTCTCTGTCTTCTCAGATATCATGATAAACAGGAAGTCACGAGTAACTTTCTGGGGGCTATGTGGCTGATCTCCATAACGTTCCTGTCCATTGGCTATGGAGACATGGTGCCACACACCTACTGTGGGAAAGGGGTGTGTCTTCTGACAGGCATCATGGTGTGTGCACACTTCACACTGCACACATCACATGTCACACTGCACAGGTCTCTCTGCACACGTCACACTGCACAGGTCACTCTGCACACAACACAAACTGATAGCAGTAGCAAACCTGGTAACATTAGATGAGGCTACGTAAAAGCTACGTAATGCACGGAGAGAAAACATTCACAATGCCAGTATGAGTACATGTAACCGCTTAGCAAACATGATGTGTGACGTACAAGAACACATATACACAAATATATACGCAAATAAAACATATAAAACAGACTCATTCAGGCATATTGATGCTTTCCAATAGTGCTTGGGGACTGTACGGGATTGACAGAGTACGGGACTGACAGAGAACCCCTGTCTGTACGGGACTGACAGAGAACCCCAGTCTGTACGGGACTGACAGAGAACCCCTGTCTGTACGGGACTGACAGAGTATGGGACTGACAGAGAACCCCAGCCTGTACGGGACTGATAGAGAACCCCAGCCTGTACGGGACTGACAGAGAACCCCTGCCTGTACGGGACTGACAGAGAACCCCAGCCTGTACAGGACTGACAGAGAACCCCTGTCTGTACGGGACTGACAGAGAACCCCAGCCTGTACGGGACTGACTGGTGTGGGCTCCACTGCACTGACAAATGGAGCCTCATTTCACTTTTAAAGTTTAGATCTTCACAATGTATAAATTCTTTACAGGTTTTCAGAAAATGTGCAGGTTTGTTAGAGTTTGTTAGACTGTTAGTTCATTAGTTTGTTAAACTAACTGAGATATTCACTCTTTTGTCAGTTTTATTGTAATTTTTTGTATTCTGGGAATTCATGTCAGAATTATCATCAGTTGTAACATTAATCATTTTTTTAATTGTGCCATGCCTATGTTGTGCGTGTTGTGCGTGTGTTGTGCGTGTTGTGCGTGTGCTGTGCGTGTGCTGTGCGTGTGCTGCGTGCTGTGCGTGTGTTGTGCGTGTGCTGTGCGTGTGCCGTGCGTGTGTTGTGTCTGTGTTGTGCGTGTGTTGTGCGTGTGCTGTGCGTGTGCCGTGTGCCGTGCGTGTTGTGTCTGTGTTGTGCGTATGTTGTGCGTGTGTTGTGCGTGTGCTGTGTGTGTGCCATGTGCCGTGCGTGTGTTGTGCATGTGTTGTCCGTGTGCTGTGCATGTGCTGTGCGTGTGTTGTGCGTGTGCTGTGCATGTGCCGTGTGCCGTGCGTGTGTTGTGTCTGTGTTGTGCGTGTGTTGTGCGTGTGTTGTGCGTGTGCTGTGTGTGTGCCATGTGCCGTGCGTGTGCCGTGCGTGTGTTGTGTCTGTGTTGTGCGTGTGTTGTGCGTGTGCTGCATGTGTGCCGTGTGCCGTGCGTGTGTTGTGTCTGTGTTGTGCGTGTGCTGTGTGTGTGCCATGTGCCGTGCGTGTGTTGTGCATGTGTTGTCCGTGTGCTGTGCGTGTGTTGTGCGTGTGCTGTGCATGTGCCGTGTGCCGTGCGTGTGTTGTGTCTGTGTTGTGCGTGTGTCGTGCGTGTGTCGTGCGTGTGCTGCGTGTGTGCCGTGTGCCGTGCGTGTGCTGTGCGTGTGCTGTGCGTGTGCCGTGCGTGTGCCGTGTCTGTGTTGTGCGTGTTTTGTGCGTGTGTGCTGCGTGTGCCGTGCGTGTGTTGTGCGTGTGTTGTCCGTGTGCTGTGCGTGTGTTGTGCGTGTGCTGTGCATGTGCCGTGTGCCGTGCGTGTGTTGTGCGTGTGTTGTGCGTGTGCTGTGCGTGTGCCGTGTGCCGTGCGTGTTGTGTCTGTGTTGTGCGTATGTTGTGCGTGTGTTGTGCGTGTGCTGTGTGTGTGCCATGTGCCGTGCGTGTGTTGTGCATGTGTTGTCCGTGTGCTGTGCGTGTGCTGTGCGTGTGTTGTGCGTGTGCTGTGCATGTGCCGTGTGCCGTGCGTGTGTTGTGTCTGTGTTGTGCGTGTGTTGTGCGTGTGTTGTGCGTGTGCTGTGTGTGTGCCATGTGCCGTGCGTGTGCCGTGCGTGTGTTGTGTCTGTGTTGTGCGTGTGTTGTGCGTGTGCTGCATGTGTGCCGTGTGCCGTGCGTGTGTTGTGTCTGTGTTGTGCGTGTGCTGTGTGTGTGCCATGTGCCGTGCGTGTGTTGTGCATGTGTTGTCCGTGTGCTGTGCGTGTGCTGTGCGTGTGTTGTGCGTGTGCTGTGCATGTGCCGTGTGCCGTGCGTGTGTTGTGTCTGTGTTGTGCGTGTGTCGTGCGTGTGTCGTGCGTGTGCTGCGTGTGTGCCGTGTGCCGTGCGTGTGCTGTGCGTGTGCTGTGCGTGTGCTGTGCGTGTGCCGTGCGTGTGCCGTGTCTGTGTTGTGCGTGTTTTGTGCGTGTGCTGCGTGTGTGCTGCGTGTGCCGTGCGTGTGTTGTGCGTGTGTTGTCCGTGTGCTGTGCGTGTGTTGTGCGTGTGCTGTGCATGTGCCGTGTGCCGTGCGTGTGTTGTGCGTGTGCTGTGCGTGTGCCGTGTGCCGTGCGTGTTGTGTCTGTGTTGTGCATATGTTGTGCGTGTGTTGTGCGTGTGCTGTGTGTGTGCCATGTGCCGTGCGTGTGTTGTGCATGTGTTGTCTGTGTGCTGTGCGTGTGCTGTGCGTGTGTTGTGCGTGTGCTGTGCATGTGCCGTGTGCCGTGCGTGTGTTGTGTCTGTGTTGTGCGTGTGTTGTGCGTGTGTTGTGCGTGTGCTGTGTGTGTGCCATGTGCCGTGCGTGTGCCGTGCGTGTGTTGTGTCTGTGTTGTGCGTGTGTTGTGCGTGTGCTGTGTGTGTGCCGTGTGCCGTGCGTGTGTTGTGTCTGTGTTGTGCGTGTGTTGTGCGTGTGCTGTGTGTGTGCCATGTGCCGTGCGTATGCCGTGCGTGTGTTGTGTCTGTGTTGTGCGTGTGTTGTGCGTGTGCTGCATGTGTGCCGTGTGCCGTGCGTGTGTTGTGTCTGTGTTGTGCGTGTGTTGTGCGTGTGTTGTGTGTGTGGCGTGTGCCGTGCGTATGCATCATGTGTGTTGCGTGTGCGGTGTGTGTGCTGTCTGTTTCAGGGAGCTGGCTGTACTGCGCTGGTGGTTGCGGTGGTGGCCAGGAAGCTGGAGTTGACCAAGGCAGAGAAACATGTTCATAACTTTATGATGGACACTCAGCTCTGCAAAAGAGTAAGCAAAGCACAGAGTCCCTCCTGTCATGAGACAGTGCGCATGTCCCCGTGGAGCAGGGAGAGTTCAGACCCCTCAGACTCCCACCGTACAGCCTAATGTTCAAGATGAGAGAACTGAGATTAATCTAAGTCACTACCGCTGTTTTATCATAGTGGATATGTTCACCAGTGGGGTTTATTAGAATGCAAGTGTGATATTTGATATTTGGAGATACCAGGAATCTCCAAACATGACTGGTGTTTGAGAAAAATAATTACACTGGAGTCTGAGTTATATAATTACACTGGAGTCTGAGTTACATAATTACACTGGAGTCTGAGTTAAATAATTACACTGGAGTCTGAATGATATAATTACACTGAAGTCTGAGTTATATAATTACACTGGAGTCTGAATGATATAATTACACTGGAGTCTGAGTTATATAATTACACTGGAGTCTGAATGATATAATTACACTGGAGTCTGAGTTATATAATTACACTGGAGTCTGAATGATATAATTACACTGGAGTCTGAATTATATAATTACACTGGAGTCTGAATGATATAATTACACTGGAGTCTGAGTTATATAATTACACTGGAGTCTGAATGATATAATTACACTGGAGTCTGAGTTATATAATTACACTGGTGTTTTCTCTCTCCGGCCGGCAGGTGAAGAACACAGCTGCTAACGTACTCAGGGAAACGTGGCTAATTTACAAACACACCAAACTAGTGAAGAAGGTCGATCACGCCAAGGTCCGAAAACATCAGCGCAAGTTTCTGCAGGCGATTCACCAGTGAGTACAACAGCGCACCCCCCCCCCCCCCCCCCCCCCCCCCCCGTCTCCTCCAGTCCAGCTACTGGGTCAGAAGAATGGCATTACACTGCTCACTAGAGAACATGGGTCCAGGACTGTGCCCGAGGAAGCTTATTGTAAGAAAGTGTTTGTATAAGTCAAACCAGGCATCATGCTGAGGTTATAAATCCAAAACCTTTGCAACATTTTTAAAAACAAACAAACAAAAAAACACCCAAATTGCTGAACTTACGATGACCTGTTGTCTGGAAAAGAACAGCCTTCTGGCATTCTGATGAAGGCGTTTAGGTAGACATATTGATGGATGTTGGGGTGGAGATGTGTGGACTGTCAGTGAGAGAGTAATAATCAGGATTACTCCGTCTGGACCCCACCCTCCTCCACCTGCTCCACCAGCTCTGTTCCTCCACTGCTCTGGAGGCCAGAACTCTCTATGGGTTCTGTACTTTATCTTGGAAAGCTCTCCAGTGCTGAGAGGGGCGGTAAGTTGAAGGAAATGCATTAAGAGCTCTGTCTTCACACCCACACATTGACCCAGGACCACCACAGCCAGGTGGGTACTCAGTGGCTCCACTCGCCATTGACCCACTTCCTGTCATTACTGGCTGTTTCCTGTTTCCTAGTCCAAGCCCGAGAGAGGTTCTGAAATTAGACACAGCTAAAGGGCACTTGGAAATACATCTGGATTTCTCCAAACCTCACTCTATTACTGCAGGGTCATTTTCATTTTGATAATTCAAATAACCTTTAATTCGAATAATCTTACTCAAATTTGTCTAAAATAAGTTGCTAATTTGCTAATTAAAAGTAAGTTAGTAAAAAGGACTAATATGTTTATCCTTGACACTCTGATGATACATGTATGCATTTCAGTTTATATATCATTATTTAAATTGTATTTCCTAGCAGGAACCACAGATAAAAGACCGTTTAAATAAACTCCAGATGTTCTGGTCTGCCCATGTTCTCAGAGCATGCGCTCAGTTCCTGGATGGTCGGCTATAAAACATTTTTATCTGGAAGGTTCCTCATTCCAACCGAATCAAAGACATGGAGGTTTCCCCTTCCTGTGTTGTAATGTTGGTCTTTTAGGCCATCAGGCCGTGTCTGCTTGTGTATATGAGCACTTTTCTATAACTCAACGCATAATTGATTGCAGCCATCAAGTAATTTTTCAAAACATGGACATATCAATTTAATAATAATAAAGAATATGATTTTACCATTAACGAGAGGCAGTGAGGTACAGTCTCTGTCATTTGAAACATTGGACATGCCTTATGTGAGATTATATGACTCTCTGAAATCATGGTTTCCTATTCAGAATCTGGTCTGGTGCCGAAGTTTCACCCCAACCTTAAGTTGCATTATTGGAGGCAGAGCTCTTACTGTACATGAACGTACTAAGTGTAGGCATGTTTAAGATGTGTAGAGAGACAAGTTTGTGTGTGCGTGGTGTGAGGTATGCAGTGCGTGTTTGCGTGCGTGCAGGCATGTGTGTGTGTGGGTGTGTGTGTGTGTGTGTGCGCGTGTGCAGTGGTTGGTGTGCAGTGTGCGCAATTTGAGGTTTTTAAAACTGTGTTGTATGTTTCGTCTGTTTTGTCCTAAATCTCTGCAGAGCTCAGAAGTAAGTCGTGTTTTATATTTCCTTCCCATCAGCACCTTTGAGTCTTTTTTGAGTCTTTCTTTGAATCTTATCTATCAATATCAAACCAACATGAGAATGTTTGAAGCTGGATGCTGAATTCAAATGCTGGTTCTTCACTGAAGTTCTAAAATTGAGCAGTTCTATACACCTATTAGGCCAAAGCATGAAAACCCAACTAAAGAAAAAACAGAACCATCTCAGCTTCAAATTGATTTGCCTGTCCGGCACCCAGGGTCCATCCCCACCATCTCCGCCGGACCTCCACTGGAGTCTGCACCGAGCACCCAGATCCCCCGCACACCTGGGGTCCGTCTCGCTAGCGTCACACCTGCACCACGGGATGTTCACACTGCCTTAAGCTGTGAGGTTCCATCATAGCCCATAGTGTTATGGTAGCTTTTAGACACCACACAGCTGAAACTCTGACTGATGGTTTTAAACATGACATAAATATCTGCATATCGGCTTTACTGGCACATAAGTGTGGTCCCAATCACAAACTACAGTCTAGCAGGTACTGGGTTACCTTTTCTGACGTTTTAATTAGTCATAATACAATTGGGGTGTGTTGATCAGACTGAATGATGTTGTAGCTAATCTCACAAGAAGAAAACCTTTTGCGCTAGGTACAGAAACACAGAAGCCTTGAAATCTTTTTCTGAGAACATGAGCCATCGTTTGTCCTCCGTTGTGTTCAGCCGAAGGAAATGCTGACTCCAGCAGGACATCTGTAAAACAGCCACCCTCACTCTTACACACTCACATAAACATGTCCTGGCCTAATGCACACAATCAGACATTTCTATAAACACCCGCGCAGGAAGCTTGGGTACGTCCCGCTGGGGTGGGCTCTTCCCACGTCCCGCAGAGACCCGCACGGAGTGTATCTGTATGCCCAGTGCCTGAAAACATGGAGGTCTGCGTGCAGCGAGACACAGAGCAATTTTGGCCCTCCCAAAATTGAGAACCCATCCATAAAAGGGCACAGCACCAGCTTCCTGGAGGCGGTGGAATTGTTGGGCTTGCGTTTTCATACAGCTTGACATGGATACGTTGTTTTGGTCTGTTTTATGACTGTTTGAGTGGTTGCTAGGTTTTGTGTAGCCAGCAGAAAGAGAGCCCTGGGGTATACCTCTTCCATTCCCAGGATTTGGCAGACACTCTTATCCACAGAGACTGACATGTTTACAGCATGGCGGTACACGTAGTCCCTGGGACTCAAGGTCATGCTTCGTGGTGTTGGTATGTAGCTATACCTGTTCTACCTACTGTGCTACAGGAGCTCACGTGTGCCGTGCATCTGATCCTAGTCTATACACTGAGTTACAGGAGCTCACGTGTGCCGCCCATCTGAACACAGTCTACACACTGAACAACAGGAGCTCACGTGTGTTGCCCATCTGAACACAGTCTACACGCCGAACTACAGGAGCTCACGTGTGCTGTCCATCTGAACACAATCTACACACTGAACTATGGGAGTTCACATGTGCCGTGCATCTGAACACGTGGCACGTGACGCCTCACACACTCTAACAACATACACCCTGCCTAATCTGTACCTTATTTTTTAGTTACTACAACAATGTGAGATATATTAATTTTATCCATAGAGCCTAACATTACTCAACTGGTGTAATGGATCATAATTTAAAAAAGCAATTATAGAACAATGACTATGATTTCTGTTCTAGGTTACCCGACAATGAGTCATTGGCCCACAAAAATAGCCATTAATACAACAATATCCCCTTCAGGTCAGGACAGAGTCATAATGGCTGGTGAGATGTGAGCTATGTCTTCTAACACAGAACACCAGAGCTTAAGTTAGGAACACCTAGAGATGAAGGGAGCAGTTTCCACATTAGCCACTCCCATTTTCAGAGGACTTCACTAAGGACAGACCATGTGCAGGATTACATCAGCAACGATGAGTGTGTTCACGTGGTGTTATTGTCAAAACGATGAGGCCGAGGCGATCCTAATTCTTCACTAATGGAATTGGAAGATGACCCATGATACTTGGCTAAAACATCTCCAAAGACACAGAGGATCGTCCTCCAGAACAGAAATACCCAAGTGAGCCACTTCCATGGCACAGACCCACTGGGTTTAAACATGAATGTGATCTATATTTCTGCTCTTCCAGTCTTTAATAACGTAACAGTCTTCCCTTCAGTGTCAGCGAATATCAGGCCTTTGCAGACACAGTCCTGTTCGCAGAATATCAGTGGTGATGAACCAGACAACAGAAACCAACCACATATGGTTGCAATTGACTCTAAGTTTTTATTTTAGCATGAATTAAAATACCTTGAGAGGTCCTGATACTACAAATTCATGACTGTCGTTTGCTTACGCTTCCTTATCACATCAAATTCCTCCCCAACACTCCCAGCTCTCGGTACTCCGATCCAATCCAGCAACCCCCTAATCACCCAATCCCACAATCCCACAATCCCCCAAACGCACCACCAGCCTCCCCCCCTCCCTTCCTGCAGAAAGGACTTTCCGGGTTTTGTCCAGACTTCCTCCAGCGGAAGTCTGCTGGTGGCCACTGTTGACTTTCTGTCTTCAATAGGTATTGAAGTCAAGTTAATGCTAAAAATTCTCCAGACTCACTTCGGTCATCACATAGCAAACCAAACCCTGGTATCACTTCCTTCTGGTTATCTCATGGGCTCGTTGACCTGCATGGTATGAGTGGTAGTGGGGGTGTTTCCAGTCTGTGTGGAGTGTTTCTGTCACGGCGCCGACGGACGCAGACCGGTGCTGACTTAATGTTTACTTGCGACGCCCTACAAAGCGTCGCCTGCTGGTGGTCATTAACCTTTAAGGTTGATTTAGGTTGAATTGAAGGAGCACGACGCATGTTTCCACACCCGCTCTGCATTGTGCAGTCAGTTATGGTGAAAAGGTTCCAGCCAAACATGCATGCGTGATGACCAGCGAGGACGCTGACCGCCGTGTAGGGTCAGCGGCGGCTGGAGCTGCTTTTCCCAGGTCCAGTGCTCACGTAGCTTTCAGCCGTCCCATCCGTGCTCGTCTTCTTCACTTCGAGGTCTGTCCTCCCCCTTCCCACGGCCTCTGCCCACACAACCCAGCTCGCTTTCCCCAATAGAACCGTGTGTCCGGTAGGATCTTGGGCGGGTGGCGGGGGGCGGAGCTGTGGGATGTCTGAATGCTCTTAACGTCGCATCATCTTGGTTTTGGCCTCCCTTTTGCCTCCTGTGTCTGACTGAGTTTGCATGTCTGATTTGGCCCGTTTGACCTGAGAACGTTTTGCATGTTGACACATCATTCAGTGGAGAACCTTCCTGATATCACTTTGTTTGTCTTCTCCCCAAACCTTTTCCTTGTTTCTTATCCTTATTCTCTCTCTCTTCCTCTCTCTCTCTCTCTCTCTCTCTCTCTCTCTCTCTCTCTCTCTATCTCTCTCTCTCTCTCCCTCTCTCTCTCTCTCTCTCCCTCCCTCTCCCTCTCTCTCTCCATCTCTCTCCCTCTCCTTCCCTCTCTCTCTCGCTCTATCTCTCTCCCCTCCCTCTCCCTCTCTCTCTCGCTCTATCTCTCTCCCCTCCCTCCCTCTCTCTCTCCATCTCTCTTCCTCTCTCCCTCTCTCTCTCTCTCTCCTTATATGTTCCTCTCTATCATCCCTTGTTTCTCCTCATTCTCACTACTCTAAACCTTTTTCTCTTTTCTCATTTCAACTCATGTTAACCTCTTGCACTTTCTCTCCAACGTATCTATCTATCTATCTATCTATCTATCTATCTATCTATCTATCTATCTATCTATCTATCTATCTATCTATCTATCTATCTATCTGTCTGTCTGTCTGTCTGTCTGTCTGTCTGTCTGTCTGTCTGTCTGTCTGTCTGTCTGTCTATCTATTTATCTATCTATCTGTCTGTCTGTCTGTCTGTCTGTATATCCTGCTCCTGAATCTCGTCAGACTGCGCAGTGTAAAGATGGAACAGAGGAAGCTGAATGATCAGGCGAACACGCTGGTCGACTTAGCCAAGGTGTGTGCAGTGTTTTTAGTCTGTCCACAGTGTGTGTGTGTGTGTGTGTAAACCTCTCTTCTATAGCTATATTTATTGTATTTGTGTATTTGTCTGTGTGCATGCGTGCGTGCGTGTTTGTGTGTGTGTGTATAAACCTCTCTTCTATATCTATGCTCACTGTGTGCATGCATGCGTGAGTGCATGCGTGTGCGTTTGTGTTTGCGTGCGTGCGTGCGTGCGTACTCTGCAGACCCAGAACGTGATGTATGACCTGGTGTCAGAGCTGCAGGAACGTAGTGAAGAGTTGGACAAGCGGATTGGTCAGCTGGAGGAAAAACTGGACTCCATCACCTCCAGCCTGCAGGCTCTGCCTGGCCTCCTGTCCCAAGCCATACTGCAGCAGCAGCGCCACCTGCTGGACGGACTGGTCCAGCACAGCCTGACTCTCACACGCGCCTCTTCTCAGGCGTCAGAGCGCTCCTGGAGCTCGTCCATCCGCCGACGGAGATCGCCCTCCACCGCTCCACACACATCCTCCGACAGCGGCTAGGCCGCTCGCGCACACGCGCACACACACGATCACTCACTCACATTCCTCTGCCATCCTTGACTAACACTGCTAAATGACTTTTAGTACTTAAAACTAAAAACAAACAAACAAAACAACAAAAAAAAAACACAATTACTTCAACACACTGAAAAAAAACAACACGATGTAATGAGTTAACAGTTCATGGTAGACATACGGTTTATGTTTAGCCATTGTATGGCTGATTAAAGTTAGCTTTTTTGTAAAGCCCTTGTATAGTTATGGACAGAGTGCAGGGTACAGGGGGATCAATACCACCGCTGCCGAAAAACGCCCCACGGAGAGGATGCACGGAGGGAACGCCAGGCGCCAGGAGGACAGAGAGACATGCTGGTGTGTGCAAACGGGGCCTTTGGGAGCTCTGAACCCTAGCAAATAACCACCAAAAACCAAAACAATCTGTGGAGAGATGTTAGCAGCAGGGTGTGACCACGTAACACAGACTAGCCAATGGTCGTCTCCGCATATCCAAAATGAATAACTGTCTTACCAACCAAACATCAGATAACAACCATAAAAAAAAATTGTTGATGTGTTCAGTGGAAACGTTGCTGCCATTGTATTTTTGCACGTTGAAGATGAGTTGAATTTCCTTTCTGACGATAGAGTAATAGTTTACAAGCTCACCCCATTTACAAAGCATGTTTGGTAAGCATCAAATTTAAAATCACTGTTTGTGTAAGTTTTATGTATTTTTTTCTGTTGTGGTTTCATGGATGCTTTGAATGTTGGGGTTGTATGAGGACGTACATTCCTTTTTTTTTACCACGAAAACAAAACACATGCAAGTGCCCAAACTGAATTTTGCATTGTACATGTAGAAGATTTCAGAAACCAGAAGCTGATGTGGTATGGTAACTATGGTAACTGTGGTAACTATGACAACCGTGGTAAACGGGACATCTTTTGGCTTGTTTATGGAGGCCTGTGTTATAGAGACATTTCTTGGTAAACCATCCTCGCCTTTAATCAGAGCTTCCAAGGGTCCTTAACAACTGTTTTAGTTCAGGCATTCTGCAGTGCAGGCCGAGGATTTGACCAGTGGATTTCTGACCAGAAGAAGGAAGTACACCCCGCCCCTTGCATGTTTCAATGCAAATGATGATGGAGCTGACCTATGGGATGGCTTTATGTTAATTTTTTCCTTTCTCTTCCTTTTTTTCATTTTTTACAAAGATTCTTTTTTATTATTTACCTAGAGTTTGTATAGCTTGTAGAGGATATACTGTAATGTTATTACAGAGCAGCAGCATAGCTGAAGCCATGCATTCCCAGATCAAAGACCAACAACCACCAAAAAAAACCTAAATAATTAAAAAAGAACAGACTAATTTCACATTTGGATATCATCATAGATCATAAGAAATTAACCAATTAGATTCCAGCTCTGTATTTGAGACTAAAATATCAGATGTGGTTGCTGTCACGGGTTTCAAAAAAAAAAAAAAAAAAAAAAAAAAAAAGGAAAATAAGCAGAAGGGAAGAAACTGGCTTTCCTGTGTGTGTTGGGGCCTGTTGACCAACCTGTAGCAGATCGGCGTGATGCAGGGTCTCCGATCTGAAGAAATAAACCCACCGATCCAGAACCCGCGTCCGTTCTTTGCGTCCAAGTTCCCAGCCGACCGGCGCAGCTGCGCAGACGAAGAGTTTAAGTTTCTCTGCAGACTCTTTTCGCAGTTCTCTGGGCTCTTTGTCATGCAGTAGATCAAAGGATTCTGCGCATTACCGCATTGCACTCGCCAGCAACGTGTTTGCTTCCTGCAAAAATAAACACAACGTTATTGTGTATTTTTTGCACGCTGAATCCAAAAATGTTTCCTGAATTTCTCCATCACCCATGGTTTAGTGTCAGTACTTCAGTTTCAGTAGCGTGTCAGCATGTGTAGTGTGGAGCCGCTCTGTGGACTCAGTGAACACTGAAGAGGGATGTTCCTGATGTCTGAGGTCACATGCAGGTAAAAATCACACACCTGCATATTTTAAAATAGGTTTGTACATATTGTAATTGTGCTAACAGCTTTATTTATGAATAAGTAATATATATTTAGTGTAAAGCTTGATTGCACTGTCATATAAAAACCAACGTGATGGAGAAATTAAAAAAAAATATTTTCACATTTAATGTACAAAGTACTAAAAGGTTTAGTTTGCAAAACAAAAACTTGAAATGTTGCCGGAGTTCTTTAGCTAAAGGGCTGAAGGCATCACCACCACAGCTGAGGATCAGCGGTTTGGTTCACCCGACCACTAACCGCGCGGCGGTACACACGAACACTAAATAAATAAACAACTTCTGTTTTGCTGACAGTGAGAAGGATCAGAACACTGAAACCAGTCCCCAGCACGCCTGGTCCATCTGCCTCGGCACAAATCAACCATGCTGTGACACATGGCTCTCTGACACACACATAAATATGACAGTGTCTCACACACAGCGAGTGGTAGATGTGTGTGTAACCAGGACTTACACATTTACACTGATTTACATATTCACACTGATTTACATTTACATTGATTTATGCTGCTCGTGCTTCAGAGGGCCGTGTGCCGTGTGAATCCCGTGACTTTCAGCTAAAACATCCCTCACACACACACATGAAGTGAACCATCTACACACACACACACACACACACACACACACACACATCATCCACCATCCATCATCCACCCATCATCCATCATCCATCATGCACCCATCATCCACCCATCATCCATCATACACCATCCATCCATCATCCATCCTTGTACATTCTTTCTGATTCAGTTCTTTTCTTTCACAATCTAACAAACTTAAACTAATTTATATGGCTGTTGGTTTTTAAATGGAGATTTTAATTCAGGTCCTTCACATTAAGCCTCACGTGTGTCATGTCTCTACATGTACTGATGGCTAGTTGAGCTGAACTTGTGAGCTGGAGGTTGGAGCTCTGAGGTTCCACTGCATTTTGGTCTGGACTAATTCACTTCCATCCTAACCCTTTTGCAGGACATTGTTGCAGGACAGTGTGCAGGTCTCCCAGCCGTGAAGTCTTTACCATGCTTGATAAAAGTAAAATGTAAATTTTATCCTGAAGTCAGTTGTCTGGATCAAGGGAAGCACCATCCTGGTCCCTCAGCATTAGTATCATTTACACGGCCGTGTCGCTCTCACACTTACACTTTATAACTTATTTGACACGTTTCTTTAATGTCGGCTTTGAAAGAGTTTAACAGCGAGGAAGTTTGCTTTTAAGTAACACCCTCATCAATTATTCAGTCAGGCGCCTTCCACCGGCCCGGTCCTACTGGACCACGTGTATTACTCAGAAAATATTTCATTTTAAAAGGAAATGATTTCGTACGTACGTTGACCGTGCGGGTTTATTCCCGGACTTTGGGGCAGCTGCCCTAAAATGGATCACGGTAAACACACCGAATAACCACGAAGACTGTGGTTTTAAAGATGAATCTACTCGTGTTTTAGTGTTTGATCCCAGCCAGAAAGCTTTCAGTGATGAGTGATAGTGGAAGACGCGTTCGTGTTTGTTGGCCTTGTAAAGACAGATCCGTCTCTCTCTCTCTCTCTCTCTCTCTCTCTCTCTCTCTCTCTCTCTCTCTCTCTCTCTCTGTCTCTCTCTCTCTCTCTCTCTCTCTCTCTGAGAAACACACTAAAGCGGCTTTTCTATTCCGACTGACTGAATTGAGAAGCAATGCCCCACTTCCTGAGCGTGCAAAAGAAAACAGGACCGGATGTCACAAATTACCGCCCTATTTAGCCTCTTTCATTTATTTATTTGTTTGTTTTGCGATGTTTTTGCAAACAAAGTATTTTACTCAAACCTTTGGTATGTCATCTTACTCTCACAGATCAAAAACACAATTTCCCTTAGTTGACTTTATTTAATGATTTAGTTGTCGTATTATACGGCTAAACTTGGAATATGTATTTTGAGGCTTAAATAGGCTTACATGTAAATATGTTAGTCTCAAAATTATATATCTTACAGGTGAAATAGAAATTTGTTAGTAACTTAGTAACTTTCTTAACACGTTTTGTAAATTGTAAGGTGATATTTATTAGGCGCGGCTGTAACTGACTCATGACAAAGCGCTTCTGTAAGTCGTTTATAAGGGCGTCTGCTAAACGCCGTAAATGTCAACGAGTCAATGCTCACAACATACCGCCAGATGGCGCTGCGGGTCGGCGTTTGTGCACACGCGTGTGCTTGCGTTTTAACCTGTAGCCCGAGGGTTTGAAAAGGATTCTTAAGGTTGATGGGACTCCAGAAAAATAGCAGAAAAGAAGGCGGGGGTTTGGTCCAGGTAAAAAAACAAAACTATCTATATAAGATATAATAGGCTCACTTTAATACAGAATTTTAGTAAGTTATAATTAAAAATATCACATTTCTGTAAATCAAGTAGCCAACTCTTAGGAAAACAGTTATTCTACAGCCACACCGGAACTTGCAAAACCAGATTTGTTGGTATCTTATCAAAGTTTAATGTTGAAATGCAGCAAATCTTAACAAAAAAAAAAAACAACCAAAAAACCACAACAACCCCAAACAAGCAAGAAAACAATAAACCAAACAGAGTCGCCCAGTACAGGAGGTTCCAGCGTATTAATACCGCGCGGCGCACTCAGCAGAAGTAAAGGCGAGACGGTGCAGACATGGCACAATCACGCGCGGACAGCAGCGGTCGACCTCCAGCGCCAACTGTAGGTCTCGAGGCGGAGCGTCGCGAGAGGCCGTTACCTCGTGCCCTTTGCACCCGCCTACCGAGGGATGTGTCGAGTCCCAGGGATGCATTAGGACAAGCGCGCTGTGACTCTGCGCACGGCAGGTGCTGTGTCTGGTCCGTCTGTTGTTTACGGCAATAGAGCGGTCTGAACGTGAACTTCACAGCCGCCGCAACTGCACTTCTGGGCTGCTCCGGTGTGTGCGAGGACGACGCTGAGAGTAAGGACGTAGCGAGCGGAATCCTCCTCGTCCCTGCACACCTGCGGATATACGGGCACGTTTTGCGCGCTCGCGGCCGTCCGCTTAAAGCAGGTAGGCCCGCGCGAACGCGTGCGTGGTGCTCAGAGAAGGTGCGCAGGTTTGTCCTACTTCTGTGCTCATGGCGTTGGCGTTTTTTCGTTGGAGGTTTTTCGGTTACAAAAGCCGCCGCTTGCGGGACGTTTAATTGTAGACCGTTGATTTCCTGACGTAGGTGCACTTAACTCGTGAAAATAATCACACGCTCATCTAGAGATGCTTTGTTAGGGTTATATCATGCTTTAAAACAATAGTTACTGCACGAGTGGAAGAATCCAGTGTACACAAACTGCTTGTTTCCTGGGTGTGGATGTATAGTGCCTGGGCCCGGTAAACGGCCTCCCTTGGTGTCGGAGTGATTTTGGGCCTGGAGTTAATGAGTGTGTCACGTAGCCCGCGCGCTGCAGAAGTAACCGAGAGCTGCGCCTCTGCGCGAGAGCTTTTACAAATGCAGACCTGCAGTAGTCGCGTGGGAAGGCTGCGTGACACACTCATTAACTCCAAAAAAGATTGGAGAGCTTTAAAGACACCTGATCTTCATGACCCGCTGGACGTAGCCGTCCGCCCTCCAGGGAGACGCACAGTGGAGCGCTTGTTTTCACTCTCTTGCTCCCTCTAATAACCATGGCAACAATGCTCAGAAAAAGTGCAGCCTTGACTTTTTGTTACAACAAAGGCGATGGCGGGGAGGGGAGTTACACACGGGGGGTGGGGAGGGGACTAGACGGTGCCCACAGCCAAGAACACCCCACCGGTAACAGCGCCGCGTGCATTCCAGCGTCGCGCGGCCGGGTACAGTGGGTTTGGGCCACTGAGTCCTAACAGGCATGACGTGATTCAGTGACATTAACATGCGGTTTGAAGGACCGTAGCAAAGTAAAAAAAAACAAATATAAGACAAAGCTGAATAAAAGTGAATAAAGACAAAGCTAGCCAGGAATCTACCCGCAGAGACACAGTTTGCAGTGTTTTACTCTGACTTTACTGTTTGGTTTTGTGGTTGTTTTGAGAATTATCAAATGTTGACATTATTGAACAATAACACATTATTCGTCATGGTACAATTTGAGTAAAGTCTTTGTTGAACCTTGTTAAAAAAACAAGCTTTTTAGTGTACTGTGCCTTTGTCCAGTACATATGAGCTTAAACAAAACACACAGCTGTTAGGCAGCATAGTGTCGGACAATGAGTGAGATTGAAGGTGACTCCCACAGGCGCAGGGCTGGAACAGTGGCATTGTGTCGGCTGAGATAGACTCCTGGTACGCACGGCTCCGCGCGCTGCTCTCCCGCTACGTCACGCCACTCTGCACCACGCAGGTCAGCTCTTCACGCCTACCGGAAAAGTCTGTAAGGATGCAGGAGATGGACGACACACAACTGAAATCCTGCAGTCGCATTGGCCGCCGTGCGAGAAGCTGCCGCTCGGAGATGTCAGATTGGTGTTACTGCACTGTCGTAAAATCTTTGTCGGTATGAACACGGATTACGGGAAAGTTGAGGCGGTTCTGTTGATAAAACCTGTCTGTAGGCAATTAGACGAACTAAATGATGAAATCACGCAATACTGTAGAATGTAGAAGGAGGAGGAGAAACTTTGAAGTGCTTCAGAACTTCCAGAAAAGCTTTACAGTTGTTTAGGGTTGGTGTGTGCTGAAGTCCTGGATGGAAACAGCAGCGCAGCGCTCCGTTCTGGCTCTGTGAATGTGCTCTGCTCTTCATAGTCACAGAGGTGGAGATTAGTGCTGGGGGGTTCTGAGTGTCAGAGGTTGGGTTCTGCGCTTCCTTTTTGAGGCTGTAGTATTGGGGTGTTCAGCCATTGCCAGGTTTCTTGTCTGTTGCTCCTTGTTGGTCTCTGTTAGGCTCGCATTGTTCTCATTTTTGAACCATTCCCCTTAACACAAAAATTATTTTGTACCCTTGGTGTCCAATGCACTTGTAGTAAGAGCTGGTGGTGTTACCCCGCAGGTTCCTGCCCACATTCCGTGAGCCATGCTGGAGAAACAGCCGTACGACAGCCCCCCAATGTACAGCCCACCATCCAATGGCTTCGGACCCCCAGGGAGCTTTCAGACCCCCCGCAGCGATTTCGACGGTTACCCTCCCCCTCCGGGTTCCTACTTCATGGCCGAGGAGGTGCCGCAGTACTTCTACAAGTGGTCCTCTCCTCCCGGGATCGTGAAGATCATGGAAGGAGCCGTGGTGGTGCTGTGTCTCGGAATCTTTGCCTGTGTGGCGTCCACACTGGTGTGGGACATGCAGTACGGCTACGGGTTCGGGACCGGGTACGGCAGCGGCTATGGCACGGGCTACGGATCCGGCTACGGATACGGGAGCTACGGGAGCTATGGGGGCTACGGGGGCTACGGGGGCTACTACAATTACCCCACCCCCTACTCCGCCAAAACAGCCATGATCGCCATGGCAGCCATCAACTTCATCGCAGCACTGGCATTCTTCGTGGCCAGCTTCTCCAAGACGAGGACGGTGCGCGGCAGGAAGTTCTTCCTGGCCGTGCTGGTGTGCAACGCCATCCTGGCCGTCCTGCAGGCCATCATCAACATCGTGTACATCGTGGGTGTCAACCCCATGGCCCAGAGCTCTTCTAGTATGTTCTACAACCCCATGCTGATGATGTGTCAGAACCTGTATGGGAACAGCATGACGGGGATGGGGGCAGGGTTTCCCCTCTATAACCAGTACCTCTACCACTACTGCTACGTGGACCCCCAGGAGGTGAGGAACCAACATCAGGGTTTAACTTTCTCCTCAAAAGTGTTTTGCTCCCAAGGTTCCAAAATGTGATGGGGGGGATGAACTTGTAGAAACTTAATCTCCCTGTCTCCCCATCTCTCTCTCTCTTTCTCTTTCTTGCTCCTTTTCCCTCTTTCCCCATCTTTCTCTCTCTCTCTCTCTCAGGCCGTGGCGATGGTGTGTGGTTTCCTGGTGGTGATTGCGTTGGCTGTGGCTGCATTCTTCTCCTTTAAGACCAGGAGTAAGATCTGGCGCCATGGGAAGCCCAACGTGTACTGGGACAAGCCGCTGACCCAGGGCCCGGAGGGCCGAGACGTGGAGGACTGGGTGAGGCTCACCATCCCACACGTCTGGATACACACGTCCAGTCTCAAGCCTCCTTCTGCTCTTACGTGCCTGATTCAAATTGTCATGTGATTTTCAAAGCCAAAGTCAGTACTGGTGCAGGGTCAGTACTTGTGTAGGGTTAGTATTAGTGCAGGGTCAGTTCTGGTGTAGATTCAGCACTTGTATAGGGTCAGTACTGGTATAGGGTTAGCATTAGTGAAGGGTCAGTACTGGTACAGTGTCAATACTGGTATTGGATCAGTATTTGTGCGTAGTTAGTACTGGTATAGGGCCATTACATATGCATGGTCAGTACTGGTGCAGTATAAGTACTGGTGCAGAGCCAGTACTCAGATGGCTTCCACTAACTGGTTGTGAGAACATTACTCATAGAGCTGCACTGAGTCGTGTTTTGGCAGCCACCTCCTCAGTCGTGAGTCTGGGCTTATGCATTATTGTCTCTCAAGAGTTTCTCGTGTAACAGAATTATAAAAATAATTCTAAAATACCTTTTTAGCCCAAAACTAGTTGTTGTTCTGGTCGTAAGTAGCGATAACAGTGACACGTGACTCTCTGTACTTAATGTGATCTAATGTGTGTGAATAAAGCACACTGTGGCCAGATCTTAACGTACAGCTGCGTCACACCCCGTCATGCTGGGGACTAATCACCTCCTCCGGGGAGGACACGCACACCTGGCAGGGTAAACTTTGCTCTCTCAGCTGACCCACATACACAACTATTAACCGCAATATCGTTTTACACCAGGATGAATTGATGCGGAACACATGACGGCCACGGAAATGTGGGCTCAGACAGCTCACAGGCAGGGCAGAGGAGTGTGTGTAATCCCGCACAGCTCACAGACAGGACGGAGGAGTGTGTGTAATCCCGCATAGCTGAAAGAGAGGGCAGGGGGGTGTGTGTAGCCCCACACAGCTCACAGGCAGGGCAGAGGAGTGTGTGTAGCCCCACACAGCTCACAGGCAGGGCAGAGGAGTGTGTGTAATCCCACATAGCTGAAAGAGAGGGCAGAGGAGTGTGTGTAGCCCCACACAGCTCACAGGCAGGAAGGAGCAGTGAGTTAGTTGGTTAGTTGCTGGTTTTGGAAGTATGCGAAAGTGAGTTGTGTCACCCTGTGGGAGTCACACCCAGAGATCTGGTTTACACAGGGACTGCTGAGTCACATGACTATGAGCTCTGGTGCACTGGTGATACTGAGTGTTTTGTCTACGGCTGGCGCAGTTTCACCGAGACTGATCATTAACCAGAGAGAAAGAGTGGGGGTGGGGAGAGAGAGAGAGAGAGAGAGAGAGAGAGAAAGAGAGAAAGAGAAAGAGAGAAACGTGGGTGTTGCATGTTGTCGAATCTTGTAAGATCAGGTGACAAACATGTCCTCTTATACTTACACCACACTGTAGTAACACATTAACTAAGCAAAGGAAAATAATCACGGTATTCAAACACGCTCAGAGTGCAGAGAGTGTTCAGCCAATCACTGGGCACATGCTCAGAGTGCAGAGTGTGTTCAGCCAATCACTGGGCACACGCTCAGAGTGCAGAGTGTGTTCAGCCAATCACTGGGCACACGCTCAGAGTGCAGAGTGTGTTCAGCCAATCACTGGGCACACGCTCAGAGTGCAGGGAGTGTTCAGCCAATCACTGGGCACACGTTCAGAGTGCAGGGAGTGTTCAGCCAACCACTGGGCACACACTCACAGTGCAGAGTGTTCAGCCAATCACTGGGCACACGCTCACAGTGCAGAGTGTTCAGCCAATTACTGGGCACACGCTCAAAGCGCAGCGTGTGTTCAGCCAATCACTGGGCACACGCTCAGAGTGTGTTCAGCCAATCACTGGGTACACGCTCAGAGTGCAAGGAGTGCTCAGCCAATCACTGGGCACATGCTCAGAGTGCAGAGAGTGTTCGGCCAATCACTGAGCACACGCTCAGAGAGCAGAGAGTGTTCGGCCAATCACTGAGCATATGTTCAGAGTGCAGGGAGTGTTCGGCCAATCACTGAGCACACGCTCAGAGTGCAGAGAGTGTTTGGCCAATCACTGAGCACACGCTCAGAGTGCAGAGTGTGTTCAACCAATCACTGGGCACACGCTCAGAATGCAGAGTGTTCAGCCAATCACTGAGCACACGCTCAGTGTACAGAGTGTGTTCAGCCAATCACTGGGCACATGCTCAGAGTGTCATAAATCATGTCATAAATCATGTAACAAATGGTAACTAGCTAGCGTTGTGTGTGTTGGGGGGGGCACAGTCCAATCCTTACTATGCATTATAAATAATTACAGCCTTCATGTGTTGGACATCTATAGTTATATAGTGGTGTAGAGCAGCTCTATGCAGGTGTGCTGGTCTCTGCCTAACAGGTCTGAGTCTCATCTACAGCACTCATCAACAGAGTGAAGCGCTGAACAGTGTGAGAATGATAAATACCCTCACCCTGATAAATACCCTGATCCCGTTAAATATACCGACCACATTAAATAGCCCCGCACTGATTTCATTAGTAATTTATTCATTTGCTGTAGTTGAGTTTGCTATATTCCATATAAAAAGCAAAAACAGCAGACTGTTAAACACACACACACACACACACCCACCCTCTATTGTCTCTTGTAGTCTGCCTTGGACACCTGTTCCTTTTTTGTCTCTCTCTATCTCTCTCTCGCTCAGTCTTCCTCTAGCCCTCCTATTCGTCTCCAGCTCTCTGAGTTTATATGAACAGCCTGCTGTGTCTCTGTGCCCCATGCAGAGAGTCTTGGAGCAGGAATTCCGAAGAACTTTTGTTCTTCAAACAAGCTCCCTGTTTCTCTCAGCTGCAGGAAAACACTGCTCCACCCTTTACTCCTGCTGCCTCCTTACACACACGCTCACATAATACCATCAGTATTAAATGAACACCTGCAGTGTATTTTGAGAGTGATGACACTGGTGTCACATGTACGTAGAAGGTGTTAAATTAACACACACCTTTACACTCTGAAACACACAACACACACAGCACAAACATACACAGCGCACACACCTATCAGACACAGCACAAACACACCCAGCCCACACACGCATGCACACACACCTACCAGACACAACACATACAGCACACAAACACACACCTATCAGACACAATACATACAATACACACACCTACCAGACACAACACGCACAGCACCCACACACATACAGCACACACACACACACACGCTGTAACTATCTCAAGCCCATGAAATGCAGTATCTAAATGGCCAGGAGGAGAACAGACTCCCACTGAGACCTCCATGGTTGCATGTGGCACTAAAGCTCTGATCTGTAGAGCAAGTCTCCTCTCATCCATAATACATGCTAACACTTAATACATGCTAACAATTACACTAAATCTGACACACACACGTCCTATACATACATGACTGTATTGCTCTCATTATGTACTCTGAATAACCTTGTAATATTTATTGTTCTTATCTCCCACTGTTACTCTTTATTTCATGTTTGCTGTTCTGAACAACATTCCCAGTATCTCACTCGAAACTCCACTCAGTGCCATAGGTTTCGTCCTTATCAGAGAAGAAAAATCATTTTCAGGACTCATTTATTTATCGTTTGCCTCATGAGTTTATCAGACAAAAAAAAAAAACAGACAGCGGATGTACAGGCCCATGCAGACGGGTACAACCGGCATGCCTCTGTAGAGCTACAGTAACGAACTAGAGCTACAGTAACGAACTAGAGCTACAGAGCCTCTCTAGAGGTACAGTGCCAATCTAGAGCTACAGTAACAATCTAGAGCTACAGTAACAATCTAGAGCTACAGAGCCTCTCTATAGCTACAATAACAATCTAGTGCTACAGTGCATCTCTAGTGCTACAGTAACAATCTAGAGCTACAGTGCCTCTAGAGCTACAGAGTCTCTAGAGCTAAAGTAACAATCTAGAGCTACAGAGCCTCTCTAGAGGTACAGTGGCTGAAAGCTTTTGGAATATAGCATGCCCGTTCTCCACTAAAATGTGTCAAATACACAACTACCCTGGCCACCATTTCAGAAGCTGTTTACAGGAGCTTTAAAGCCCCTACAGACTGCACCTTTAAAGTAAAGCTAAGTTAAAGGTTCAGTGATCTCCTGTATCTGAGCATACAGGGTTGCCCATGGCTGTGTATGTGCATGGAGCACATAGAGCTCAGCACTGTTCTCAGATCAGCCACATCCTGACCACCACCCCAGGAAGAGCCGCCCTTCCACACATGGCTTCAGCTTTTGTTCTTCTCCATGGAAAACCAAGGAAAAGGAAAAAATACCATCTGGGAAAGGAAGACCAAAGGCATTAGGCTTTTATTGTGTGAAAAATGACCTCACTCAAATAAGAAAGACAGGTTTGTTCTTCTTCAGGTGAACAAGGTGGAGGATGGACAGAGCGTCCGTGAGGCATCCGTCATGTTTTCAGAGAAAGCGTCTCCACCCCTCAACTCGGCCCACAGTGTGACCTCCATCCCCCTGAAGAGTCCCGAGGACACCGGTGGTGACCCCTACACGCCCCCTGCGTGAGTGACCCCTGCTGAGCTAGACGTGGCTTCAGCACGCAGACACGCGTTCGGTGGCTTGGAGGAGTGCTGAGGGACGTTCTTCACGGCCGCCTGGTTTGTGTGGGAGCTGTTTGTGCGAGATGCACCACCTGCAGCTTCTGGATGAGTGCTGGCACAGTGCCAGTGCCAGACTCCAACTACTCTGCACTTTTTCACCTGTAGGAAGGGTCTTCGTAGATGTGTTAGACTGCAGTCGGAGCTTGAGGAAGGTTCTAGATCCCATGGGACCACATGAAAAATTGGAATGGTTTTAGAGAGCCAGACTAATGTACTTAACTCAGTTCTACCCAATACCTACATACTGTATACAGTATATATACTATCCCTTCATAAAAACAGTAAATGAAGTATTACAATAACATGAAAATGTGGAGCACAGAATTATAGCACAATTTAACAAACATTTTTTTGAAAATTAGCATCTTCTGCAGCGTTTAAAAAAAAAATCGCATCACAACTTTAAACAAAAAATCTAGTTTTTCAAAGACCAGCATCACATTAACTTTGTACAAAAATGTTCAATGAGAGAAATCTAGCCTGTTTTGGGCTTGAACAAGTGCATTGAAGTCAGGTTGAATATCTGAGGTGGATATGCGAAGGACAGTACACAAGTGATCATCACTGAGAGAGGATCTGTATCTGGATTTGTTGAACTTCATCACTGAGAATGTATCGTGGACATCACAGGTCTCGTCCAGAGCCAAGGAAAAAAAGTTAAAATGATCCGCTTTGTTTTGCAGCTGAAGCTCCAAATTCCCCGCGATGTCTTCGACCCGTCTCGTTACGGTTCGCCTGGAGACGGGCACGTTTGCAAACGTTTCTTTTTTCTCAGGACAAATTAGCGCTGCAGAGTCCACCAAACATTCTTTGACAAGAGAATGGCTTACTGTTTCTTGCAGTTTTGTGTGATATTACAAAGCTGGTCCTGACGGCTCCATCCCTGGATGAGTGGAGCTTTGTAAAAAATCCTTGCTGCCTTTGCGGTTTCGCTAGCAAATCTTCAGATCCTCGTGCCCGCTCAGCCTCCGTCAAGTTCTTGTATTTCTCTGCGTGTTTAGTCTCGTAATGGCGATTCAAATTGTAATCCTTAAACACAGCTATCTGCTCTCCACAAAATAAGCACACAGCTTTAGCTTTGACTTCAATAAATAAATATTTAGAAGTCCATTCCTTGTTAAAATCTCTGCGTTCTGCGTCATTCTTTCTTTTTTTAACGTTAGCCGACATATTTAAGGGCTAACGGCTAACCTTGGCTAAAAGCTAACTCCTAGCTATCCAACTCATTTATTAAGACGTTTGAGTTGAAGGTGCATAAGATCACTGAGCGGAAGACGCAAATTTAAAAAACAAAAACAAAACAGTTGCCTTCAAAATAAAAGCAGTGTAGTTGTATTTCGTCAAGGTCCTTGATTTCGTGCACCTATCACAGTGTAATAGGTGTCGTAGTTACACATTTACTTTTGACTTCAAATTTTCCAACGACGTCACGCCGGCCGGTCAGAGATAGTTAGAGGGCCGGATGTGGCCCGCGGGCCGTACAATGCCCAGGTCTGGTCTAGATAGTGTGAGACTGCAGTCAGAAGTTTAGGAAGGTTCTAGATAGGGTTGGACTGCAGTCGGAGCAGTAGGAAGGTTCTAGATAGGTGTTGGTGTGCCATGTCCTTGCCTGTTCCCACCCACCAGCCAATGTCCTGCTGTATCTCGCAGTCTTTTTTCTCTGATCTGAGCATGGCGTGGTCTCTGAGTTCAGTTTCTCCTCATGCAGCTACTCGGACCGTGTTCTCAGTCGTTCGTACGAGGTTCTGTCCCCGGCTGGCGGGGCCAGCTCTAGCCCCTCGGACCGCACAGACGGGATACGCAGGCCTTCGGCCCACCGGGGCAAACGGCGCTGCAGGAATCCTGATCTGGACGAGTCCCAGTACGAGACAGAGTACACAACAGGGGGAGAGACGACCAATGACCTGGACCAGGACCACTGGATGAGGTCAGACTCAAACACACATGCACACACACGTGCACACATATGCACACATTAATGGGCACACATTTGTACAAATTTGTTTTGTTAAATGTGTTAGGAAGGTTCTAAATAGGTGTGTTAGACTGTAGGAAGGTTCTAGGTTGGTGTGTTTAGACTGTAGGAAGGTTCTAGGTATGCATGTTAGACAGTAGGAAGGTTCTAGGTTGGTGTGTTTAGACAGTGGGAAGGTTCTAGGTTGGTGTGTTTAGACTGTAGGTAACAGATAGGACTTGCTGCTTATGCACAGGCTTCCATTTCAGGGCCGAATGGAACGGGACAGCTGGCAGCACATTTGTTGGTATTGGTTCATAAGCAAGAACTCATTAAAAATTAGATGGTGATGAGAAGATGTGCAGGTCGACACATGTGGTGCTGTAGGGTCTGAATGTGAGGACCCCAGCTGTGTTACTGTCCACATCCAACTGAACTGTATATACACGCGCACACAACACTAATCTAGGACCAGGCACAATGGCATATTTTATGTACTCACACTCACCTGCCTGTACATGACATGTACAGCATCAAATGACCAGGTATGTTGTGTTTGACTGAGAAATAGCTTTGTGTTCCCATTTAAACCCCTTCACAGGACCCCCACATGTTCACTAACACCACGTCAGTACTAACACCTCCTACACACACACACACACACACACACTTGGTACGAGTGAACAGAGCTTGTAACACAATGAGTGTGTGGAGACTGAGGGCAACACTCCACCAGTAATTCTTCCTGGAATGCGTGGACACATACTTTAATAATTGACTGTATTTAGTGTGTGTGTGTGTGTGTGTGTGTGTGTGTGTGTGTGTATTGTTACACTCTGTTGGGATATTTTTATTTGTGTGTGTGTGTGTGTGTGTGTGTGTATGTACATTTGAGCATGTGCATGGGTGTTTGTACAGGGGAGTATGTACAGGGTCTCTGTACACCTGCATGTACTGTATCTGTGTATGCACAGGTGCGTGAATGGGTTTGTATATACGTGCAAGTGTGTGTGCAGGCATGTGAGCGTGTGTATACATGCATGTGTGTGTCTGTCTTGTGGCCAGTTTTTAATTGTGAACATCGGTTTTCCTGCTCTTCGAGTAGTCTTAGGAAGAGTCCACAGTAAACAAACATCTGGTACAGGAGGAATGTCAGACAGGGGGATTTTTTGCAGGGCTTACTTCCTCAGGTTCCAAATGGCTCCTGCAGTTCTGTGTTCACTGCAGGTCATGATGTGTCCCGCAGTGTATGCAGGAATTCAAAGAGCAGGAGTAGACACACAGGACGCATCTGTTGTGTGGGTCTATTCCGGAGCAAGACCGGAGTGAGTCCAAAGAAAAGGTTTTGAGAATATAATAAGCTCCTGCAACCAGCCCTTTTTCACAACCTCTACTGACAGTCTCACAAATCCTTGAATGGTCTTTATCTTGTCTAAAGAGGTTTTTAATTAATTCCACAGCACTGAGACGGGTCTCCCAGGATTATCCAGGACTTTTAATGTTCTTTTAATGTTTCTTTTCTTCCATGGTTCCAATTATTTTATACGCAATGGTAGCTCAGTGGTGAAGTTACTGAACTGGTAATCAGAAGGTTGCTGGTTCAAACCCCACCACTGCCAGATTGCCACTGTTGGGCCCCTGAGCAAGACCCTTAACCCTCAATTACTCAAGATGTGTTCAGTCAGAATTGTAAGTCGCTTTGGATGACAGCATCAGATAAATGCCAGAAAATGTAAATGTGATACAGGTGCCCATTCCTCTCACCCACATTCAGTTGTTGGTACTACTGACACAACTCTCTTTCCACCATGTTAGTGTCAACAGACAGTATCCCTGAGGTGCTCCCCGGGGCATCTGTTTATTAGTCTGCCCTCCGCAATGCCCACTAGCGTTTGGGTCATGAAGGACTGGGATCAGCGTCATTTCTTTTTAGCTCTGATTAAAACAAAGTACCACTGACTGGTCCCGGAACGTCTGGTAATCTTTTACGAGTGTGCAGTAACCCTCTGTAATTTGACATGTGAAACATGGCTGTTTTTACATGTTACAATCATTCTACCAGTTCAGCGTGTAAGTGCAGTTATGACGTGACAGTTATGTGTTTCTGGTCAAGGTACTTTTTTTGGTGTATATTTATTTGATAAGAGTAAAGATTTGTCTGAAGTGTGTAATACACTCCTGCTTGTTTCTGCTGCATGAAACACACAATTTCTAACAAAGGTTTTAACACAAATTGATTAGTTTTTTAGATGTGTTCCATCTTTGATGTCAAAATATTCTCAAAAAGCTTTCACGTTATTTAAGGAGAAGCCCAGATTAATACTCAGGCATTGAGAAACCAAGGCATTGAAATGACATGAAAATGAATCAACTCTCTTCTTAATGCTCACAGTACAAAGTTAACTGGAAACACGGAATGGAATACATGCTGTCGGAACGTTCTCACACGTTCTGTTTCCTGTCAGCATGTACCCCGAAATCACCTCCGACACCCAGCGGCAGGAGTACAAGCTGGAGTTTGACTCAGACCTGAGGAGATACAAACAGCTTTGCGCGGAGATGGACGACATCAATGACGAGCTGAACAAATTAAATCGGGAACTGGACACACTCGACGAGGGCACTGCCAAGTACCAGGCTAGTAACGCAGCACCCGCTGTGAACACACTGAAATAGGGTTAAACCTTTTACACAGCTCACAACTAATCTTACATTAACTTGTCTGTTGATACAGAACATGGAGAATATCAGAGTTCTGTAGAGAAGCACTGGGATATGGATTTTGGATTCTGAAAGACTTTAATGAAAATGAGAATGATTGATTGTATTTATGATTGAATGATTGGATTTGTGATTGAATGATTGTGTTTATGATTGAATGATTGTATGTGTGATTGAATGGTTGTATTTATGATTGGAGTTTTTTCTACCTGTTCTGTTTTAGGCAGTGGCAGAGGAATTCAATCGACTGAAAGACCTGAAACGGGTAAATGCTCTGCCCCGCATGGACATTTTAGAGAGACGTGTCACGGCGCCGTAGACAGAGGGGGAAACCGTTTCCTCAATCACAGACAGTCCAGGGCTGAGGCAGTAGGTGTTTGTTGCTAACAGAGACGTCTGGGTCTGTTTCAGATGCCGGACTATCAGGAGCAGAAGGTGCAGTGTCAGCGACTGCGTCACAAGCTCTTCCACATTAAGCGTATGGTAAAGAATTATGATCGAGCGCAGTCATAGTGCCCACTCAACTCCCCCGCCGACGCTGGGCACTTCCGCTTCTCCAGTGAGTGACGTTAAGACAGGCACTAACACTGCCTGGATCTGAACCTGCCCAATCTAAGGTCTCACCCACCCTCTAACGATTAACCTGCACCTTGGATACAGTTGCTATGGCGAAGGGGGCCCGGGATTCCAAACCCAAGCCCATTTTGCCCGTGTGCCTCTGACCAGGAAGTTAATCTGCATGCCAGGAACTGTTTCTGCAGCTCAAGTCTCCCTCTCGTCCGTGTGTGTGGTAAAGGTCAGTGTGTTTCCCTACGTTCACCACACCAGAAAGCATTACTCAGGTGTCATAGTTCTGCTTGGTACGGGTGTGGCTGAACAAACTCTGGGCAAACTTACTGCCTCTGATAAGAGTTTGAGTTTGTTCCTGATATGGAAGAAATGTTCTTTGGTTTGAGATTCATGATAAAGAAAGAGAGAGAAAAAGAGAGATGTGTTGTGTGGGGGTGTGGGGGTGTGGGTGAGGGTCTGCGCACATACATGTGCGTGAGTAGTCACTGTCAGGTAATTTATGCAGTGTGTGTGTGTGTGTGTGTGTGTGTGTGTGTGTGAGAGTATACTCACTGTCAGGTAACCAATGTGACTTAAGTGTTCTTGAAAACGTGAATTCTGATTATGAAAATTAAAATGTATCCTAAACAAAAAGGAAAAAAAACCTCCCATAAGTACTAATGCTTTTGTCCTTTATGGATGAGGGGGGCAGTCCAAGCAAAACAGTTCCTGGAAAACGTATGAACCTACGTCATGCTTTCTAATAAATATTCATGCTCTCTAATGAATATTCCCTCGCCATCTACTGCATATTTCTGAAAACTTTTTTCAAATGTGACAGCCAGAGTAAAATACACATATTGGGCCATTTCTGCTGATCTGATGATTAACATTTCACAGAACTTGGAATTGTAACACGGATGTCTTAAGGCAAGCTATTAAAAAAGACATTCAGAACAAGTGTGCCAATAGTCCACTATGCAAAAATGCTAAACGTCTGTACTTATATTCTGTAAATTATCTATATTTGGGGAATCCCTTTGTCTCTTGAGTTTGGTCCTACTGTATTTGATTGATGTTGAACACAATATAAAGAGATTTGATCGCTGTCCTGTGTGTCTACACTGATCCACCGCCTTGCAAGATCCAGTGTATGTTTCTTATTGTTAGATATTAGGATTTATTGATATATGTTCTTTGTTTATATTTTTGTAAAGAAAATATATCATTATAAAAGGTATCGGTGACTTTTAATCAGTGGTTTGTTTTGGGGATTTTTTATTTTTCCTTTTGTCTTTTTTTGTGATTTATTCTTTTTGTATCTTTTTAAATAAATTTGTATTTTAAGTTTAATTTTTAAAATCTTTTTGTCTAGCAATGACTGCTCCAGCATTATAGATAGATAGATAGATAGATAGATAGATAGATAGATAGATAGATAGATAGATAGATAGATAGATAGATAGATAGATAGATAGATAGATAGATAGATAGATAGATAGATAGATCTATCTATATATATATCTATAGAAAAATCTGTTTTAGTCAGTTTAGTTTTGTGGCTATTTAGAACTAAAACAAAATCTTGAATGAATACATACAAAATTTACCATTCGCTTTTGCTAAGGAGGCCTAGTATACAACACTGAAGAGATTACACAACTACATTAAAGGGCATAACATGAAAACTTCACTTTTTCAGTGCTTGTACACACATGTGGGTGTCTGGAGCACCTACCAACCCACAAACTGACATAAAGACAGTCCAGTCATAGGCTGCCTATGACAGAAAGAGTGGGACTCAGCAGGCCACCCAAAAAAGGCTCCACCTTCCACTAGAATTACATGTATCTGACACTTTTATCGAAAGCAACTTACAATTCTAACTCAGTCCAATTAGAATAATTGAGGGTTAAGGGTCAGCAGCCCAACTGTGGCAACTTGGTGGTGATGGGACTTGAACCAGTATCCTGATTACTAGTCCAGTTCTGTAACCACTGAGCTGGGTTATGGTCAGAGACCCGGTCTGAATCTGAATGTATGGGCCCAGTCCACAAACACACATACACTCCAGGACTGTGAGGACGTAGGACGCCCCATTTCTCATGTTGCTGATCCACGTTGTGCTCACCAGCGCCCTCTATGGGTCATTATGGCAGCCTTCAACAAGGGCCGCAATGATGCAGGTACGTGAACAAAATATTACCCACAATTCTGTGAGATAACAGGACCAATCAGAGTGGGAGCATTTGTGTCAAACAGCCTGAGCACCATGGCAGAGAAGACAGTGTTCAAACGTGCGTTTACTGTATTCTCTCATTTATTATTGCTTGCTGTTTAGTGTTCTCTTTAGAGCATCAGCAGTGTTGTGGTGTCCATACTCTCAGGGTACAGTTCAGATCCCTTATATAGATCACGACATTGTTACTCATAGTGCATGATGTAGTGAAGGGCCCACAGTCCACAGTGGTTTCCTACCGTGGATGTTAGGGCCGTGTTTAGTGGGACTGGCGGTATAAGAAACATGTTGAGAGGTTCTGCACTGCTGTTTCAGATGAGCGCAAAAACAACAGCCACAGAATGTTAATGCAAACCAGAAACAAAACCTCACAGTCAAAAAAAAAAACAGAGTTACAAGGACTAAGTAGTTTTTGTTGATAAAACGAACATGAACATCACTGTAAAGCTAGATATTGTACATGTGGCAAAACAAACCCGAGATGTCATTTTGGTTATCAAACAGCATCAGGCAACAAGAAATAAACAGACCCTAAGAAGGTGCAACAGCAGAGGATAAGTAAAAGGTCACAATGACACTAACCAACATAAGTTAACTAAATAAAAAATAAACCATAATAGCACACTGATAAAATAATACACTCGTGGAACAGTTTAAACACATAAACGTTAAACTCATTAAACTTCAGGGAGGCCTACGGCAGCCTGGGACCCCACCTGACCCCCTGCCTCTGTGGGCCAGGGGACAGACCAGACAGTATTATTTAAGTCTGGACATGACACCTCTAAACCACCTCCATGCTGTAATTGTACCGCTAGTCTACTTATTGCTGATGTTCTGCATAGTTTACATGAAGAAAGGGCACCATGGCATATTTCCATTACTCCGTGTAGGGATTCATGAATGAGTAAACACACAGACCATAGACATAGGGTTCATGCCCCGCTCCACAGTTGCCATGGTAGCTGTGACCACAGAAGAAGGGGGCCTGGTGAACAGTGGCTCATTATCATTTAAAGCAACATGCCCCTGCCATTCTAAACAGGGCAGGTTAGACAGGCTGACAGGGCAGTTTAGACATGGTTCAGTGTCACAGACAAAGACGCGTGTCACTTTTAAATAGGTCGTATTTCGGATGACTTTATGACGGACGTGAGATAATTACCCCCGTCAGCCACAGAACGTCCTGTCGTTTTTATTTTTACATGGTTAAAGATGTCGCCACCTACAGGACAACGTCGACTACACTTTTTATAAACTTCGGCTGCACTCGGAAAGTCACTCGGTAAGAGTGTAACCGAAAGGGCGGAAGGTAACGCAGGAGTGCAGATGTCGGGGAGTCCGCGCCAGACGCGAGACAGGATGTCGTTTTAATGGTTTTAATGGTTTTAATGGCTCCTTGAAGGAAACTTTCCAGTTCGGGTTTACCCCGTCACTCGTCGGGTCAGCGGCCAGGTACGTCACCGGTCACTCGCGCTCCCTGCGTGCAGCGCGAGGGATTTTCACGAGCGTCTCGAGGGATCACGTTACCGGCGTTTACCGAGCGGTCCCGAGAGCACCCTGCACGTGTCTGTGTCTAGGGCCTACGGATCGCTTCATAACATTTATTCTATGAAATGCTCAAAACAGATGTGAGGAAGAGGACGAATTTACAGAACATGTATAATTGAAATGTATAATAATTTAACATGTATAATATAAATCCAGAGTAATCAGTCGTGTAACACTGTTTTCTAATCCGCGAAGCGTGCAATTCATGAATTATTTAAAAATGAATCGCCTAATTCCCGTTATTTTATTTATAGACAATGAGTGTGATTTGGGGCTTCATGGGGATAATAATAAAGATAAACAGACATCTTATGTAAAAAACAAATCCCAGCTTGGCTTCTGGTTTGCATAACGGATGCTAACGTTGAAAAGGCGTCCGACGCTGAAATCCGCCACAACATTCTGGCTTGATAAGTGTGTGATATCCCAAAGCCTTACAGCCTTAGCGAGCTGAGTCGTGCGTCGGCCCCAGCCCTGCTACAGTGACGTGCGCTGTAAAGTCTCCGTCTCTTTACGACCCTCTAACTAGCGCAGTCTTCTCTGCACGCGGGCAGGTGTCCCGGTGTCCCGGCAGAACGCGCTGACTCTGCCGTACGGTCCCGCGCGCAGTCCCGCGTACGCCGCCAATGCGCGCTACCGTCTCCTTCCTCCGGTCTCCGCGGGACTCTTTCGCAGAGCGAGCAGAGAATAATTTGTTTGGCTGCAGTTTTTCAACTACCAGAGAAATAAAGACAAAAACAGCTCAATAATCTCTCTCTCTCTCTCTCTCTCTCTCTCTCTCTCTCTCTCTCTCTCTCTCTCTCTCTCTCTCTCTCTCTCTCTCTCTCTCTCTCTCTCTCTCTCTCTCTCTCTCTCTCTCTCTCTCTCTCTCTCTCTCTCATATTCCAGGACAAAACTCTACCATCATGATAAAAGAATGCCTTCAGTTTTTAATAGAACCAGCCAAGAACTTGAAAATCCATCTGAAGGTTCAGTACTGTACCTCACCCTGGTCATTTCTTTCATCCGTCTCCATCTCCAGACGTAGTTGCCCTCACCGTGTCTCTTTCCGTGGTGGTAGGAGCCTCGCAGGCGCACTCGATGGGAGAGGCAGGAGCCACTGAGCGAGAGCCAGCTCTTCATCATGGAACTAGCCAGGGAGCTCACCTGGATCTGTCAGGTGAAGGTCTGGGTGCACCTGCCCTGCCCTGCCCTGGTCCTGCTGAACGTCCTGCCTGGATCAGAGTCAGGCAGCTGTGAGGTCACCAGCTCACTGAGACCCAGTGCAGCTGAAGGCCACAACACTACTGAAGGCCCCCCCCCTTTTGTTTTCTCTCTCTCTCTCTCTCTCTCTCTCTCTCTCTCTCTCTCTCTCTCTCAGAAGTCAGATGTTCTGGTTCATATCTGGACTGGAGAAGATATTTGGCCACCAGCCATGTGTCGTCAGTTCATCAAGGAGACAGCCTCCATACTGCAGCTGATGGTCAGTGAGAGCACAACAAACTCCCTACTTTACTACACCAATACACCACACCCTCTACACTACTACACCCATACACCACACTCCCTACACTACTACACTCCATACACTACACCCTCTACACTACTACACCTATACACCACACTACCTACACTACTACACCCATACACCACACCCTTTACACTACTACACCCCATACACCACACCCCAACCCTACTACATCTATACACCATACCCTCTACACTACTACACCCATACACCACACCCTCTACACTACTACACCCATACACCACACCCCGACACTACTACATCTATACACCATACCCACTACACTACTACAGCCATACACCACACCCTCTACACTACTACACCCATACACCACACCTTCTACACTACTACACCCATACACCACACTCCCTACACTACTACACTCCACATACCACACCAACAACACTACTACACCCATACACCACACCCTCTACACTACTACACCCATACACCACACTTCGTATACTATTACGCCCCATATTACTATATTAGGCCTGTTAGGATTTGGGGAGTGGTATTTGTGTGTGTGTGAGTGTGTGTGAGAGAGTGTGTATGTGAGAGTGAGTGTTTGTGAGATACTGTTAGCCCATTCTTCTAACAGTGTCATTCTGATTGATTAGAGTTACCCTCACGTAGTGGCACTAAGTGAGGAAGGTTATTATGTTGGTACTGTTCAGTGCTGTGGAGGAAGTTTTGTAAGCTCGCTGCAGTATGACATTTACCACTACAAAGCTCTGTGAATGAGGTTGTGTAAACTACAAAGCTCTGAGAATGAGGTTGTGTAAACTACAAAGCTCTCTGAATGAGGTTGTGTAAACTACAAAGCTCTGTGTATGAGGTTGTGTAAACTACAAAGCTCTGTGAATGAGGTTGTGTAATCTACAAAGCTCTCTGAATGAGGTTGTGTAAACTACAAAGCTCTGTGAATGAGGTTTTGTAAACCTCTCTTTTTTATTAGGTTTTTTTGTGTGTACATGACTGTCCCTCACAGTAATTAACTGGTGTAACCTCGATGACGTTCCTCCGAAGGTTCGCCATCATTTTAATGTCTGTAACAATTACTGCCAGTGCATCACATTACATATGAGAGGAAACAGAGACTGGTGATTGCTTCCTGTTTCAGTCCAGCTACCTAAGGCCTGAAGTCCTGACTCTGACTGTGCTGGTGTATGTGTGTGTGTGTGTGTGAGTGTGTGTTTGTGTGTGTGTGTGTGTGTGTGTGTGTGTGTTGTTCAGGAGAACACAGAAGTTTCGTTGCTGACACTCACAGATCTGCATGTGATGAACCAAGACTGTGGAGAGCGCTTAGTGTGTGTGACGGACGATGAAGGGAATGACCTCGGCGGGCCAAAGAGGTCCATCATGGACTGGAGCCGCAGGCAGAGGAGGAGACACCCGGTACACAGCCAACACCAGACACAGTACAGTAATGTAATCACCATGGCTTCACAGCATGTGGTATGGTAAAAGCCATCTGATAGGAAACAAATAGTTCATAAGGATTTTCCATTACAGTGTAATTTCAAAAGTGAGTATGTTTGGACCTCTCGTGTTGACAGACAAGTGGATTACAGATGGTCAAACACAGTCCACACGAAACAAGTGCTCCCAGTACACTGATACTGAACCAATACGTTTCTGCAGAGATTTATGCATCTCACAGTTTAGTTTTGTCCTGGTCTGTCTTGTACTAATATAAAGAGTTTCTCCTCTCAAACGTGCAGCAGTAGAGTCTCTTCCTTTTTCATGCTCTTTCTCTCTCTCTCTCTCCCTCTCTCTCTCTCTCTCCCTCTCTCTCTCCCCCCTCCCTCTCTCTCTCACACACACTGTCTTGCCCCTTCACACACACGCTTTCACCCCATTCTCCGATTAAGATATTAACCTTTAGGCCCTCTGTGTGCAGTACAGATGTCCTTTCTGCCTAGTAATCTCACACACACACACACACACACACACACACACACACACACACACACACACACACACACACTCACACACACACTCACACACACACACTCACACACACACACACACACACTCACACACACACACACTCACACACACACTCACACACACACACACACACTCACACACACACACACTCACACACACACACACACACACTCACACACACACACACACACACACACACACACACACACACACACACACACACACAGTGTTATATCGGTGATATATTTTGTATTACGTACTCTCTCTCCGTCTCTCCAGCACGGTGTCTGGCCGGGGGACTCTGTGCTGACGGTGCTGGGTGATGTGGAGATGGGGTGGAGAAAGGGCCACCTGCCCCACCTGCAGCCTGCCCTAGAGCTACTCATTTGGGTGGCGCTGCTGACGCACCTGGACAAGGTGTGAGTCTCCCACCTTCATCAGGCCTGTGTCTGTTCTAAGTCTGCACTTGTAGCAGTAACAACGTGACACCTCAGCTGTTTGCCCAGTTTAAGGATGTTAAATACAGTTCTGTGTGTACTGAATGAAGACTGGCTAAAGTGATTGTTATTCACAGTGTAAAGCTCAGGTTTGCCTTCCTCCACCCCTCCGTCACTAAAGCGTATAACATTTTATAACATTAGTCAGCCATCATGACTGAGAAATGTAGTGTCTACAGCTTCTCTGCCTGGGTGGCTGGGAATGTTTTGTAATGTTTGTAAAGTAGGGTTATTCCTGACACAAACACACACGCGCGCACACACACATACACACACACACACACACACACACACACATACATAGAGTGTAATACCTGATACACACCTCTCAGGAAGCAAGTATGTCTGTTTGTTTCCTCGACATACGATTATACTGTTTTTAAAAGCTCATGCAGTTGCTTGATGGGCATGTGTGTAAGTGGAGAAGCTATAGACAAGCATAAGGCTCTCAGTCCAGGAGCTGTAAACAAGCATAAGGGTCTCAGTCCAAGAGCTGTAAACAAGCAAAAGGCTCTCAGTCCAGGAGCTGTTGACAACCACAAGGCTCTCAGTCCAAGAGCTGTAGACAAGCATAAGGTTCTCAGTCCAGGAGCTGTAGACGACCACAAGGCTCTCATTCCAGGAGCTGTAAACAAGCACAAGGCTCTCAGTCCAGGAGCTGTAGACGACCACAAGGCTCTCAGTCCAGGAGCTGTAAACAAGCACAAGGCTCTCAGTCAAGGAGCTGTAAATGAGCACAAGGCTCTTAGTCCAGGAGCTGTAGACGAGCACAAGGCTCACAGTCCAGGAGCTGTAGACAAGTACAAGGCTCTCAGTCCAGGAGCTGTAGACAAGCATAAGGCTCTCAGTCCAGGAGCTGTAGACAAGCATAAGGCTCTCAGCCGAGGAGCTGTAGACAAGTACAAGGCTCTCAGTCCAGGAGCTGTAGACGACCAGAAGACTCTCAGTCCAGGAGCTGTAGATGAGCACAAGGCTCTTAGTCCAGGAGCTGCAGGTGAACCTACGCTATGAGCTATTACACACAACGGAAAACAACAAGGAGTCGGTTGAGGAGTAATAGGCTGCAGTGGAGCAGGAAGGCAGTGCTGGGAGCCATCTTGGTCAGCTCACATTTTTGCAGCAGAAACTGGAGAAGGTGAAACTTCAGAATGTTTAAGTTCACACGGTAAGGGTCTAGGAGTTGCTAATATGCAAAGACTTCAGACAGAGCAAGACTGTCCAGCTCCAGTCCTGGACGGACAGAACCCGGCAATGTTCAGTATCGTAATACCGAGCATGACTGCAGAACTCTGAACCTGGACATGCTACTGTCCTACAGAGGTCAGGACACCCACATGCTTACCTGGATCAGGTGAGTCAGATTAGGGTTGGAATTGATTTCTGCAGGTGGGAGATCTTCAGGTCTTGTGTTGAGGATGCTCTCTGATTGGTTCATGTCTAACGTTTTGAGTTGATTGACAGGAGCTCATTCCCAGACTGTGGCTTGCTCAGAAGCAGAGGAGCCAGAACAGCAGTAAGTGAACTTTGGTGTTGTGAATCATGAGACTGAAGTCCATCTGTGCGTGTGGAGAAAGGTGTCTGTGTCTGGGCGCCTCTCTGCTAGTAAACACGATAAATGCAGACTGTGAAGATTGAACATCCATTATGTTTGTGATTCTCTGGGGCAACAGCCCATTTACAAGCCCACACAACCCCTATAAAATTAGTATGCTTTAACATATCCAGAATCTGATTGAAATATCTCTCTCTCTCTCTCTCTCTCTCACTCTGTCACTTTCTTCACCTTTCTCTCCATCTTTTTCTTTCTCTCTCTCTCTCTAGATGCTCTTCAGTACATCCCACACACTGGTATGTGACTACCCACAGATCACTCTCCCTTTTCCTCTAGTGCAGTATTGTAGTAGTGTAATATTACAGTAGTGGAGTATTGTAGTAGTATAGTATTGTAGTATTGCAGTATTGCAGTATTGTAGTATTACAGTATTGTAATATTGCAGAATTGCAGTAGTGCAGTATTGTAGTATTTCAGAATTGTAGTATTGCAGTAGTATAGTATTGTATTGCAGTATTGTAATATTGCAGTAGTATAGTATTGTAGTGTAGTATTGCAGTATTGTAGTTTTGCAGTATTATAATATTGCAGAATTGCAGTAGTGTAGTATTGTAGTAGTGTAGTATGGCAGTAGTGTAGTATTGTAGTATAGTATTGCAGTGCAGTATTGCAGTATTGTAGTATTGCAGCATTGTAATATTGCAGTATTGTGGTATTTTAGTATTGTAGTATTGTAGTCATATTGTAGTGTAGTATTGCAGTATTGTAATATTGTAGAATTGCAGTAGTGTAGTATTGTAGTTTTGCAATATTGTAATATTGCAGAATTGCAGTAGTGTAGCATTGTAGTATTTCAGAATTGTAGTATTTCAGTATTGTAGTATTGCAGTAGTATAGTATTGTATTGCAGTATTGTAATATTGCAGTAGTATAGTATTGTAGTGTAGTATTGCAGTATTGTAGTTTTGCAGTATTATAATATTGCAGAATTGCAGTAGTGTAGTATTGTAGTAGTGTAGTATGGCAGTAGTGTAGTATTGTATTGCAGTATTGCAGCATTGTAATATTGCAGTATTGTGGTATTTTAGTATTGTAGTATTGTAGTCATATTGTAGTGTAGTATTGCAGTATTGTAATATTGTAGAATTGCAGTAGTGTAGTATTGTAGTTTTGCAATATTGTAATATTGCAGAATTGCAGTAGTGTAGCATTGTAGTATTTCAGAATTGTAGTATTTCAGTATTGTAGTATTGTAGTAATGTAGTATTTTTGTATTGCAGTATTGTAGTATTGTAGCAGTGTAGTATTGCAGTACCGTAGTATTGCAATATTATAATATTGCAGAATGGCAGTATTGCAGTAGTGTAGTATTGTAATATTGCAGAATTGCAGTAGTGTAGTACTGCAGTGCCATAGTATTGCAGTAGTATAGTATTGCAGCTGTGCAGTATTGTAGTAGTATAGTATGGTAGTATTGCAGTATTGTAATATTGCAGTAGTATAGTATTGCATTATTATAGTATTGCAGTAGTGTAGTATTGTAGTATTTCAGAACTGCTTCTCTCTCTTTCTCAGTGTGGAACTGGATCTGTTGTGCAGCAGGTGAACTGGATCTGTTGTCCATCACTCTCATTCCAGTCTGTCACGCTTTCATACTCCAGCTACATTGTGCAGATTTTCCACTGGTTTAGTTTTTGTTTCGGTTCCATTCCAGTTAATGTTTTGCTACAGTATTCACTGAGGTTAAAACGTAATGCTCAGGGATTCTCTGGAGTGATGGGAGCAGGGTTTACACCATGGGGGTCACGGGCCAGAGATGATGACACCTCCCTCCCTCTACAGAGGAGGTGACCTTTGACCCAGACACGGCCCACTCAGCGCTGCTCGTGTCTGATGATGGGAAGCGGATGCGCTGCTGTGTGGACTCCCGCCCCATCCCGCTCAGCCGCTGCCGTTTCGATGGCTGGATGTGCGTCGTGGCCACAGAGGGCTTCACGGCTGGCCGGCACTACTGGGAGGTGGAGGTGGGAGAGCGAGACTGGCGTCTGGGCGTTGCCAAGGAGTCGGCGAGGCGAAACGGCTTCGGCCCGCTGGACTCGGGCAGCGGCTACCTCACCCTGCGGCTGGAGAGGGGCACGCGGCTGACGGCCCTCACCTTGCCCGTCACCAGGCTGGCGTGCTCACACCTGCCCCACCACGTAGGCCTGTACTTGGACTACGAGCAGGGCCAACTGTCCTTCTACGACACCCAGAGACGGGCGCACATCTACACGTACTGCGGGACGTTCACAGAGAGGCTCTTCCCTGTGTTCGGAACAGCCGACATCATGAGGGACATGGTGATCAGACCTGCAGCGCTCAGGTGGTCCTGCCTGTGTGATGGACCATGCCTCTTCTGATGAGAGAACACACACACACACACACACACACACACACACACACACACACCATGCCTCTTCTGCTGAGAGAACACACACACCATGCCTCTTCTGCTGAGAGAACACACACACACACCCCATGCCTCTTCTGCTGACAGAACATGCACACACACCAGGCCTCGTCTTCTGAGTGATCACGCACACACACACACACATACACCGGGCTTCGTCTTCTGAGTGATCACGCACACGCACGCACACACACACACACAC
Organism: Electrophorus electricus; assembly: GCF_041902795.1. Classification (NCBI taxonomy): domain Eukaryota; kingdom Metazoa; phylum Chordata; class Actinopteri; order Gymnotiformes; family Gymnotidae; genus Electrophorus; species Electrophorus electricus. The sequence continues at coordinate 12,339,388 of NC_137521.1, forward strand.
ACATCCAGCATGTTTATTTTGCTGACTAAACACACACACTACTGATTAACACAAACGATGTTTCAAATGTACATATTTGTGCAGATTTCTGAAGACCCTGATAAACACAGGATTGAAAAAGAGCTTAATGTAGCCAATGAAATACAATGGAAATTCAGTTAAATATACTGTATTTATTTCAGGTATTTGTTTCAGCATTTATGCAACATGTTTATGTCCAGAAAAGCTCAAGACATGCATGGATTGCAACAGTGCATGTATGCACGCATACACGCATGCACACACACAGTATGCTAAATGTGTTATGTTTTGAGTCATATTACAAAGGCTTGGATTAAAAAAACACAGACGTTTTGTATTCAAGCAGAATTCACGGTGGGCCGACACTACTGGGAGGTGGGTCAATGCAGACTGACTCAGAGGCATCAAAGACACACACACACACACACCCTTCTTCATACACTCCGTTCTGCATATTTAATACATTGTAAATAGAAGCATGAATCGTTTGATCTCATCAGATGTATATCAGTACCTGGTTTACATATTGGACAGGAAGCAGACAGAAGTATAACATGTTAAATGTGAAGAGTTTACATGATTAATGGTAGATCTGTGAACAAGATGAAAATGAGGCTTTATCTTAATGTAAAAATATATATATATATAAATCATAAATGTAATACTTGGATATATTAAAAACACACAAAAAGGTAAACGTATAAGACCTTTTTTCCCCACAATGGCAGACACATATTAAGGCAGCAACGCTTGCATGTTGTCTGACTGTGTGATTTTTTCCCTGGCCAATCGCCAGCCAAATATATACAATCTGCAACAAATAAACCTTGTAAATTGAACAGTGAAATGTGTGTGTGGTGCAAAACAACATTATTTGACAGAAACTCCTGGTGCATCTCCTCAAAGATTAATCACCAGATCAAAATCATCATTTAAGACACATTTGAAAACAATGAATTCAAACACTGACAAATATGTGAGCAGTTGCTAATGGCAGCTCTTAGCACAACCCAGCTAGTTAGTTAGTAATAATAGTTAATGCTAATGTTAGCGCTTGCTAGCGTAACCCAGCCACAGTAGTATGGAAGCTTTACTGCCTTTGTACAGGAGCTCTGAACAGAAGGAATTACATTTAAATACTTCCTCTGTTTACATTCAATGAAACACACTAGTTCTGCGTGTAAAGCTGGTCTGGGACAGAGGACGTTAGAGCTTCCCCTCTTCATCATTCATCCTCCTCCTCCTGGGGCTACACTCAAGAACATGTAGTTTCTACAAACACTAACACAAAGATGCACTGTGCATGGACACTATGGCTCTCCACGAAGGATGAGCTTTCTGCCCACACACAGCTGGAGACTGTGGACGCTTATGCACAGACCATGTGTTTGCTTTTAGCAGGAGTGTGTTCAGTAGCACATATTTAGTCCAAACTCAAATTTAACATGTGTATGGCAGTTCTGGGATCAGATCTAGTGATACTGTTTCTCATAAGGCACATTAAGCATGTCCTCTGGGGGTGTCTGAGATCAGTGGCATCAGGCTTCATAGTATTGTTTCTCCACTTTCTTGGTGACGGTGGAGGACACTCCTCTCTGCACCATCTCCACCTGGCGCATGACACTCCCGCTCATCTCGGTGTGCTGTGTGATCTGTCGGCTTGACATCATCAAGCCGTCTAGAACGCACACACACACACACACACGCGCGCACACAGAGATGCCATTAACAAACCCAGTTCTTTTCCCATGGACACGACATTCCCAGTGTCCACCTGTCTTGTTCCTACCTGATGTCATGAAGGGCTCACTGAACATGGTGTGACTTGTGTGTGTGGTGCTCTGTGTTGGCTGGTTGAACACTTCTCTCTTCATCACGGACTGGCTGCTGTACTGACCCATGGACCCTGCGAGAGAACGTGATTATTTATGCTTCAAAGCATGTTATTTGTACTGTATAAATGTTTTAACACACCAGATGACTAAAAGGAGACTTCTGTTGTAGACATCACCATTAGTTCAGCTGTTAGTTCCCAGAGCTCCCTCTCTCACTCATATGTTAGGATGGTGTTTAGCTGTTGAAACAGAGCATGCCCAGTGAAGCATGGATGTCACATGGATGTCATACCGCCATCTTGAGATTCAATAGTGATGATGCCTTCTCTCTCAGGCCCATAGCCCTGCGTGGTCTGGGCTTGAACTTTGAACTTGTAGGGGACATTCTCGCTCAGGTCAGACACAGTCAGAGAGGTCGCGGTGTTGCCACTGAGCTGAAAGGAACGCTTATCTCCTGTTGGAACACCACACACAGATGCCCACACACACACACACACACACACACTCTGTCATTGTACTCCGGCTCTTCACACCACACGTCACAGCGAGGAGAGGTTCACAGACGCTGAACACCTTTTCCAACAACACATTCATTTCACACTTTTCCATAGGGTAATCCAGAGTCAGTAACATCGTTCTCTTTCAGAATGTAATTAACAAGTTTTATGGCCTGTTATGAGAGGATCTACAGTGAAATAACGACCTCCGCCATGCAGCTGTTCGCAGGTGACCACATAGCCCAGAATCTCCCCGTTGGGTTTGCGAGGTTTGTCCCAGCTCAGCTGCAGGGTCTCTGGACTCAGGGCAGTGAATACCAGGGGCCCAGGGGCACTGGGGGTACTCAGAGTGAACGCCGAGCCTGCCACACACACACACACACACACACACACACACACACACACACACACACACACACACACACACACACACACACACACACACACACACACACACTCTTTAAGGTGACGAAGACTCTGAATAACAATTTAAATATCTAGGCTTGCTTCGTTTGGCCGCTTCTTGCCATCAAGAATGTAATGTCTGGTCTTGTTAGGGCTACTGGTTTATTCGTGACTCAACTCTGCCCCTACAGATGATTAGCTGTAAAGGTAGCTCACCTGGCACAGGGCTGAGGGGGCTCTTGGGGTCCACGGCAGACTCAATGGTGATCACACCCTCCCTCTCAGGACCCCAGCCTTCCTGGCTCTGAGCTTTCACCTTGAACAAGTACGACTGGTTGGGCAGGAGGTTCTGGACCACCACGGAGTTCTGTGCTGGGTTGGTGATATCCATGCGCTTCATCTCACCTACAGGACACAGGGCAGGCACATGACTGTGTCATGACTTTGTGGAGTTAGCATTTTCACCAAGTTACAGTTTATATGTGGAGTTAGCATTAGCAACAGGCTACAGTTTAAATGTGGAGATAGCGCATATTAGCATGTTTGTCTGAACTGTCAATTATAGATGCTTCTTTAACTCTAGTCATCAAAACTTTATGCTTAATCTTATAGTTCCTCATACAACATCCTTTTTGTTGTCAGTCACAAACAACTCTTATTGATTGCTCAAAAATCATTCTGTTTTATCTTCTGGACAGCGAATAGCACAGTTACAGGCATCCAGGAGTGTTGTTGCTGACCTCCACTGAGGAGTTGATAGAGGACGCAGTATCCCAAGACAGGCTTGTCACAGTGGGGTTCCTGCCAGCTGACCTTCAGTGCAGTGGGGCCCAGAGCGGAGAAGACCAACCTGCTTGGGGTTTCAGGCACCCCATGGGGCAACCGTGAGTCTGTGGGTAAAAAACAACACCCAGGGTCACTTCATTTCTGTCCTTTTTATTTCTGAAGGGACCATTGAAACTTGAGATGAATGTGAGGTACTTATGTGGCTTATGGGAGTGTGGTTCTGTCCATGTTTTCACAGCTTCATTAACTCACAAAGTTTGTGCTAATTAGGTGATGAATTAAATCATTAATAGGGAAAACCCAAACATGGGAGTTGCAGGGCTTCTGAAGGTTAGGCATGGCCTACAAGACATGTATATACTTTAAGTTAAAGTTCAGAAGAAGTAAAAGCCCCGTGATAATTTGTGTCAGCCAATACATTTGAAAAATTAATGTGACCTGCAGGATTGAGCAAACTAGCAAAGTTAGGTGGTTGGAACTAAGTCCTGGTGAGGAATTTGTCTTGATCCTGAACTATCCACCTCTGCTGCTATTACCAAATCAGTCTCCACAATTTGGACTGGCTGTTCTTGGTCCACTCACCCTGGAGAACCCGGTCCAGGTTTTGCAGAGCCTCGTTGATGTCTTCTGAGTGAGCGTGAACACGAGAGCTCAGGCTGTAGTTGGTAGTTGTAGCCTGACTGAAGCTAGAGCCGCCTGAAAGAGCACCACCCGCAGGCGATCGCAGGGAAGTGCAGCACAGGGTGTGGCAGGACAGGGCGGGGACACCAGACAGACATGCCATTGCACGCGGAAGGTTCGTGGCAGAATGAGAGCAGTGTTAGGCAGGGGAGAAAGAGGGCAGACAGTGAGAATGGAGCACCAGGAAGCTAAAGGTTCCTGCCCAAAGCTCCAGTACCTGGCAGCCATTAGTTCAATCAGGTACCGATTCCTGTGATCTAAAGCATGGGCACACACACACACACACACACACACGCACGTGAGCTTGGACTTGCCTAGAATGTCGGAGAATCCGCTAGTCAAATCACCCATGACAATGGAGTCCCTCACACCATCATCATAGTAAGCCCTGTTTTCTGAGCGTTTCCTTAAGATCACTTCTTCTGTCTGAAGTCCACCACCTAGCTGGAGGTCATGTCTGCGTGGCATAGATCCCCCTGGAAAACAACACACAAATTACTGACTAGTCATAAAGTAACACTGAGCAACGTTTTGATGCAACACAGCTCATCCGACTGATTATGGTATTCCAAGTCTGTTAGATTTGTGTTTGAACTAAATTATGCAGAAATATCACTCTTAAGGTGCAGGTTTGGAATCTACTGCCGAAGATATGAGCATGTGCACACCTTTGCTGGACATGTGAGTTGTGGTGGTCTCCAGTGATTGGCTGGGGAATCCAGGGCGAGGCGAGATGTTGTAGCTGGTGGAGGACATGCTGATGTTGCGTGTCAAGGAGCCATCTCCACCCGGGAACATAAATCGGTCCCACTTCCCGTTCGCCATCTGGTCTGTAGATATAAATATACAGCGAAAACGGCTAGTGTTGGTGTCATGCTAGTATGGCGAAGGCACAGGTAAAACCTCAGAGATCCACACAGGGCCGTGATTACACCACAGAAGAGGACGCCTGTCCTCTCTGTCCCCTCACACACAGCTACTGTGCTGCTGCAGTTCAGAAGAAGCTTCTTTCTCCAACGGCAGCTGTAGCAGCAGTGGTTGTGTGACTAGCAAAAGTATTAGCGGCTCCTCTGAGAGGGCGTAAGCCATATCTCCATTCATTCATCTCCATTCTCTGTTGATCACCAGCTACAGGTCGCGGAATTCAGTAGTTTTTCCACTTGACACCAACCGAAAGCATGGCAGCAGGTTGCCAGACAGCATTTTGAGACAAGCTAGCTTTCCAGAACAGGACAGCACGTCAGGAAGGGGGCAGGAGGCTAGGCTGGCATGCGGTCTAGCAGGGCGCATGATCAAATCTTCACCTTGCGGAAGGGTCTGGAAATGGCCACCTTGCAGAGGGCTGTGGGAATGGCCACCTGGATGAGGTATCTGTGAATATGTAGGGGAGGGTAGTTCGGCGTCTGTGCTCGTGCCTGTCCTCAGCGGGTGGGGGATGATTTCTGCAGGCAGTTTCCAGGACACTGTGCGGAGATCCAGGTCCGAGCCCACTAGCTTAACGTGCTTCCAGCGCTTGCCTTCGATAGTCATGTAGGGGGAAGCAAGCAAAGCACAGAGGACGTGTAGGCGGGCTGTGGTCTTTGACTACTGAGGCAAAGCAGTATTGGAACAGAAGTGGAGGAAGGCCGTCTCGAGCCCCTCAGTGCCAAAGACGATGGATTTAGCTGGAGAGGTTGAGCCTGCGAAGTCTAAAATCGACTATAACACTTGCAATAGAAAGGAAGCAAATCATTTTTAAAAAGCCCCCAGCCATCAATGTGGAACACTGATGGTATATGAGTATGAATAATGAAGAAAATTAGACTACCCAGCACAGATTTCTGTAGTTTGCCTTCATTGCCAAGTAACTGTGAGGATGGAAATGTGGGTCAGTTTTAGTACCCACCTTCAGACATGTCGGACACACTGGGTCTGGCAGAAGGGGACCGCAGAACTTCGTTACTGTACATCAAGAAGCTGTCGTACTCCTCGCCCCCCTCAGCATTCACGATGGGAATGTCCGGAATAATGGGGACTATGGGAAAACATGGACATCACAGCAGTCAAAATCCCAAATACTAGAAAGATCCAGGCCACAAAATTATAAAACCCAGGCAGCAAAATTTGAAAATCTACGCCACAAAACAAACATTTAATTATTAGCTAGTAGTACATCTCATTGACTAAACAGGAAAAAAATAACTTGGCTTGGAAGATTGTACATGATATCAAACAAGTACAACACTGATGAATCATCCCAGCAGGTCCCCCCCAGACCTCCAGATGAGTTAATAAAGGACTTACTGGACATGGGGCGGATGGGCTGGGTTGCCAGATTGATGGTGGCGTCTCTGTAAGGGCCCCAGCCCACCTTATTTCTTGCACGCACTTTGTAGCAGTACGTCTGAGACGGCTGCAGGTTCTCAATGAGCAACATGCGTTTCTTTGGGTTGTCGATCTTCACTTGCTTCTCAGGCCCGGTGGATTCTAAACATAGAGGAATCACTTCCAGATGGTGCTCCAATTCCAAACTCTGGCTTACCTGTGTTGCTTTTGGACAGTGATGCATTAAAACTCAGGCTACTCACTTCCATCCTTGTTGATGGGTGTGTAGACAACCTCATACTCTGTGATCACGCCATTGGGTTCTGCTGGCTCAGCCCAGCTCAACTGCGTGACTGTTGGGCCAATGACGTTAAACGCTAGCCGCCCTGGTTCACTAGGGACTGGAGAGAGCACAACACTAAGGAACTCATTTAGGAGCTTTTTCCCAAATTACTCATTTAGAAGAGTTTCCCAAATTACGCCAGCAAGTCCACATTTTTGTGCTAGCTTCCAACAGACCAGAGTGAGATACTGTAAATTTACACACTTTACATACTTTTCTCTTTGTAATTTTGCTAAGATGTGAACAATTTGTAATAGGATTCGATGCTGGGATTCTAGCTCCCTAACAAAGACATAACCTAACTTTTAAAAAACAGCCTAAAAGTTGTTTGGACATTTCTGCAATTCAAAGTCCAGGTAAGCTAACATATCCAATTGAACGCACCATCCTCGAAGGTCTGGCACTGGACTATGTCACTGTAGTCTCCATTTCCTGGTGTATTGTAGGCGCACACTCGCATCTCATAGTCGCAGTAAGGGTAGAGGCTCGTCAGCTCTGCCTCAGGGTTCTTCACGTCTATCACCTGGGCATCAGCTTCAGGGTCTCCATAGACCCAATACTTCACCTGAACACAGAGGAACATATGCATGAACACATCCTCATTGTCTACAGCTTGGTGATAAATGAACTGGGGTATGCGTCCAATGTTTTGTCTGAGTATTACTCAACATGTCACTGTCTCCCAATTTCATATCAGGAGGAGACTGACAGTTCAGTATGCCACATATTTGGGTTTTCCTTGCAATAACACACCACACTGGTTAATTAAGAAGCTCATCAATACCTGAGCAGAAAATAAACATTTATAGCAGCCAGGGCTGAGGAATACTGGACTCTGTATTGCATGTCCAGAATATGCATATTGGCTAGTTTACATGACTCTAAATATATGTTACTTTCAGATTTATTCCCCAATTTAAAAACATTTATATTCATTGTAATTTTTGATTAGTATTAATGATTAATGTAACACTATGATAAGTGGTAGACCTTAAATGAGAAAGGCTCATAAATGGAACTTCTGTTATATCCAAGCTGTTAGAAGACCTTCTGTTATGTCTTTGCCCTGTTAGAAGTTCTGTGGTGTCTCTGCCCTGTTACTGTTAGAAGACCTTCTGTGATGTCTCTGCCCTGTTACTGTTAGAAGACCTTCTGTGATGTCTCAGCCTTGTTACTGTTAGAAGACCTTCTGTGATGTCTCAGCCTTGTTACTGTTAGAAGACCTTCTGTGATGTCTCAGCCTTGTTACTGTTAGAAGTTCTGTGATGTCTCTGCCCTGTTACTGTTAGAAGACCTTCTGTGATGTCTCAGCCTTGTTACTGTTAGAAGAAGTTCTGTGATGTCTCAGTCCTGTTACTGTTAGAAGGTGTCTCACCTTGTAGCCCTTGGCTCCAGGCTGGGGGTTCCATTTGAGGTTGATATTCTTGGGGCCTGTGGGCAAGGCATTGATGTTAGCTGGTGCTTGGAGGCGACCACTGGGGGACGATGCTTTCAGCAACGGAGCTCCTGGCTTCTGCACCATATCTCCTGTTGTTGGAAAGAAACACAGAAAGGAAGATATGTGGGTGGTCATCTACAGTCTCTGCCAATATCACATAGGTCCAGGAATCCACTTCTCCTGCTAACATCACGTAGGTCCAGGGACCCGCTACTCATGCTAACAACACGTAGGTCCAGGGACCCGCTACTCATGCTAACAACATGTGGGTCCAGGGATCCACTACCCATAGCACTGCCCACAGGTGGGCTAGCAAGTGATACAGATGACTTACCTCTGGGGTCAGTAATGTTGACCAGGGTGGTCTTCCTGTCCTTGATGTAGCTGTTAGCGCTGGGATCAAACAGCTCCAGCTGGAAGGTCTCAGGCTTCACAGGACTTGGGTGCAAACGTGGCTCGATCGTGATCATCTTCTCCGCCTCTCTTGGGGCAAATAAAACCTGTCCGGACAGGTTGAAGCGAGAGGCATTCTGTGTGCGCCAGCTGGCAGAAGAGGGATTCTCCTGGCCCTGCGTGCGGATTACGGGGATGTTGTAGATTGGATCGGTTGTGCTGAAGTTCTGGCTGCTGTTCTTAAACATCATTACACTAGGTTCTGTAAGAGACAAAATTACACATAGCTGACAAATCTGCCAAAAGAAGACCAACATGAGAAAAAGGGAGGAAAAATTTTAAATATGGAGAAACATCAGAAAAGTAAATCACAATCGATCAGAACTTGCAAGCAATTTGTAATCTAACACAACTGCAATTTCATTGTAATATTTTATGTGGGCCGATCTACAACCCTGATCTTTAGGGACGCTAATACACAAAGTGAAGAGAATTGGAGGGAGGAGATTTGCTTATCTTCCTTCACCTTGCCTGTCGGCGATGTGGATGGTGGTCCGTGGGTAGCGGCCCAGCTTGGCCCCCTGACGTGGGTTGCTCAAGTCCATCACAAACTGTTTGGGCTGAGTGTTCAGCAGAGGGTCTCCCTCCCTGAGTTCCAGCAGCTTCACTGGAACCATCTTCTGCGTCTCTCCAGGCATGTAGGTCAGGTCACCTTCCACCGACACATAATCCTGAGGTCAAAAAGAGAGGAAATAGCACAGAAGGGTCTTTCAAGAAACAGACTTCCACATGGCCGATCAGAACTACAAATCATTATATCTAAATTATATTTGAATCATCTTAATAAAACTATCCTTGATAATACCTTCTTGTCCTTGGCAGTGTTGTCACGGGTGCAGTAGGTGACCTGTGTTCGGCCATCCTCAATGATCTCACGGCTAATAGGGATATTAGCCACGCCCTCTTGGCGAGCAAAAGTGTATGATGGCTGAAGGAAAGTGAAGATGCTCTTAGCTGTAAACACACACACACACACACACACACACACACACACACACACACACACATATATATATATATATATAATCGTTATTATAGTAAAATTGTACTTACAATACATGATAAAATCTTTGTCACCTTTAATGTCTAGGTGCTTTGAGACATAGTGTAACCTTTGACCTCTGACCCTCACCGTGCTCTTTGATGACAGTAATATTGACCAAGCGTTTTCCAATTTTGGCAATTCCGACGGGAACATCAATGGCCTCCACCTGCAGCTGCTTTTTGTCATCGTCATCATCTTTGATGAAAAGTGGAACTCGTACGTCCACGGACTCCACGCCCTCCTGAAGTTCCACAGCGCCTGTGGCCTCTGAGATACAAGCAGCATTTCCCTACTAACAACAGTGCTAACCAGGGTTGAAGTTACATAAATAATCAGAAATACGGCGTGTGAAAATCAGAAAATTCAATAACAATAATAATAATAGTAGTAAAATAAACCTAAACGTCAAGACATTCTTGTCTGTCCTGGACTCCACGTGATGGAGTAAGTGAAGACTAAGTGAAGGAGTTAAGAGGCATGTACATTTCCCAGTGCACCCTGAGGTTGCCGTGGTAACCAGGTACACACCTCTGTCCGTTGCCACCGTGTAGTAGCCAGGAACCACCCGCAGGTTGCTGAAGTTTCCAGCCTGCACCTGTTTGTCTGTCAGGCTGACGATGTTGGGGTAGCAGGCACGAGGGGCCGACAGAACCGTGTCAACGATCGTGTTGTTCTGTCTGACGGAGGAAAAGCAGACACACGTCTTTCACCTCCAGAGCGCAGGATGACTGAGCTCAGTAACCCGGACTCTTCATGACATTATAACATTATATTAACATCAGTACCTTTTTCCTGCATTTCTTTG
>NC_137521.1:12357500-12372500 GCF_041902795.1 Electrophorus electricus
GAAGGTTGTGGTTAGGCCAAGCCCCTCACCTTCTCACAGTCGCACGATTGGCAGAGAACACCGGCCTGGATTTGGAGGGCGGAGCTGAAGGTGGTGGGTTTGACCCTGACTGTCCCCTCCCTCTCATTAGTGTTCAGGCTGCACACAGGCCTATCATTCACACGGCTCTTTGCATTCAGACGCACTTTAAATTTACCCTGAAAAAAGGCCACAAAGGGGCAACATGGGGAGAGGCGAGACAGACGAAGGAGAACGAGACAGACAGACGCAGAGAGGCAGACAGTCAGACAGACACACAGCAGACAATCTAAGGCAATCAGGCTGTAGGTTAAATCTAGTGCTCTTATCACGAACACCAGGTGAGAACTATAACTGCAAGCTTTGGGAAGCTCTGGAAAATCACATGGACTCACAATTTCGCCTGGCTGGATCTGGAAGTTTCCATAGTCGGAGGCGACGCCGGAAGCAGAGAGGACCTGAGCACCGATGGCTTTGGGTTTGTTTTCCGCCTGGATTTTGATCTTGGAGCGAATACTCTGTGAGACACACACACACACACACACACACACACACAGTGGGATGAGCAGTTGTGTGTGCCTGAGCTGCTTTTGCCTGTGGACTGATGGGGCTGTGGAGCTGCACACCTCGAAGGCACTCTTTATGATGTTGAGGATGTTGGAGGAGTCTTCCTGCAGGACCCCCAACTCAGCAATGGGGAAGTAATGCACCAGTTTCTGTTCATCACACACACACACACACACACACACACACACACACACACACACACACACACACACACACACCCTTCATTTTAACTGAAAACCTGAACCCCGCCCCAGACTGGCTCTACAGCACTCTTATTAGAAATTAATAATAGAATTTAATAATAATAATTTAATAATAAGACACACCACGTCTACCGCGTTTATAAATTCAGCTGGCTAGAAATGAATACTATAAGAGTCAATTCAGCATAGTTTTATGTTGTTGTTGACGACCTCTCTACACTCCCATCTTCTGGTGTCTCACCTGGTAGTAGGAGAGCGAGTGGTTGGTGATGGCGAAGATGGGAATGATGTTGTGCTCCATGAGGACGTGCACCAGTGTAGGAACAGAGGGGTAGTCCTGCATGGTGGCGTGGGTGTAGCTGCCCTGGTCGTTCAGGTGGCACTCCTTGTCGTTACGTGCCAGGATTCCCGCCAGCGCATTCATGCCATCCGCCTCGTAGTGGAAGGCCGACTCGGTGGAGAACACGAGCAGGTGTGTGCTGTGCTTTCTCCACCCGATCTGAGACTGGTGGGAGAAAGTGAGTGAGAGAGAGAGAAAGAGAAAGAGAGAAGCTAACACTGTCTAATGCTGCCTAATACTAAAGGGCTAACACTGGAATGCTAAATCTAGAAGCACTGAAACACTGGAGGGCTAACACTGAAAAGATAACACAGGTTAACACTAAAGGGTTAACAATAAAAGTCTAACACTGGTAAACACTGAGGGGCTAACACTGAAAAGATAACACAGGTTAACACTAAAGGGTTAACAATAAAAGTCTAACACTGGTAAACACTGAGGGGCTAACACCGGCTAAACTCTTTACAAGTCACTAAAGTGTTGTACAGGTACATGTGTTTATAATTAGCATACAGTATATTTTCAGGTTTGGGTTCAAGCTTCGTCAGGCTCTGGTGAGCTGGGATCTGAGGTCTGGTGTGTACCTGGCACACAGCTGCTTGTAAGATGGCATCGAAGCCACCTTCAGGGGCGTCTAGGTTGCCAGATATCCGCTCCTTCTGCAGAATGTTCCTGAAGGTGCTGATGTTGCTGGTTAGAGTGATGACGTGTTGGAACGAAAAAGGGGGGTCGCTATTGGGCCACGGTTGGGCCAGTCTGCGGTGGGAGAGACGGGAGGGCGTGAGAGACAAAGGAAAGTGAGAAGAAGGAGAGAAAAATAATCAAAAATGTTACGGGGGGGCATAAAGAGAGGGAGTGGAACAGAGAGAAAGAGATTAGGAGATTAGGAGGTATATTAGGTAGACTCACTTAGTTGGCCTCATGTCTGTCTGCGGTTCAGTGACTTTGTCGACAAACTTGCCAAATCCAATAGTGTAGTCATCTGAGAGTGTCTTCACCAGCTCAGCTGTCCGGACATGATCAGGGCAGGATTACTCAGGATCTCATTATAAAATGCCTTTAAAATCAACTCACTCTCACACTGCAGAAAAATACTTATGAAAAGGTATTCAAGTTATCTGAAGTCCAGTGCCCTTAGACCAGAGGGGAAGGACCCCAGTCCATATAATCCCGCAGCCAGTCCACATTTATACCGGCCAACCTCCCCACCTGCAACTATGGGGCTGTTTGAAAAGCAAAAACAGAACCAAAATGTGGCACAGTACCCAACTCAACCCAACTAGAATACAACAAAAGCCATGACCAAACTCATAGTGCCCAACTATACCCAGAACTCAATCCAGCCTAGTACCAAACCCAGCCTAGTACCCAACCCAGCCTAGTACCCAACCCAGAACCCAGCTCAGTATGTAACTTGGCATTTTCCATAATTTACTATCAGATTTTACATTAACCTTTCGCATGCTGAGCTCTTTTTAAAGTCTCAGACTCTTCTGGGTATTCTGCGCATGCTTAACCAATCTGCCCAATCATAAGAGTTGATTATTATTATTATTATTATTATTATTGATACTGAAAAATTGTTATTATTACAACTCATCACTCACCCAACTCATCTCCCATCCTCTTGAGGTTGTCTAGATCATCGGACATGGAGTTGGAGAAGTCCATGAGGATGTAGAGGTCCAGTGGCCCGCGGGCAGGCTCAAACACCTCCATCTCGATCTCTCGCTCCTCCCCCGGTAACAGCATCATCTTCATCAGCTGGGGGGCCACCTGCGAGTGCTTCAGTCTTTTATTAATCATCACATTCTGGGGGGAGAGAGAGAGAGAGAGAACGAGGGAGAGGAGAAAGGAGAGATAAGAGAGAGATGAAGGGCAGATAGGGGAGGAGAGGGAGCAGAAAAGGAGGCTTGATTTTTTGGAAACCTTTAAAACTTCAACACTCCCTTTTTAAAACCCTTTCAATTTACTCCACCCACTGACCCTCTGTCCCTCCAAAACCCCACTAACAAACCCCCACATCCCCACATATATTCCTTCATACACACATCCCCACATTTACAACCCTGATTTGGACTGATTTTGTAGCAGTGCCATCCTGTGTTGGTGAAAATCCTGGCCAGCATCAGTGCTACTCAGTACGAGAACAGACGTGGTATGTGTGCAATTCCAGTTGGTTCCGTATTGGAATAGTGTGGACTCGGTATGTGTCTAGGATCCGTGTTGGAACAGTGTGGATGGGGTATGTGTCCAAATTCCGTGTTGGAACAGTGTGGATGGGGTATGTGTCCAGATTCCGTGTTGGAACAGTGTGGATGGAGTGTGTGTCCAGATTCCGTGTTGGAACAGTGTGGATGTGGTCCTCACCTCTTCCATGGACATGAAGCTCTGCACAGACACCATTTTGACACAGCCATGAGCCTTCAGGTTCTCCAGCAGGTCACAGCGATCGTAGGTGAACACCTGCTCCCACATAACAGAACCTTTCATGTGTAGTAAAGATGCATCAGGGTATACACAGCACTGCACAGATTAGTGCTCCTGCTCCAACTCACCCGTTCTGGTCCTGAAGTTAAATTAAAATGAAGCATTTCGACTGATTCAGGTATGTTAGATCACTGGAAAAAACCCACTAGGAACTAAAACTAGAACCGAGCCTAGCCCACGGAGTTCAGTTCCAGTTCTCCTCTAACCCACCTCACACAGGTGCACAAAGGCCTTCAGAACACCTGAATGAGTCACACCCACAGTGTTAGACTGAGGTTGTGAATGTCTGAGCCACAGTGACCCAGGTGAGCTGTGACCCAGCTGAGCTGTGACCCAGCTGAGCTGTGACCCAGGTGAGCTGTGACCCAGCTGAGCTGTGACCCAGCTGAGCTGTGACCCAGCTGAGCTGTGACCCAGGTGAGCTTACCTCATCAGGACAGTATGCACAGCCCATTCCCGTCTGCAAACAGGTGGAGCAGTTCACCGCTCTGCTAGCTGAGCAGGGATTCGCTGTGGACGATGTGAGAATGACGAGTCAAGTCACATAACGTCACACACAAAACAGGACATTCAGAAGTCACAGCCAAGTGCTGAATGAGCACCCAGAGACAATACCTTAAAATCACGTTTTTCATCAGTAGCTTATACCAGTATCTTATACGTATATTTAGTCCTGAGATGATGCCTGATTATGCCCTGACCAACCTGCTGACCATTTTCTCCACTAATAAAAAGGCTTAATGTGACACATGTTTACTAATTACTTTGTCATCTGTCATAGTTTCATATTCTGTACTTTTATTTGTGGTTTAACTGAAAACAGCACTTTGCTGGTGAAGAGAAAAACCTACCATGAGGTATGAAGTGCAAATACATAAATACTACAGTAAATAAAACACTATAGCACAGGTCAGTACTGAAGTATGTACTATTTCAGTATGTTCTACAGTCTGTACTTCAGTATATACTCCAGAATGTTCTACATTTGTACTTTGATATGTGTTGTACAAGCTAAAGTGTTGGTGTAAATGGTTTTGTGGTAGAGGGGGAACAGATCCATACCAGCTTCAGCATGGCCAACACACAGAGTCAGAAATACGACCTCCACAACGACACGCAACACCCATCTACCCATCGCAGACCTGTAAAACACACACACACACACACACACACACACGCACACGCACACGCACACGCACACACACACACACACACACACACACACACACACACACACACACACACACACACACGCACACGCACACACAGATCAGACAGGCTGCAGTAGTAGCTCATCTGTACACACCTGCACACTCTCACGCATATCACATAACAGACTAATTTATTAAACCAGGACATGCTGGATAACATTAGTGACACAGTATGGGTGAAAAGACATTCAGATGTTTATCTCTCGTCTAGTGCATGCACACACACACACACACACACACACACACACACACACACACACACACGGACAAAAACAATATATTTACATTATAACTTTTAAAAACTTTTCTTAACTTTATCTCAGGAGCTCAGAAGGCTGCCACCCTAAATCTCTTCTGACTGCCTTAAAAACACGACCACCTGTTAAATATCCTCCCTCTCTCTCTCCCCCTCTCTCCCTCTCTCTCCCTCCCTCTCCTCTTGTCTTGTCCACCCCCTCCACAGATCAAAAGCAGACGGGGTCAGTTTTACCCTCCATATATCAAGGCCCCTGTCAGAGAGCAGGAGTCACCCAAGAATTCCTCCCATCGCCTGCCCAGATGGAACACTCCTGCACAGCAGGCACCTAACCCCGCCTTTATTACCCACAATCACTGTCTGCACGTCAGCCACATGTCCTGATAAAACATTATATGACAGCAAAGAAAGCAATGTTAATATTATAAATGTTATTCCGGTGTTTTCCCAGAGATCCCAAATGAAGAACTGCTCTTGACTAAAAGTGCTGGAATTTCACTGCAAGATGAGAAAGTGAGGAAAAAAGAAAAAAGGTGAGAGAGAGAAAGAGAGAGAGAGAGAATGACGAAGAGAGTGTGTGAGAGTGAGGAAGAGTGTTTTAAGAGAGGTGAGAGAAAGAAAAACATCTCACCTTGGCCTTTACACCTTATTGTGAGTGTGTGTGTGCGCGCGGGGGTTGAGGGCATGCCCTGTAGGCTATAAAGGTAATATTTTAATGCAGTAAAGGAGTTTGGCCGAATAACCGTGACACGGTCAAGCGCACACACAGACTAGCAGCAGCCACTGGTCTCCGTGGACACCTGAAACATTGCAGGCACCTTCCTGCTAAACACCTCAACAAAAGCCAGACACACGAGACCAGTTAAATAAGACAAGACAGCCGGAGGCCCAGGCCCAGAAGAATGAACGAACGAACACAAACACACACAAAAAGAGGACAGAATCTCAGTACCAAAATCAGTGGTGACTGAAATAATGCACACACAGGTGAAACAGCCATTACACTGAACATGTGAACACAGATGAACTCAGAGGGCATCACGTATTTAGATTCAGGAAAAATAAATGATTTTTTTAAATGTTTGTTTAATACAGCAGATTTAGAGACCAAAATGATGACTCAAAGTAGAGACACATTCACTGGATCATTAAACATACAGAACAGAAACGGTCTCAATTAAAAGGACTCCACCTCACACACACACACAGTCTGACAAAACCTTATCTCTTCTACAACACCCCTGTGCTCGTGGTGTGTGTGTGTGTGTGGGGGGGGGGGGTCACCCTCTCGTGGGAGTTAGAAGCCAGAGAGAGCAAAGGTTATTAACCTCAGACGGCTTCCACAAGTCTGACATCTACCTTGTGATGGAGCAGACAGAGACACGGACAGAAGACAGACAGACAGGCAGACAGACAGACAGGCAGACAGACAGTGGAATTTCTCTCGCAAGCTTTCGGTGCATGTCCCTGCCGTGTGAAAAACTTACATCATCAAAAAAGTAGCATAGAACTATAATGTACATTTTATACTACAGTGATATGATGCACGACACTTCACATTCCAATCATATACAGAATAAAATCTGTATGTGTTAACAGTGGGTGAGAGATGTCATATGAAAATATGTTACTATATATGAAATGGTAGAAATGAATACACAGACAGAGAGAGAGAGAGAGAGAGAGAGAGAGAGCGAGCTTCCTTAGTTTTCAGTCTGAGCTTAGATTGCTAAACTCACAAACCTCTTTATGGGGACTTTCCCAATCCAAATGTCAAAGTCCAAGTTAGAAACAGCGAGATCAAACTCAAATCCTTTCACTCCGTCTCTGCTGTGTCACCTCCTCCAGAGGGGAGCAGCACTCCTCTGCTCCTGTTCCTGCACCTCCTCACAGGCGTGGCGGGACCTTCCGGCACAGCGAGGTCTTAACACAGCTTCTCTCTGTTCCGTCAGACCAGTGTCTGATCACCCGTCTGGTTGAGTGTGTTTGGGAAGGAGCGAGCTAGCACCCTGAAGAAGTGTGGGCAGCTGCTCCTTGGCCGTTTGCGAGTGTGCAGACTGGCTTTAAATCTCTCCCTTTCCACAGGAGCCCACGTCCAGTCTTCAGGTGCCTTTTGCAGGCTCCTCCCTTCCTCTGCTTCCCTTTTGTTGCCGTGCTGGTCGGCGTGGTAACGCGCGCACTCCACCTTCCTGCAGGCTGCGTCCTTACTCACCCTGCTCCCACATTCCAGCAGAGAGAGAGCTACTTCACCTGCCCACACCTGAGACAGGGAGCCTCGCCACTGCTCCGCGCGCGCCTGCTAAAGGAGTGGCATGCACAAATGGTGCCTACAGGCAACAAAGAATCCTCACTGTGCAAAAAACAGCTCATATACGCATGCATGCACATGCACGATTACACGCACGCACACACCCGCGCGCACACACACACACCCACACATTAGATAAGGCAAGTTATGAAGACATTAAATTGGTGGGTAAACTTATGAAAGAGGCACAATCTGTTTCACTGGGTTTGTACTGTACAACTGGCCGGTGGGTTACGACTGTGGTTCTTTGGAGAATCTGAACCAGCAATACAGGCCACTTTCCCAGTAGCTTGACTAAACTCACAAACTCTACCACAGAGTGAGTGAGTGAGTGAGTGAGTGAGTGAGTGTGTGTGTGTGTGTGTGTGTGTGTGTGTGCATGCGCGCGCGCAGGCACAGCAACACACCAGCTCTTACAAACTAAAACCAAAATGTTCAAAGACTCTATGATTCAAGACTTTTGGCTAAAAGATAGTAAAGAGGGAGGGAGGGAGTTCTACAAGAAAGTAAAAGGCTGAAGAACACATATTCCTGTGAGGACAAAATCAAAAGGTTGCAACCCTCCCTGCTAGAGAGCGAGAGAGAGAGAAGGAAGGATCAAGAGAAAGGGTGAGAGTGAGAGGAGGAGTGAAAATGAGACATAAGCAGGATGTCTAAACGGTCTAAGTGAAACAGACCATTATGTTGTCCCACACCTACAACAGGCGTGTGGGGTCACGCCACAATCAAAGGCAAAGAGAGTCCAAATTCAGAGTGGGGGAGAAAAATAGAAGATGAGCTTTATTGACCTCTGCATGTGCACAGTAACTGAAGACCTCACATACGGGGTCTTCCTTCATGCTGTTTGGCTGTGAGCTTCTGCCCTGGCCGCGCTTCCTGTGTGTGTTCACACAAGAGTCCACTAAGTGTATGAAAACACTGCAAGCAAACAAAGATAAATAAAATGTCACATGACCTTAAAAGAATAGATCCTTTGCAAATAATTCCCACAGCGAGATATCACAGGACGCTTCCACGCACGTGACCCATACCACATACGTGAACCATTTCACACGTGTACACCGTTCCACACACGAGAACGTACCTCACATGAGAACCGTACCACACACATGAACATACCACACACGTGAACATACACTGCCCTCCAGGAGTGCTGGCACAGAAACATCTAAACTGCCACTTCACATATGAGCATATGTGTCGCAGTAAAGCTCTGAACATGTATGATACTGAACGTGTAAGATACTGACTTCACATGTATGTTGACACGCGTTTCTGCAGTCTCAGGAGACCACAGGCATCTGGGCAGTCTAGATATTCTTCGTTGTTTTAATAATACATGGTTATCTGTATATAGTATTATGTCCTACTTTATTACTATAATATTACAGTGTTTTTTATCATATGTGATGACTCGACCTTTAGATGTGTAATTAAACTGTATGTGTGTCACCATGTTCTGCCTTAGAAACGTTTTGTGAAACGTTCCCTAGAGCATCTACAATATCTTGTTTTGGAGGTTTTGACATCACTGTCCTCAGACACTCGGCCTTCTCAAAAGTTTTCGATGAACTTCATGGTTGCCTTGGTGATTAAATTAATCTGATGAGTTCAGCCAGACTAATAAACACATTTGTGCATCGTGTCCATAGATGTGCATCACTGTCTGGCCATCAAACTTCCACAAGTGTGAACCCAGGTCCTGACATCAGGGTTTCATCTCTCAGTCAGTCTTGCAGCAGAAGACACAGGGAACCTCACAGGGAGCCAGAGGAAATGACGGACGTTGGTGATGTTGGTGTCATTGACGACGTTGCTCGGTAAAGGATTTCAGTGACTTGGTTTTGATGAGTTCTTATCATTCACATCTTCAGATGAACTGGAGATTACTTTCCTCCAGTGAGATTATTGTGCTCCAGTGAAATTGTCATCCTCCAGTGTGCTTCTTCTCAGAATTTCCTGTGCTGGTGTTTTGGCTTGGGGTTGTTCTCACGCACCCCTCGCTCACAATCTGTCAGATTTACAGCTGCAGAAGCTTTTGGCAAAACATCTCACATGCCCGCTACCATTGTGTAAGGGAGCAGCGAGATCGCTAATGTTACGCTGATTTATGCGTCCTGGCACACTCGGGCCTACAAAATGGAGCGGAACCAACATGCATGTGCTTGTCATGTTTGCCTCGTCTTCTGTAACAAAGCTTGTCTGAGTGGAAGGAACAGGACCGTCTCAAAGACTGGGACAGGGCAGGCTGTAGTATTTCATCACTTCATGTATTAAAACAAACAATTTGTGAGGTTATAGAGAACTAGTTTGGATAATTCGTGCAAAGACCAGTAGTGCACAATGTAAACATGCAGCTCAAGTCACATGGGGTGTGACCTAAACCTTCTCTCTGGCATCCTTCCTGAAGTCTACCTGAGGTCCAGGTGCTTAACTAGCCCTGCGTCAGCATATACTCACGCAGACGATAAAACGAACACACACACAGCAAATCCATAGCAACTTGAAAAGGAATCGTACTTTGCTACTAACAGCACTAAACACACAATGAATTCTGAATGAGTACAGGCTGGGTGTGTCCCCGGTCCATATGAGTCAGACAGCGTCACTCTCTTGCACTCCCCAAACACAGTGTAAACGAACACCATCCTTCATCCTTCTCGGTGGGGGCTATGGAATTATTCCGTTATTTCAGTCTTCCTGTCCAACACAATAACTCCAAACACCGTCACATTGCCGCTTGCTTTCAAAATACAACTTTGAGAAAAACCTTAGGCTGTTTTGACTACTCTATTAAATGATGCCAATACGACAGAAAACGTAATTAGTTGTATTAGTG
Organism: Electrophorus electricus; assembly: GCF_041902795.1. Classification (NCBI taxonomy): domain Eukaryota; kingdom Metazoa; phylum Chordata; class Actinopteri; order Gymnotiformes; family Gymnotidae; genus Electrophorus; species Electrophorus electricus. Next base: position 12,367,733 of record NC_137521.1, read on the forward strand.
ATGGCCTCAGAAGCAGCCCCAACTGCCCCAGTGTAGAAATAAAGCAAAATCAAGCCTGACGGGCAGTCTTGACCTTGGTGTGCACGACCTGCGTCACACAACGCCACACCTCTCCACCACAGCTCTCCGACACCTTTGTTCGGTCCTCCAGGTTATGGAGTTGTAGCCGTGAGTCTGTGGGCCAACGAATAGCTTTTGGGCTCAAAACTAATTGAGGAGACATTTCAAAGTAACGTTTTTACCTCGTTTAGAGTCAAAGCAATGGACACAGAGCGCAAAACTCAGCTGCGACTACAACTCACGCAGACATTTTGTGCGCCAACGCCAGGGACAACGTGGGAGCAGTCCCCTCTCCCTCACACACACACACACACACACACACACACACAGAAAGTGAGAGAGAATAAATGAACAACTAAAATCAAGTTTTAAGAAAAGAAAAAAACGACAAACTTACTTTTAAGGAGCAAAACTCCACAACAGTCGCGGTCACTTAAAAGTTCAGCCTTTTTTAAAACAGCATTTTAGTTTCCCAGGAATGCCAATGCAAGTTGGTTTATATTGATTACTGATATTTGGAAGTGTTGGATTAAAGGGTTTCCTCTCAGACCCTCGTCCTTCCTGCCGGCGACTGCCGAGGTCCCCCGTTTTGGCAAAGCCCCTTTAGAAAGCCCCTTTAGGAGGAGGCGTGCATTAACATAACAATGGACCTCTTTCGCAGCCTTTCTGCTTGAGTTTGCAGAGAAGTGGCCAGACTGTGGCTGGGGAACAGCGCAGCGACCACCTCACCGCGTCTTCCTCAGCTTCCACGGGTCTTCAGACGTTGTGTAACGAGTCACGGGCGGCAGAGTGAGCAGGGCCTACGTGGGGTGTGGCAGCTTGCTCCGCACGACTCGCGTACAGACCAGCAACGCTTAGGCTTCGAGCCTGATGTATACAAGCGTATTTCTCAAATCAACACAGTTATCTCTTCCATCTCCCCCGAGATAAAACATTCAACAAAGCAGCCCCGGCGTTTTCATCTCTCAGCTCGAGGGTGAGCCAAGATTAATGTGCAGACTCTCGGAAATGGTGTTGGATGTTTCTCTAAGATCACGAGCAGAAACGTGTGAAGCCCGAGGTGGTTTGGACAGCGGAGAACCTCTGCATGGACTTCAGACAGGGCAGAAGTGAGGGGTGCACTAAATCATGAATGGCAAGGGGAGAGAGAGAGCCAAGGGTCATGTTTTCAAACGCAGGCTGGAAATTAACAGCCGCCTTCTGCACTCCTGAAAAATGGTGTTTAATTGTTACTGTAGATATTATGTTCGACTTTTGTGTGTATGAGGGAGCGCCTGCTTCAGGATAAGACTGGAGTAAAGGAAGGGTTCTTCAACTCCAACATTCCTCAGGAGTGATTGATAACATGTCATACATGGGGTGGAACAACCACAGGTAGAGAAGCATAATTTCAAGCACTGAAAAACACACACACACACACACACACACCCACACCCACCCACCTTCCCTAGAGAACACACACACCCACCCACCTTCCCTGGAGAACACACACACCCACACAGCTTCCCTGGAGAACACACACACACACACACACACACACACACACCTTCCCTGGAGAACGCACACACCCACACAGCTTCCCTGGAGAACACACACACACACACAGCTTCCCTGGAGAACACACACACACACACACACACACACACACCTTCCCTGGAGAACGCACACACACACACACACACACACCTTCCCTGGAGAACGCACACACACACACACACACACACACACCTTCCCTGGAGAACGCACACACACACACACACACACACCTTCCCTGGAGAACGCACACACACACACACACACACACACACACCTTCCCTGGAGAACGCACACACACACACACACACACACCTTCCCTGGAGAACGCACACACACACACACACACACACACCTTCCCTGGAGAACGCACACACACACACACACACACCTTCCCTGGAGAACGCACACACACACACACACACCTCCCCTGGAGAACACACACACACACCTTCCCTGGAGAACACACACACACACCTTCCCTGGAGAACACACACACACACCTTCCCTGGAGAACACACACACACACCTTCCCTGGAGAACACACACACACACCTTCCCTGGAGAACACACACACACACCTTCCCTGGAGAACACACACACACACCTTCCCTGGAGAACACACACACACACCTTCCCTGGAGAACACACACACACCTTCCCTGGAGAACAAACACACACACACACACACACACCTTCCCTGGAGAACACACACACACACACACACACACCTTCCCTGGAAAACACACACACACACACACACACACACCTTCCCTGGAAAACACACACACACACACACACACCTTCCCTGGAAAACACACACACACACACACACCTTCCCTGGAAAACACACACACACACCTTCCCTGGAGAACACACACACACACACACACACACACCTTCCCTGGAGAACACACACACACACACACACCTTCCCTGGAGAACACACACACACACACCTTCCCTGGAGAACACACACACACACACACCTTCCCTGGAGAACACACACACACACACACCTTCCCTGGAGAACACACACACACACACACACCTTCCCTGGAGAACACACACACACCTTCCCTGGAGAACACACACACACCTTCCCTGGAGAACACACACACACCTTCCCTGGAGAACACACACACACCTTCCCTGGAGAACACACACACACACACACACACACCTTCCCTGGAGAACACACACACACACACACCTTCCCTGGAGAACACACACACACACACACACACCTTCCCTGGAGAACACACACACACACACACACACACACACACCTTCCCTGGAGAACACACACACACACACACACACCTTCCCTGGAGAACACACACACACACACACACACCTTCCCTGTTGAACACACACACACACACACACCTTCCCTGGAGAACACACACACACACACACCTTCCCTGGAGAACACACACACACACACACCTTCCCTGGAGAACACACACAAACACACACACCTTCCCTGGAGAACACACACACACACACACACACACCTTCCCTGGAGAACACACACACACACACACACACACACCTTCCCTGGAGAACACACACACACACACACACCTTCCCTGGAGAACACACACACACACACACACACACACACACACACACACACCTTCCCTGGAGAACACACACACACACACCTTCCCTGGAGAACACACACACACACACACACACCTTCCCTGGAGAACACACACACACACACACACACACACACACACACACACACCTTCCCTGGAGAACACACACACACCTTCCCTGGAGAACACACACACACCTTCCCTGGAGAACACACACACACCTTCCCTGGAGAACACACACACACACACACACCTTCCCTGGAGAACACACACACACACACACACCTTCCCTGGAGAACACACACACACACACACACACCTTCCCTGGAGAACACACACACACACACACACACACACACACACACACACACACCTTCCCTGGAGAACACACACACACCTTCCCTGGAGAACACACACACACCTTCCCTGGAGAACACACACACACACACACACACACCTTCCCTGGAGAACACACACACACACACACACACACCTTCCCTGGAGAACACACACACACACACACACACACACACCTTCCCTGGAGAACACACACACACACACACACACACACACCTTCCCTGGAGAACACACACACACACACACACACACCTTCCCTGGAGAACACACACACACACACACACACACCTTCCCTGGAGAACACACACACACACACACACACACACCTTCCCTGGAGAACACACACACACACACACACACAAACACCTTCCCTGGAGAACACACACACACACACACACACCTTCCCTGGAGAACACACACACACACACACAAACACCTTCCCTGGAGAACACACACACACACACACAAACACCTTCCCTGGAGAACACACACACACACACACACAAACACCTTCCCTGGAGAACACACACACACACACCTTCCCTGGAGAACACACACACACACACACACCTTCCCTGGAGAACACACACACACACCTTCCCTGGAGAACACACACACACACACACACACACACACACACACACACACCTTCCCTGGAGAACACACACACACACACACACCTTCCCTGGAGAACACACACACACACCTTCCCTGGAGAACACACACACACACCTTCCCTGGAGAACACACACACACCTTCCCTGGAGAACACACACACACCTTCCCTGGAGAACACACACACACACACAAACACCTTCCCTGTAGAACACACACACACACACACACCTTCCCTGGAGAACACACACACACACACCTTCCCTGGAGAACACACACACACACACACACCTTCCCTGGAGAACACACACACACACCTTCCCTGGAGAACACACACACACACACACACACACACACACACACCTTCCCTGGAGAACACACACACACACACACACACACCTTCCCTGGAGAACACACACACACACCTTCCCTGGAGAACACACACACACCTTCCCTGGAGAACACACACACACCTTCCCTGGAGAACACACACACACACACACACCTTCCCTGGAGAACACACACACACACACACACACCTTCCCTGGAGAACACACACACACACACACACACACCTTCCCTGGAGAACACACACACAC
>NC_137521.1:12385000-12467500 GCF_041902795.1 Electrophorus electricus
CACCTTCCCTGGAGAACACACACACACACACACCTTCCCTGGAGAACACACACACACACACCTTCCCTGGAGAACACACACACACACACACCTTCCCTGGAGAACACACACACACACACACCTTCCCTGGAGAACACACACACACACACACCTTCCCTGGAGAACACACACACACACACACACACCTTCCCTGGAGAACACACACACACACACACACACACCTTCCCTGGAGAACACGAACACACACACACACACACACCTTCCCTGGAGAACACGAACACACACACACACCTTCCCTGGAGAACACGAACACACACACACACACACACCTTCCCTGGAGAACACGAACACACACACACACACAACTTCCCTGGAGAACACGAACACACACACACACCTTCCCTGGAGAACACGAACACACACACACACCTTCCCTGGAGAACACACACACACACACACACACACACACACACCTTCCCTGGAGAACACGAACACACACACACACCTTCCCTGGAGAACACACACACACACCTTCCCTGGAGAACACACACACACACACACACACACACACACACCTTCCCTGGAGAACACGAACACACACACACACCTTCCCTGGAGAACACACACACACACACACACACACACACCTTCCCTGGAGAACACGAACACACACACACACCTTCCCTGGAGAACACACACACACACCTTCCCTGGAGAACACACACACACACACACCTTCCCTGGAGAACACACACACCTTCCCTGGAGAACACACACACACACCTTCCCTGGAGAACACACACACACACACCTTCCCTGGAGAACACACACACACACACACCTTCCCTGGAGAACACACACACACACACACTTCCCTGGAGAACACACACACACACACACCTTCCCTGGAGAACACACACACACACACACACACCTTCCCTGGAGAACACACACAACACACACTTCCCTGGAGAACACACACACACACCTTCCCTGGAGAACACACACACACACCTTCCCTGGAGAACACACACACACCTTCCCTGGAGAACACACACACACCTTCCCTGGAGAACACACACACACACACACCTTCCCTGGAGAACACACACACACACACCTTCCCTGGAGAACACACACACACACCTTCCCTGGAGAACACACACACACACACCTTCCCTGGAGAACACACACACACACACCTTCCCTGGAGAACACACACACACACACCTTCCCTGGAGAACACACACACACACACACCTTCCCTGGAGAACACACACACACACACCTTCCCTGGAGAACACACACACACACACACCTTCCCTGGAGAACACACACACACACACCTTCCCTGGAGAACACACACACACACACCTTCCCTGGAGAACACACACACAACACACACCTTCCCTGGAGAACACACACACAACAACCCTTCCCTGGAGAACACACACACACCCTTCCCTGGAGAACACACACACACACCTTCCCTGGAGAACACACACACACACCTTCCCTGGACTCCCTGGAGAACACAACACACACACAACCTTCCCTGGAGAGACTCGAACACACACACACACCTTCCCTGGAGAACACCACACACACACACACCTTCCCTGGAGAACAGACACACACACACACCTTCCCTGGAGAACACAAACACACACACACACCTTCCCTGGAGAACACACACACACACACACCTTCCCTGGAGAACACACACACACACCTTCCCTCTGGGAGAACAACACACACCTTCCCTGGAGAACAACACACAACACCTTCCCTGAGAACACACACACACCTTCCCTGGAGAACAACACACACACACCTTCCCTGGAGAACAAACACCACACCTTCCCTGGAGAACACGAACACACACACACACCTTCCCTGGAGAACACACACACACACACACTTCCCTGGAAGAACACACACACACACACACCTTCCCTGGAGAACAACACACACACACACCTTCCCTGGAGAACACACACACACACACACCTTCCCTGGAGAACACACACACACACACACCTTCCCTGGAGAACACACACACACACACACACACCTTCCCTGGAGAACACACACACACACACCTTCCCTGGAGAACACACACACACACACCTTCCCTGGAGAACACACACACACCTTCCCTGGAGAACACACACACACACCTTCCCTGGAGAACACACACACACACACCTTCCCTGGAGAACACACACACACACCTTCCCTGGAGAACACACACACACACACCTTCCCTGGAGAACACACACACACACACCTTCCCTGGAGAACACACACACACACACACCTTCCCTGGAGAACACACACACACACACCTTCCCTGGAGAACAAACACACACCTTCCCTGGAGAACACACACACACACACCTTCCCTGGAGAACACACAAACACACACACACACCTTCCCTGGAGAACACACACACACACCTTCCCTGGAGAACAAACACACACCTTCCCTGGAGAACACACACACACACCTTCCCTGGAGAACACACACACACACACACCTTCCCTGGAGAACACACACACACACACCTTCCCTGGAGAACACACACACACACACCTTCCCTGGAGAACACGAACACACACACACACCTTCCCTGGAGAACACGAACACACACACACACACCTTCCCTGGAGAACACACACACACACACACCTTCCCTGGAGAACACACACACACACACACCTTCCTGGAGAACACACACACACACACCTTCCCTGGAGAACACACACACACACACCTTCCCTGGAGAACCACACACACACACACCTTCCCTGGAGAACACACACACACCTTCCCTGGAGAACAACACACACACACACCTTCCCTGGAGAACAACACACACACACACCTTCCCTGGAGAACACACACACACACACACCTTCCCTGGAGAACACACACACACACACACCTTCCCTGGAGAAACACACACACACACACCTTCCCTGGAGAACACACACACACACCTTCCCTGGAGACACGCACACACACACACCTTCCCTGGAGAACACACACACACACACACCTTCCCTGGAGAACACACACACACACCTTCCCTGGAGAACACACACAACACACCTTCCCTGGAGAACACACACACACACCTTCCCTGGAGAACACACACACACACCTTCCCTGGAGAACACCACACACACACCTTCCCTGGAGAACACACACACACACACCTTCCCTGGAGAACACACACACACACACCTTCCCTGGAGAACACACACACACACACCTTCCCTGGAGAACACGAACACACACACACACCTTCCCTGGAGAACACACACACACACCTTCCCTGGAGAACAAACACACACCTTCCCTGGAGAACACACACACACACACACCTTCCCTGGAGACACACACACACACACACCTTCCCTGGAGAACACACACACACACACACCTTCCCTGGAGAACAAACACACACCTTCCTGGAGAACACGAACACACACACACACACCTTCCCTGGAGAACACACACACACACCTTCCCTGGAGAACACACACACACACACCTTCCCTGGAGAACACGAACACACACACACACCTTCCCTGGAGAACACACACACACACACCTTCCCTGGAGAACAAACACACACACACCTTCCCTGGAGAACAAACACACACCTTCCCTGGAGAACAAACACACACCTTCCCTGGAGAACAAACACACACCTTCCCTGGAGAACAAACACACACCTTCCCTGGAGAACACACACACACCTTCCCTGGAGAACACACACACACACACACCTTCCCTGGAGAACACACACACACACACACCTTCCCTGGAGAACACACACACACACACACCTTCCCTGGAGAACACACACACACACACACCTTCCCTGGAGAACACACACACACACACACCTTCCCTGGAGAACACACACACACACCTTCCCTGGAGAACACACACACACACCTTCCCTGGAGAACAAACACACACCTTCCCTGGAGAACACACACACACCTTCCCTGGAGAACACACACACACACACCTTCCCTGGAGAACACACACACACACACCTTCCCTGGAGAACAAACACACACCTTCCCTGGAGAACACGAACACACACACACCCTTCCCTGGAGAACACACACACACACCTTCCCTGGAGAACACACACACACACACCTTCCCTGGAGAACACGAACACACACACACACCTTCCCTGGAGAACACACACACACACACCTTCCCTGGAGAACAGAACACACACCTTCCCTGGAGAACAAACACACACCTTCCCTGGAGAACACACACACACACACACCTTCCCTGGAGAACACACACACACACACACCTTCCCTGGAGAACACACACACACACACACCTTCCCTGGAGAACACACACACACACACACCTTCCCTGGAGAACACACACACACACACACCTTCCCTGGAGAACACACACACACACCTTCCCTGGAGAACACACACACACACCTTCCCTGGAGAACACACACACACACACCTTCCCTTCGGAGGGAACAAACACACACCTTCCCTGGAGAACACACACACACACACACCTTCCCTGGAGAACACACACACACACCTTCCCTGGAGAACACACACACACACCTTCCCTGGAGAACACACACACACACACCTTCCCTGGAGAACACGAACACACACACACACCTTCCCTGGAGAACACGAACACACACACACACCTTCCCTGGAGAACACGAACACACACACACACCTTCCCTGGAGAACACGAACACACACACACACCTTCCCTGGAGAACACACACACACACACCTTCCCTGGAGAACACACACACACACCTTCCCTGGAGAACAAACACACACCTTCCCTGGAGAACAAACACACACCTTCCCTGGAGAACACACACACACACACACCTTCCCTGGAGAACACACACACACACACACCTTCCCTGGAGAACACACACACACACACACCTTCCCTGGAGAACACACACACACACACACCTTCCCTGGAGAACACACACACACACCTTCCCTGGAGAACACACACACACACCTTCCCTGGAGAACAAACACACACCTTCCCTGGAGAACACACACACACACACACCTTCCCTGGAGAACACACACACACACCTTCCCTGGAGAACACACACACACACCTTCCCTGGAGAACACACACACACACCTTCCCTGGAGAACACACACACACACCTTCCCTGGAGAACACACACACACACCTTCCCTGGAGAACACACACACACACCTTCCCTGGAGAACACACACACACACCTTCCCTGGAGAACACACACACACACCTTCCCTGGAGAACACACACACACACCTTCCCTGGAGAACACACACACACACACCTTCCCTGGAGAACACACACACACACACCTTCCCTGGAGAACACACACACACACACCTTCCCTGGAGAACACACACACACACACCTTCCCTGGAGAACACGAACACACACACACACCTTCCCTGGAGAACACACACACACACCTTCCCTGGAGAACAAACACACACCTTCCCTGGAGAACACACACACACACACACCTTCCCTGGAGAACACACACACACACACACCTTCCCTGGAGAACACACACACACACACACCTTCCCTGGAGAACACACACACACACCTTCCCTGGAGAACAAACACACACCTTCCCTGGAGAACACGAACACACACACACACCTTCCCTGGAGAACACACACACACACCTTCCCTGGAGAACACACACACACACACCTTCCCTGGAGAACACGAACACACACACACACCTTCCCTGGAGAACACACACACACACACCTTCCCTGGAGAACACGAACACACACACACACCTTCCCTGGAGAACACACACACACACACACCTTCCCTGGAGAACACACACACACACACACCTTCCCTGGAGAACACACACACACACCTTCCCTGGAGAACACACACACACACCTTCCCTGGAGAACAAACACACACCTTCCCTGGAGAACACACACACACACACACCTTCCCTGGAGAACAAACACACACCTTCCCTGGAGAACACGAACACACACACACACCTTCCCTGGAGAACACACACACACACCTTCCCTGGAGAACACACACACACACACACCTTCCCTGGAGAACACGAACACACACACACACCTTCCCTGGAGAACACACACACACACACACCTTCCCTGGAGAACACACACACACACACCTTGCCTGGAGAACAAACACACACACACCTTCCCTGGAGAACAAACACACACCTTCCCTGGAGAACAAACACACACCTTCCCTGGAGAACACACACACACACACACCTTCCCTGGAGAACACACACACACACACACACCTTCCCTGGAGAACACACACACACACACACCTTCCCTGGAGAACACACAACACACACACCTTCCCTGGAGAACACACACACACACACACCTTCCCTGGAGAACACACACACACACACACCTTCCCTGGAGAACACACACACACACACACCTTCCCTGGAGAACACACACACACACACACCTTCCCTGGAGAACACACACACACACCTTCCCTGGAGAACACACACACACACCTTCCCTGGAGAACACACACACACACACACCTTCGCTGGAGAACACACACACACACACACCTTCCCTGGAGAACACACACACACACCTTCCCTGGAGAACACACACACACACCTTCCCTGGAGAACACACACACACACCTTCCCTGGAGAACACACACACACACACCTTCCCTGGAGAACACACACACACACACCTTCCCTGGAGAACACACACACACACACCTTCCCTGGAGAACACACACACACACACCTTCCCTGGAGAACACACACACACACACCTTCCCTGGAGAACCACACACACACACACCTTCCCTGGAGAACACACACACACACACCTTCCCTGGAGAACACGAACACACACACACACCTTCCCTGGAGAACACACACACACACCTTCCCTGGAGAACAAACACACACCTTCCCTGGAGAACACACACACACACACACCTTCCCTGGAGAACACACACACACACACACCTTCCCTGGAGAACACACACACACACACACCTTCCCTGGAGAACACACACACACACACACCTTCCCTGGAGAACACACACACACACCTTCCCTGGAGAACAAACACACACCTTCCCTGGAGAACACGAACACACACACACACCTTCCCTGGAGAACACACACACACACCTTCCCTGGAGAACACACACACACACACCTTCCCTGGAGAACACGAACACACACACACACCTTCCCTGGAGAACACACACACACACACCTTCCCTGGAGAACAAACACACACCTTCCCTGGAGAACAAACACACACCTTCCCTGGAGAACAAACACACACCTTCCCTGGAGAACACACACACACACACACCTTCCCTGGAGAACACACACACACACACACACACCTTCCCTGGAGAACACACACACACACCTTCCCTGGAGAACACACACACACACCTTCCCTGGAGAACAAACACACACCTTCCCTGGAGAACACACACACACACCTTCCCTGGAGAACACACACACACACCTTCCCTGGAGAACACACACACACACCTTCCCTGGAGAACACACACACACACACCTTCCCTGGAGAACACACACACACACACCTTCCCTGGAGAACACACACACACACACCTTCCCTGGAGAACACACACACACACACCTTCCCTGGAGAACACGAACACACACACACCTTCCCTGGAGAACACGAACACACACACACCTTCCCTGGAGAACACGAACACACACACACCTTCCCTGGAGAACACGAACACACACACACACCTTCCCTGGAGAACACACACACACACCTTCCCTGGAGAACAAACACACACCTTCCCTGGAGAACACACACACACACCTTCCCTGGAGAACACACACACACACACACCTTCCCTGGAGAACACACACACACACACACCTTCCCTTGGAGGGAACACACTCACACACACACCTTCCCTGGTAGAACACACTCACACACACAACACCTTCCCTGGAGATCACACACACACACCTTCCCTGGAGAACAAACACACACCTTCCATGGAGCACACACACACACACACACCTTCCCTGGGAGAACACACACACACACCTTCCCTGGAGAACACACACACACACCTTCCCTGGAGAACACACACACACACCTTCCCTGGAGAACACACACACACACCTTCCCTGGAGAACACACACACACACCTTCCCTGGAGAACACACACACACCACCTTCCCTGGAGAACACGACACACACACACACACCTTCCCTGGAGAACACACACACACACACCTTCCCTGGAGAACACACACACACACCTTCCCTGGAGAACACACACACACACCTTCCCTGGAGAACACACACACACACCTTCCCTGGAGAACACACACACACACCTTCCCTGGAGAACAACACACACACACACCTTCCCTGGAGAACACACACACACACACACCTTCCCTGGAGACACACACACACACACACCTTCCCTGGAGAACCACACACACACACCTTCCCTGGAGAACACACACACACACACCTTCCTGGAGAACACACACACACACACCTTCCCTGGAGACACACACACACACACCTTCCCTGGAGAACACACACACACACCTTCCCTGGAGAACACACACACCACCTTCCCTGGAGAACACACACACACACACACCTTCCCTGGAGAACACACACACACACCTTCCCTGGAGAACACACACACACACACACCTTCCCTGGAGAACACACACACACACACACACACACCTTCCCTGGAGAACACACACACACACCTTCCCTGGAGAACAAACACACACCTTCCCTGGAGAACAAACACACACCTTCCCTGGAGAACACACACACACACACACCTTCCCTGGAGAACACACACACACACACACTTCCCTGGAGAACACACACACACACCTTCCCTGGAGAACACACACACACACCTTCCCTGGAGAACACGCACACACACACCTTCCCTGGAGAACACACACACACACCTTCCCTGGAGAACAACACACACACACCTTCCCTGGAGAAACACACACACACACCTTCCCTGGAGAACACACACACACACACCTTCCCTGGAGAACACACACACACACCTTCCCTGGAGAAACCGAACACACACACACACACCTTCCCTGGAGAACACACACACACACCTTCCCTGGAGAACACACACACACACACACCTTCCCTGGAGAACACACACACACCTTCCCTGGAGAACACACACACACACCTTCCCTGGAGAACACACACACACACACCTTCCCTGGAGACACACACACACACACACCTTCCCTGGAGAACACACACACACACCTTCCCTGGAGAACAAACACACACCTTCCCTGGAGAACACACACACACACACACCTTCCCTGGAGAACACACACACACACACACCTTCCCTGGAGAACACACACACACACCTTCCCTGGAGAACACACACACACACCTTCCCTGGAGAACACACACACACACCTTCCCTGGAGAACACGAACACACACACACACCTTCCCTGGAGAACACGAACACACACACACACCTTCCCTGGAGAACACACACACACACCTTCCCTGGAGAACACACACACACACCTTCCCTGGAGAACACACACACACACCTTCCCTGGAGAACAAACACACACCTTCCCTGGAGAACAAACACACACCTTCCCTGGAGAACACACACACACACCTTCCCTGGAGAACACACACACACACACACCTTCCCTGGAGAACACACACACACACACACCTTCCCTGGAGAACACACACACACACACACCTTCCCTGGAGAACACACACACACACACACCTTCCCTGGAGAACACACACACACACACACCTTCCCTGGAGAACACACACACACACCTTCCCTGGAGAACACACACACACACCTTCCCTGGAGAACAAACACACACCTTCCCTGGAGAACAAACACACACCTTCCCTGGAGAACACACACACACACACCTTCCCTGGAGAACACACACACACACCTTCCCTGGAGAACACACACACACACACACCTTCCCTGGAGAACACACACACACACCTTCCCTGGAGAACACACACACACACCTTCCCTGGAGAACACACACACACACCTTCCCTGGAGAACACACACACACACCTTCCCTGGAGAACACACACACACACCTTCCCTGGAGAACAAACACACACCTTCCCTGGAGAACACACACACACACACACCTTCCCTGGAGAACACACACACACACCTTCCCTGGAGAACACACACACACACCTTCCCTGGAGAACAAACACACACCTTCCCTGGAGAACACACACACACACACACACCTTCCCTGGAGAACACACACACACACACACACCTTCCCTGGAGAACACACACACACACCTTCCCTGGAGAACACACACACACACCTTCCCTGGAGAACACACACACACACACACCTTCCCTGGAGAACACACACACACACACACCTTCCCTGGAGAACACACACACACACACACCTTCCCTGGAGAACACACACACACACACACCTTCCCTGGAGAACACACACACACACCTTCCCTGGAGAACACACACACACACACCTTCCCTGGAGAACACACACACACACACCTTCCCTGGAGAACACACACACACACACCTTCCCTGGAGAACACACACACACACACCTTCCCTGGAGAACACACACACACACCTTCCCTGGAGAACACGAACACACACACACACACACCTTCCCTGGAGAACACACACACACACCTTCCCTGGAGAACACACACACACACCTTCCCTGGAGAACAAACACACACCTTCCCTGGAGAACAAACACACACCTTCCCTGGAGAACACACACACACACACACACCTTCCCTGGAGAACACACACACACCTTCCCTGGAGAACACACACACACACCTTCCCTGGAGAACAAACACACACCTTCCCTGGAGAACACACACACACACACACCTTCCCTGGAGAACACACACACACACACACCTTCCCTGGAGAACACACACACACACACACCTTCCCTGGAGAACACACACACACACACACCTTCCCTGGAGAACACACACACACACCTTCCCTGGAGAACACACACACACACACACACACACACACACCTTCCCTGGAGAACACACACACACACCTTCCCTGGAGAACACACACACACACACACACACACACACACACCTTCCCTGGAGAACACACACACACACCTTCCCTGGAGAACACACACACACCTTCCCTGGAGAACACACACACACACACCTTCCCTGGAGAACACACACACACACACCTTCCCTGGAGAACACACACACACACACCTTCCCTGGAGAACACACACACCTTCCCTGGAGAACACACACACACACACCTTCCCTGGAGAACACACACACACACACACACACACACACCTTCCCTGGAGAACACACACACACCTTCCCTGGAGAACACACACACACACCTTCCCTGGAGAACACACACACACACACCTTCCCTGGAGAACACACACACACACCTTCCCTGGAGAACACACACACACACCTTCCCTGGAGAACACACACACACACCTTCCCTGGAGAACACACACACACACACACACCTTCCCTGGAGAACACACACACACACACACACCTTCCCTGGAGAACACACACACACACACACCTTCCCTGGAGAACACACACACACACACCTTCCCTGGAGAACACACACACACACACCTTCCCTGGAGAACACACACACACACACCTTCCCTGGAGAACACACACACACACACCTTCCCTGGAGAACACACACACACACACCTTCCCTGGAGAACACACACACACACACACACACCTTCCCTGGAGAACACACACACACACACACACACCTTCCCTGGAGAACACACACACACACACACCTTCCCTGGAGAACACACACACACACACACCTTCCCTGGAGAACACACACACACACACACCTTCCCTGGAGAACACACACACACACACACCTTCCCTGGAGAACACACACACACACACACCTTCCCTGGAGAACACACACACACACACACACACCTTCCCTGGAGAACACACACACACACACACACACCTTCCCTGGAGAACACACACACACACACACACACCTTCCCTGGAGAACACACACACACACACACACCTTCCCTGGAGAACACACACACACACACACCTTCCCTGGAGAACACACACACACACCTTCCCTGGAGAACACACACACACACCTTCCCTGGAGAACACACACACACACACCTTCCCTGGAGAACACACACACACACACCTTCCCTGGAGAACACACACACACACACCTTCCCTGGAGAACACACACACACACACCTTCCCTGGAGAACACGAACACACACACACACCTTCCCTGGAGAACACGAACACACACACACACCTTCCCTGGAGAACACACACACACACCTTCCCTGGAGAACACACACACACACCTTCCCTGGAGAACAAACACACACCTTCCCTGGAGAACAAACACACACCTTCCCTGGAGAACACACACACACACACCTTCCCTGGAGAACACACACACACACACACACACCTTCCCTGGAGAACACACACACACACACACACACCTTCCCTGGAGAACACACACACACACACACACACCTTCCCTGGAGAACACACACACACACACACACACACACACACCTTCCCTGGAGAACACACACACACACACCTTCCCTGGAGAACACACACACACACACCTTCCCTGGAGAACACACACACACACACACACACCTTCCCTGGAGAACACACACACACACACACACACACCTTCCCTGGAGAACACACACACACACACACACACACACACACACCTTCCCTGGAGAACACACACACACACACACCTTCCCTGGAGAACACACACACACACACCTTCCCTGGAGAACACACACACACACACACCTTCCCTGGAGAACACACACACACACACACCTTCCCTGGAGAACACACACACACACACACACCTTCCCTGGAGAACGCACACACACACACACACACCTTCCCTGGAGAACGCACACACACACACACACCTTCCCTGGAGAACGCACACACACACACATCTTCCCTGGAGAACGCACACACACACACACCTTCCCTGGAGAACGCACACACACACACACACCTTCCCTGGAGAACAGACACACCGCATGTGCGCGCATATGTTCGCACACACACACACACACACACACACACACACACACACAGGTTCAGCGTTCTGCAGTAAAGATTTTAACTGCTGGGATTCTTAAAATGCATTTATTTGGTTTCCTCACCCACTCCGAAAACATTAGTCAGGCAACAAACACAAACACACAAAACGGGCTCAAACGTCTGCACAGTGCAGGCACCTACAAACGAATCACACCACAGAACGACAACCAGCGACGCAACTCAAATGAAAAGAGAAATGCAAAAAAATTTTTAAAAATTTAAAAAAAGAGAGAGGAAAGCGTTGAGCCGGAACAGGTCAAATTAGGCCAGCACATCTGCCGCGGGGCCGAAACGGCCGGAGTCCGCCCAGTCCCGCAACAGCTTGGTCCGTTTTCCCGGCAGCGTCAACGGCGGCTGTTGAAGAGCCGAACCCGCCCGGGCCAGCGGGCCAGCGGCACGGCCCCTCACTGCTTGGCTTTTTTGAGAATGGTGCCCACCGCGGAGATGACGGTGGTCTTGGTGCCGCTGGCCGTGGTGGTGACGGATACGACCGCGGGGAGAGTGGCGGAGGTGGTCAGCAGCACGGGCTGTGCCAGGGTGACGGGCACCGCAGAGTCCCATTTACTCTTCCTCTTCTGGGCCTCTGCTGGGTCACACACACACACACGCCGTGAACACTTCTTCCACAGCTCTACCCAAAAGGGCCTAATTCTATTCAATGGTGCTTTACTGGCAGGAGAAACCACACATACTGCCAAAGCTTTGATGAAGAAATTAACATGGTAAACAAAAAAGGTATAATCGACAACAACAATAATCCAACCGCTAACAACAGTAGTAATAAATAACTGTAATAATAACACTCTTCAATATCATGTTATATCTCTATAACACCAAATAAATACTACTACAACTAATAAATGGGCTGTGTGTCTGCGGTATCCGGTACGGTCTTGAACGTGCTCTAGACTGAGACCTGTTGACATTGAGGTGGTGGGAGCAGCTGCTGTGTTGGTCGTGGTGCCCTTCTTGGTTCCAGTCACAAACTCAATCTGAGACAACAATAACAACAACCATCTCAACACATTTTACTCACCACAGGGGTTGTAAATGAGGAGAGTTAGCCTTCATTTAACCCGTTACGCTAGAATGTAATGGATCTGTGCACTCTGGTTATGGTTCTAGCTAGCAGGTGCAGGGAAGTGCCTCAGGGGTGTCACCTTGGTTCTCTCTCTTTTGGCCTTTTCTAGTTTCTCCATCTCCACTTTTTGAGCTTTGGCTGGGGATGAATTCAAATGGTCAAATCCACAGTAAGAAGCAAGCAGGGCTTATTTAGGAGGAAGTGAAACCCTCTAGGCGCATGTTTATGGGGCAGTGTGTCCATGACGGTTATTGTCCAGACTCACCTAATGCTTCATAATACGAGTCCTCAGACCAACCATGGGGGTCAAACATGTCCTGTGGAGGTAACGCACCCAATGAGAAAATAAAAGGACAAGATTTAAAATCTTTACGAAATGTATGAAAAATAACTTCATGACTTACTTTTGGGTAGTTAGTACCAAGCTCATCGATTCCACAGAACTGGATAAGTTTCTCATAAATACTGAAAAAAATAAAATAAAAACAAAACAAACAAAAAACTCTTTTATAGTGCTCCGCACTTGTGGGCGTGTCTGTGGGCATGTCTGATCGTGGGCCTCACCTTGGATTGCGAAACTCTTTCTTTTTCTGTATATGGCTGTTTGTGTCGAAGTCTCCGTGAAGTTTCCGCTCGTACAGTTTGTAGATCTTCTCCTAAACAACACAAATGACACTTCAGGTCATGTCTGCTCATTTCTGTTCATGGCCCAGATGTTTAGGACTGAAGGTTTTCAGAGAACTAACACAGCTAGGCTACCATCACAGCTAGGCTACAATCACAGCTAGGCTACAATCACAGCTAGGCTACAAAGCTTTCTGCACATGCATGAAAATAAAAGTTTCATTTATTGTTGAAGTTGCCATAACAACGAAACGGCTCTGGAAGTCCTATTACCATGTTGCATGTTGGACAGAGCATGCTTGCATTTTTAACATTTCTTAATATAGAGGGTCAGCCAAATGCGCACCAGTAGGAAAACATGACAAATAAAAAGAATTTTATCAATTAGTTTATTAGGCCATCAGCCCTAAATACTGACTCACTTTTTTCAGCTGCTGTGATGTGAATAAAACAGATTTGTGTCTGCATTCTTATACAATAAAGACGACTAACGGCGATTTTCCAGTTTTAATCAAGGCTAAGTAGAGAATAGTGCTTGAGACATTTTCTGCATGGCTGTGTTGATGTACTGAGAGTCTCTGAATTGGGTCTTTGTGCAAGTGTGATACAGAGAGTCTTCTTTGACAACCAGATTCCAAAGCCAGTTGGAAACGTGCCATAGACAGTCAGTCAGACTGGTCCCAACAGCTTGCCTGAAGATCTGAAAAATGCACGTTGGTGGTTAAAACACTCTGACCATGTTTGACATCACAAGGAAACTAAGGAACAGCTAATCTGAGCTAGCAGGTCAAGACCAAGTCTGAGTTGCAGCAGACAGTGCTGGAGGGCCAGGATGTTAGTCACAGTGATGAAGCGTACACCCTGTGTACAAACACACCTACTGAGGTGTGAAAACCACACACACCTGACCAGGCAAACACAGGGTGGAGGGAAGTATGGTGAGAAAGGAAAAAACACAACAGAGGGAAAGATGGGAAAGAAGAAGACAGACACCGAGTTGAATAGAACTCTCTCTCACACACACACACACGGTTGGGCTGGGTGTGGTAGTCTAGATCTGGCATTCTGCCCAGAAAAGAGGAGTGGAAGAAAAACAGGCCCTGAAGCACTAAACTCCCCCCCCCCCCCCCACACACACACACTCACACTCGCACACACAACTCTGTCCAAAACCTCATATGAAAGGAACAACCGTGCCAAGTTAGAAACAATAAACTCCTGTAACACATTTACGACTTTATGACTGTTAACGGTGACCTGCAGTCCAACTAAAACAGAACAGAATAGGGGGGAAACAGCGCCCAGAGTCGGCGGGGTGGGGGGGGGGGGCTCGTCAAAAGCCACAACACAAGTTTGCAAATGTAGAACTCGTAATGAGAAGCCCAGCTGAAGAGTCTGAGGACATGCTGGCCAAATTAGAGACTGCATCAGCAAACATCTGAAATAGGAAGTGACCTGTCAATCTGCCTCGCTACTTTGGCCCCGCCTCCTGCATTGTCTGTGTCCCCAGTGCCTGTAGGTGATCACTGAATGATAAAATATCACTTCTGATTATCTGTAGATGAGGAAATACGTGCAAGAGAGGATATACCTGTAGGTGGCTGGAACAGCGCCCAGGAGGTTCCGGAGGAATCCGAATCTCTTCAGGAGACATATTCCTCACCTTCTCTGAGAACTGTGCTGTGTGTTTACAAACAAACAAACAAAACATCCTATGGATGATGGATCAGAACCTTTAACATTTGACCACCATTATTATTTGACCTTTAACTTCCCAATTTTAAAACATACCACAGTATGAACTCACACCAGGGGTAGTGAGAGCAAAATTCTCGTTTAAAGTCATTAACAGAGCGTACGTACCGATGATGTGAGCTCGTTTAAGGTCATTAACGGAGCGTACGTAATGATTAGCTCCAAACAGACACAGACCGATTAATTAGACCAATTAGACACCCTATACCCTACCTGCCCCCCACCCTAACTCTACCCCCCCACACCATACCTACCTGCCCCCCCACACCATACCTACCTGCCCCAACTACACCCCCCCACACCATACCTACCTGCCCCTACACCATACCTACCTGCCCCCCCTACACACACCCCTACACCATACCTACCTGCCCCCCCTACACACACCCCTACACCATACCTACCTGCTCCCCCCACACCATACCTACCTGCCCCCCTACACCATACCTACCTGCCCCCCCTACACCCGCCCACCATACCTACCTGCCCCCCTACACCCCCCCACACCATACCTACCTGCCCGCCCTACACACACCCCCTACACCCCTCTACCTTTTCTGCCTCTTGGTCTGGGCAAGTCTGAGGTAGCAGCTACACACAGAAACATGTCTCCTTTATCTCAGCTCTCTCTCTCACACACACACGGTTGGGCTGGGTGTGGTAGTCTAGATTTGGCATTCTGCCCAGAAAAGAGGGGTGGAAGAAAAACAGGCCCTGAAGCACTAACCCCCCCCCCCCCCCCCCACACACACACACACACACACACACGCCTATTTCAGCTCACACTTGATGTGTTGTTTCACGCTTGTGAAGTAAAACCATTACCATAAACACTCAGAGTTTCACTCCGGCAGACAGATAAACAGCAGAAACAGAAAGTGCTAGAACTGTGTGTGTGTGGGGGTGTGTGTGTGTGTGTGTGTGGGGGCATTTCTTTGTCAGTGCAGCTGCCAGTATCAATCTGAACGGAAGAGCCAACACTCATTTTGTGACTTTATTGCTCTGTGGATTTTAAAAAGTACATAAATTAAAAAGAAATTAATTTTACTAATTTTGTCCAAACGTTAGCTAGAGAAAAGCTGCTTAGGTTCCTTTCACTGGTGCCGCAGTGAGAGCAAACCTCAATATAACTGCAACACGCGATACAATCGTGATATTGCATTTAACCGTGATATTAGCTGATTTATTCGTGATACGGGATATAATTGCAATGTGATATTACATGATAATCATGATATTAGGTGATATAATCTTGATGTGATATTACATGATATAATAATGCTATGATATTATGATATAATCGTGATGAGATATATTGTGCAGTACGTGAACAAAGGCCTTGTGGAAAACGGTTGTCTTGGTGAATCTATCAAAGCAAGTACAGACACACTGGGAAAGTCAGCAGACTGGCATGTTAAACACAGCGCCAAGAGTGCTCCCACTGACCAGTCACAACACGACACACACACACACACACACACACACACACACACACACACACACACACACACACACACACACACACACACACACACACACACACACACACACACACACACACACACACACACACACACACCTCCCCTCAGAGGCAGAAGCACAGACACCACGACCTCCAGAACTCTTGCTCGGCACTTCCTTTGTGTGAGGACAAAGGGAATCTTTAAGAGTCTGCCATGGGACCCCTGCCTGCATGATGACATTTAAGAAAGAGACAGAGAGACAGAGAGACGGGGGGGACCGGACCGTTTGGGTAGTAGAACATTCCACACCACTGCCTGATCCATCAGCTCCCATAATACAGCCAGGAGGAACCAAACGTCTTTCTGCAGTACAGACGCCCAGAGGACTCAGATTAAAGACACTCTAAACTACTAGTGTGTGTGTCACAGGCAGTAAACTACCAGAGTGTGTGTCTCTCAACAGTGTGTCACATACACTGTATTAGTAGATAAACAGTCTGTTCTTGACCAGTAAACTGACACATTTATTGCTACTGAGATCAGCACAGACGACATCCTGTGTTGCTGAAAATGTTCATCATATCACACACCTTTATCAAAGCATTAATCATATCCTGTGTTTGACACGCACACAAAGTGTCATACTCTACATTCAGCACAGTTTGAACTGATCATGCCCATTTGTGTGGGTGTGGTCTAACATTCTAAAAGTACATTTGATTGACATCCCTCTGTCCAAGACTTGCAGTGTGTCACATGACTGGAAATGGACCCACACACTAGGGTACAAGTAGGAACAATTCCACACATGGTGTATCAAGTCTAATGTATTTATAAAGCACTTTGTACAACAGTCATTGACACAACGCAACTTTACAAATGTCAGAGTCCCGGTGAGCAAGGGAGACAGTGGTAAGGAAAAACTCCCTAGAGCATGAGGATGAAACCTTGTGAGGAACCCAGACTCAAAAAAAAAGGGGGGGGGGGGACTTGTGTACGGAGTGTCCAGCAGTGACAATTAGATACAATTATGGATTTAGGATTATACAGACTAATAAACTCACCGACCAACTCATTAGGGTCCTTTCTCTCCCCTGTTATGATGTCCTGCAGAATGAACACACACACACACACACTCAATTACATGCTCATAACACTGCTTAACACTGATTTGCAAAAAATATCTGTTTATTATGCTTTTTTTACATGCTGTATTCAAAATGTTTTCAGAATTTCGCCATCACAGGTTTCTTGTGTTCCAGTATTTTCAGATCGTTATGAGAAGTGCAGTTTCAGACTGTGCGGGGGCAGTGGTGTCACAGTGGTTAAGATGCCTGACTTATAAACAGAAGATTGCCAGTTCAAACCCCACCACCAGGTTGCCACTGTTGGGCCCCTGACCCTTAACCCTCAAACTACTCAGTCAGAATTATAAATTGCTTTGGATTAAAAAATGTCGTATAATGTAAATATACTGCTCCCGAGGCCAAATAAATCAGAAAATGTCAAATTTAGGTAAGCTTGTACATATGTAACTGCAATAACAGCCTTTTTTATGAATACTGTATACCTAATGTAAATTTTAATTACTCTGTCACAAACACATTTGATAGAAAAATTAGAAAAGCCGATTTGAACTCAGTGTAAGAAGAACTACAAGGTCTATTTAAGGTTGGGAAAAACTACATTTACATTTTGTTTCTGAATGTAACTTCCACCCACTAGCTGTCCACTGGTTAGCCATATACTGTTTCTTAAACTCTAGAGCACCTCACAACACACAAAGGCCGTTCTAGAGCCCCACTCCCAGCACGTAGAACACACATTGTTCTAGAGCCCCCAAGCCGTTCTAGAGCCCCCCCCCCCCCACCACACACACACGCGCCATTCTAGAACACACAACCCCACCCCCCACGGCACACCATTCCAGAGCCCCCCACACCATTCTAGAGCCCCACCTCACAACGCGCACACCGTTCTAGAGCCCCCTCCTGATACACACGCCCTCTAGATCTCGCTCCTCCCCTCACTAATAAAGAGCAGGTCCTGTTATAGTAAAGCAGCGAAATCTATAAAAACTCTAGAGCAACATCCTCACACTCAGACAGGTATATTATTACACCAGGAAGACATGCCAGACATCAGCACTGGAACAGAATGAGTTTTCACTTGGTGGATATGAATATGTTTCTCTGCAGTTACACACACAGATGTCAAAGGTCACAGAGAGTCATCAGCCAGCAGGCTGTGTTTGACTGCACACACACACACACTACTGATGTAGAAGACCACAAAATACTGTAAAATAGTGGAGCTTGCAGACATTAAAAACACTGATAATCCTACTACTCACACCAAGGTCATTTATCATCCCTTTATATCTGATGAAAGGTCCTCAAATGAACCGAGATCTCCAAACTCTGGCATGACTGAAGGTTAAGCAATCAGGCAGAGTCCCAGCCGTGTTCTGAACGCAGGGCGTGACAAGCTCGGCGAGAGCCCAACCACACACCACCATCTCTGCACATGAATCAACTCGCCTGCATGACACTTCTCCACCTCACACACATTCTTGAGTTGGCCACGGCGACGAGAGATCGACTCGCACTTGGGTTGGTGCAACTCTTCATAAACCCAGTCCAACTACGCATGCACTTTATCAAACTGGAAAAAGATTAGGGTTTAAAAAAAGCTTTTTAGAAGCACCATCTACCTCGAGGTCAGAACTATAAACACTAGCTACCTCGAGGTCAGAACCTCAACAGTTGTCTGTGTGGGTTTAACATTTTCAGAGAGGCTTACTAATTCAGATTACCACTGTTGCATTATTTCTTTCTTTCGTTAATGTGATCTGAATCAAATTCGGAGTCACACTCACACGCATGTTTTGCAGTGCAACAGGAAGGTTTGTGTTCAGGGACGAAGTACCTGTGAGATTACATTAGCACAGCACGGAGCCGAACCTGGGGGCAGCACACCAGCATGATGACATCTGAAACCTTCTTCAATTATTCTTTGTTTGAACAAGTGCACATCATTAAACCCAAAAAGGCCCCAGCGCTCCCTGAACTAGGCCTACTGGTGCTGCCGTCCATGAGCACAGTGAACCCAAACAGTTAGACCAAACACACGTGGATGGACATGACTCAAACAGTCCAATGGTATGAGATGGGATGATTTCTGAGGGGACCGGAGATCTTTCTGAAGAGTGTAAGAGTAAAACGGTGTTGAGTAGGTGACCCATGAACCCTGCACAGTCAGGATTGGTGCTTGGAGGGCATCCAAATACCTTCAAATCATCTTGGGTTCCTCCTGAGTCAGAATCGCCAACTTCCTATAAAAACAGAAAAGAACAGTGTCACCACAAGCCACAGGGGGGCTACTGTGCTAGGCGTGTATGTGTGTGTGCGTGCGTGTGCGCGGGGGGGGGGGGGGGGGGAGTAAGTATTTAGCTGGAATGTTTTAGCCAAAAGACACAAATAAATAAGTTTCCCATTTCCTTTCCAAAACGGTGCCATGACCCGAAGCTTTTGTTGAGCAGTGGCACCAACAGGAGATACAGTACCAGGTCAAACACCCTTCAAGAACATCGTTTAACAGACATGGACAGAGTTTAGAGAACACGGCCTCCGGGGGGCGTACATGCAGTATTCAGAAAACACGCAAACAAAAACAGTGAAAAGCTGATACACGTCTGCATTATAAGACAGACTCAGTTTGCTCTAAATTCACCCAAAAAAACCAAACAAAAAAGGGAACTCTGCTGTTTAGCATAACTGACAATAATGAGGGACATGGATGGAAATTGTATTCTGTGATAAAATGACGCTGAGCAAAATGTACACGTACACAAACACACACACACACACACACACACACACACACACACCACAAAAAGAGAGAAACAGACCTCATCCTAAAACACTCTCCAGTAGCAACGCTCTAAGCCTGGCCTGGCGTCTGGTCCTGACCTTTCCTGTTAGGATATAACTCACAATGCCATGTGGAATAAAAGCCTAAGATAAAAATAAGCGCAGCCCCACACATCTCAGCACTGGGAACGTCAAAAAATATTTGGACAGTAGCTCTTGTGCTGTTTTGGGACTGTCCTCCTTCAGATGATTCAGTGCTGTTTCGATGGAGTTTAAACTTGTCAACACACACCCCACTGCAGAGCACCAGACACATCGAGCTGGAACAACTGCCATCTGGCAGTGAGATCAAGACCTGAGGATGCACGCACATATCGCCACCTGCTGGTGGACGCACGCACCTTTCATATTACTGGGTAAATAGGACTAGGTTCATTAAGATCTCATTAAGTAGGGTGACGTTTGCCTGTGCTGGAATCTTACAGAGGCTGGAATGCAATGGCTACCCCCTCCCAGCACAACATCTTCCTCAGTGCGTCCTGACACCCCAGTTAAGTGGCACACATGCAGCCGGCCAGATGATCTTATAGTAAACATGCTTCACTAGACCAGGCATCTTCTGCCTTTGCTCCACGATCCAATTCTGATGCTCCTGGTGGTGGACAGGGGTCAGCACGAGCAGTCTGACCGCTCTGTGACGACACAGCCCCATACACAGCAAGCTGTGATCCACCGCGTGCCCCGACGCATCTCCATCATTGTGAGCGTGAACATTTTCACCAGTGTGTGCTAGAGTCGCTCTTCATCAGACCACACGGGCCTTCACTCCTCACCCACCACCCTGCTAATGGTTCACTGGTCATCTGTGCTGCGATCACATTTGGCATTATTATTATTATTATTTACATTTATATAGTTCCTTTCTCAAACTCAAGGACAATTTACAAACAGATATAAGCTTTAACACACACACACCTGATGAGAAATGGCAGTCAGTCTACACACAGCAAACTCTCAGAAACCACAGCCCCCTGGGAGACTGCACCAGGTGGAGAAGGGGAGGAGGTTCAGACCAGGACAGAGCACCAACCATCACTGGACACACACACACACACACACACACAAAATGTATGGTAGGTTCTAAGCACTGCAAACTTGGAACATAAATATATACAACTAGTGTTAGAATTTCTAAACGGTTCTTCAAAAATGAAAAACGAACATTACAAACTTTTCTGAAACTTTCAGAGTCTCCATGTTAATTCATATCCAAAGTCACAAAACCACAGAAAAAAGGCTGACCCCATCCACTATAGAGTGGTTCACAGTACTAGAGTGACACTATAGGGTGGAGGTTTTCACAGCCCTACAGAGTGACACTATAGGGTGGAGGTTTTCACAGCCCTACAGAATGACACTATAGGGTGGAGGTTTTCACAGCCCTACAGAGTGACACTATAGGGTGGAGGTTTTCACAGCCCTACAGAATGACACTATAGGGTGGAGGTTTTCACAGAACTACAGAGTGACACTATAGGGTGGAGGTTTTCACAGAACTACAGAGCGGTGCCCTTCACCACACTATGCTGATCCTGTGGTGACCCTGGTTTGCTCAGGTTACCAAGGTGACACCCCCTACAGCCTCAAAGCTCCATTCTCATTTTCTCAACAGTGATATCCAAACCTTAAATACTGTTTTCAGCTTTTCATTTCAAACACTTCATTTTGGATGTTTACTTTTCATTACCTTAAAATTAACCCTCATCAGCAAATATTGTGTTCACTTAGTCTAATGTACCTGTGCATTAACTCAGAATGACACTGAACTGTAACGAACACATTACCATAATCCACACACAAAGCCACATAACCAAATCTGAGAGCACCACAGACAAGATGCTCCAGAATAGGTATTTACTCTCCTGTAACGATTTCAGCAGGTACTAAGCTATTTGACTGATTTCTTTATATTAAAAAGTTCAAAACCATTAGTGCCCTAAGGTCAATGCTGTCAAAATGGATATTTTAAAATCTTGAGCATTTGGATGCTGTACGATGCATAAAAGCGTAGCCTTGAGAGCTCCAATCCACGATCACACATCTAGAAAGGCCAAATGCCTTTTAAGGCAACAGGAGCTGAGTCTGTAATGGTCAGTGTGTATGTGATGTGCAGAAACTGAAGACTATGGGTCGTGTGATCATGCGCATGAACGAACTCACTGAATTCCTGTCATTTCCATCGCTGTCCTCGTTCCCAGAGCACCTCTCTTCACGCTCCTCCGTGCGCGCGATGTCGTCGTCTCCATACCCAGCAGACACCAGTCCACCATGAGCCTCTGCTGGACAAGAACATTTATACTTGAAAAAGGTTCAGACACCCTGTACCAGATCTATTAAAATCATGTGTGTGATTTACAGCTGAGAGACATCAATACGCTACTTTCAATATCCCATCTACCAAGTTAAGATCTTAGAGCTAGTGAATTAGAGAAATTACAAAAGATCAAAAACACAAAAATACCCCAGATTCCCGATTACTTGTCTGCATTAAGTAGACGGAAACTAGTATGTCAACCGTGTGCATTTAAGACCCACACACGGCGCTACTGCGAAAGCGCACACTGCTCACTTTCCAGCACCTAACAAGTCAGTAGGCAGGAAAAAAATAAATAAATCACAGCTCTCATCGCCTTGCAGGCCAACCCAACCCGACCCCAACACTAACCATGACCCCGACCCCAACACTAACCATGACCCCGACCCCAACACTAACCATGACCCCGACCCCAACACTAACCATGACCCCGACCCCAACACTAACCATGACCCCGACCCTAACACTAACCATGACCCCAACCCTAACACTAACCATAACCCTCACCCAACCCAATTACGTGGAGTAAACAGTTATTCCCCACATCACAGCTCTCATTGCCATGCAGTCCAACCTTATCCAACCCGAACACTAACCCAACCCTACCCCTTACCCAACAATAACCCAACCCTACCCCTTACCCAACACTAACCCTCACCCAACCATGTGGAAGAAACAGTTATTCCCCACACCACAGTTCTCATCGCCATGCAGGCCAACCTTACCCAACCATAACCCTAACACTAACCCTAACCCAACCATAACCCTAACACTAACCCAACACTAACACTAACCCTAACCCTAACCCTAACCCAACCCTAACACTAACACTAACCCTAATCCTAACACTAACCCTAACCCTAACACTAACACTAACACTAAAACTAAAACTAAAACTAAAACTAACAACGTATTCCAGCTGTAGCATTAGCTAGCAGCACACCCGTCAGCACACCCGTCACTGTTTGGCTTTCGCCCGTCTACAGTTACGCTCCGTTAGCTGAATCTAGGTTTGATTTTTAACTAAGTTTCAGTACAAACCACCAGTACCCTGTTCGTCGTTCTCAGGGTCGGACTCTTGCTCCGAGTCGTCTCCATACGCCGCTAGCGAAGACAGAAGAGTGCTTTTCTTGCCGCTCGCCATTATTGCGTCTGTCGCACACTGATTACGGTTACAGTATTTGTGCGCATGCGTTGTGCGCATGTTTGGTTGCTATGGGTTACCGCTATACGAGTTAGCTAGCCCGCTTGCTAGTAAATAACTGAGGGTATTACGCCTTCTGAAATATTTTCTATTGACTAGTTAAACTATCAGACTGTTAGTTTGTCTGTCAAGGAATTAATGATCTACTATAAACCTTTAGAATGGCCAGTAAACGAGCAAAAAGTGGAACCGCAGCACCAGTTGGCAGAAGCTGGGAAACAGAGCTCACTGCTGCGGTGTTTGACGAGGTAGGCTAAGCTCCCCAGAGAGTCAAAGTCAAGGAGCGGGCTGTGAAGACTCGTCTCCTCGGGCTGAGTTTTTCTGTAAAGACTCGTCTCCCCGGGCTGAGTTTTTCTGTAAAGACTCGTCTCCTCGGGCTGAGTTTTTCTGTAAAGACTCGTCTCCTCGGGCTGAGTTTTTCTGTAAAGACTCGTCTCCTCGGGCTGAGTTTTTCTGTAAAGACTCGTCTCCTCGGGCTGAGTTTTTCTGTAAAGACTCGTCTCCTCGGACTGAGTTTCTCTCGCTGTTTCTCTGGTAGGGCAGGAGCGTTAGTTCTCTGGTGATTTTATTCTAGCCAGCCTCTAAATATGCACTAAATAATTGCACTGTCTACTCATTTTGTATTTGTCCTGTTCTGTATTTATTATTGTTTATTTAATGTTTATTTAATGACATTTTTGCACTATATTGGACTGTTTGCACTTGTGTAGCATGTTGTCTGTTGCACTGTTTTGTGTTGCACCATGGTCCTGGAGGAACACTGTCTCGTTTTTGTTGTGCACTTGTATATAGCTGAAATGACAATAAAACCTCTTTGAACTTTGAACTTGAACTCTAGGTGGTGCTGTTGCTCTTCTACTGTTATTCTTGCACGTATTTCTTCTATTTCATCTGTTTTTCTACAGTTTTTAAAAACCTCTTAACCCTGTATTCGTTCTGTTTTGAAATATATATGTTTACCAGCTCTACACAGCCTAGGGTAATTCGTTAATTAATTTTCCTGCCTACATCTTATATTCACCAAAATTACATTGTTGTATGATTGGGTTGTTTTTTTTTTTGTTCCCACACCCCTTGACCATATTGCTGTATTGTTATGGCTGTTACTAAATAAGATATAAGACAGATTTTAATTTAATAATAAAACATATTTGCAAATAATTTCCTGTGGGACTTTGTGTGCATTTTCCTAGGAGAGTTGGAGAGCTAGTGTGTCTGTGGTGGTGGGAGAGAATGAGATGTGTGTCAGCGCTCTTAAACAGGCTGTACAGCAACCACTACGGCGTCTCTTTACCCTCCTGTCCTGGGAGAGCACCCTGGAGAAGGTAGCAGAGGGTTTCTGTACAATAATAAAACTTGTTTCTTTCTGTCTTTCTTGACTTGTAATTGGCTGGTTACTGGTTCAAGCCCCACCAGTGCCAAGTTGCCACTGTTGGGCCCCTGACCAAGACCCTCAGTTGCTTGAGTTGTACTCAGTCATAACACTTGCTGTGGATAAATGCATCAGCTAAATGGCATAAATGTAATGACTACACAGACTCCAAAATCTGGTCTGTGCAGTGTAAAACTGTGTTTGCTGGCCAGTAAGTCCTGGTCTGTAGGTTAATGTTTGTACTAAGGGGTTATATGTGACAGGAATCTTTATATTGAGTTTGTAGATTGTATTAAGGCATTATTTGTAAACACGAGGGTAAGTGATCAAAGGTTAAAATTCTCATTAGTGAAATAGGAGCCAAACTAAACTGTTTTTCATGCTACAGATACACGAACTGGGCAATCCAAAGGCAAAAAAAACCAAAGATGTCCCTGTATTTTATGAGGTAAACACACAGCTCAAACAAGACACATGAGAATCGTTTTAAAGAGTATGTGAAGGTATATTTCTTTGTCTTGGCATGCCCAGTGGTAAAAGGTTAGATTTTAATGTAGAATTTTCATTGAGTTTTAATAGGCCCGCCGAGCCACACTGCAGCGATGGTGTTTTGTGTCCCGGTAGGTGACAGAGTTGGCCAAGTCAGCTCTGGATGCAGGAGAAGCGCTCTCTGTGGACCTGACAGCTAAGCTGGTGAAGTTTCAACTACTGGCCATTAAGAGCAGTGACCTGCAGCAGAGGGAAGCGTTACAGAGAGTGAGAGAGCACTTGACCTTTCACTTAGCCATCTACCATGTATCCCTGAAGCTGGACAACTCATGTCTATTAAGGGACTGTGGAGCAGGATGTAGAGAATGTAGGAGCCTTTTCACATATAGACATGTCCTACTATGGTCCTTCAGAGAGTCTGTGTCATCATTATGCCACTCTGAATGGTTTATAAGATCTTGTGTGTATCTTCTTAATCTACAAGAATGTTCTGTGCAAGTTTAGATAAATATTTTTTTTTAACATACATTAATAATAGACAATAAACAAACATTAATAATAATGCATAGAGAGAAGGCTGAACCCTGGTCTCTCAGCCACCTTGTGTCAACCAAAGGAACAACCACATGGCTGTTGCTTAATGTCAGCAGATATGGGTGTAGTTCACTGAGCGCCATCTGTTTTGAATTTGTG
Organism: Electrophorus electricus; assembly: GCF_041902795.1. Lineage (NCBI taxonomy): Eukaryota > Metazoa > Chordata > Actinopteri > Gymnotiformes > Gymnotidae > Electrophorus > Electrophorus electricus. The sequence goes on from NC_137521.1 coordinate 12,413,265, forward strand.
AGGTTGCGGAGGAGAAGGTCAGGATACTGATGGGCACGGGCTCTTCTGCTCGAGAGAAAAGCGGGCCACCGGCCAAGGGTGCAGCTAAAGGTGAAAAGGGCAAAAAGACTTCTGAGGATCCGCCCCCCATCAAAGAAACCAAACTCAAACGCAGAGGAGAGGAGGACTACACAGATAAATACATCGGTGGGTTAGGATGGAGATGACGTGAGATCAACAAAAAATGAGGACCCCTAGTGGTGTAACAGGGAAGTGTTCAGCCTATCACTGTGAAGTTTGCTGGTTCGGGTGCGTGATCTGAGGCTGGGAGTTCAAGGCAGGAAAGCTGGTGCTGCCCTCTGGTGGCACTGTGTTCCTCAGCATCTTCTCCTATACTAGCCTATCATGGATGACTGTACGCTTGCCTATAAGGGCAGATAACACTTTCTGCTGATCTGTGCTGCAGTGCATTCTTAAAATGACCATAAAATAGAAATGACTTATTCAGAGCTCGCTGTGAAAAATTGACTACATGTCCACAGCGTAAATTCTAATTTTGTAATTGTACTTTCACTGTAATAAAACTGTTCATAGTTCTCTATTTTACAATACAAATGCAAATGTCACCAAAACCCATCACATCCTGACACAGGAAGTGACTGGCTCTGCCTGCATTGCGCACAGCTGTACCCGCCCTACTCAAACACTCCTGACTTATCAACCTGACTTATCACCTGACCTATCAGCCAGCATCATGGGTGTCATAAGAACACAGATCCATCCCCAAGACTGAGCAAGAACTTCACTTTTGTAAACGGGCTGCTGCTTCTGAATAGTGCAACAGAAACCAGTCTGTGGTAATAGAGGAGTATTTAATGGTTATAGTTTCAAATATATTCAGATATATAACTAGAGTTCTGTTTGCTCTGCTGTGTGTAGACGATGAACCAGATGACGGCCCTCACCACTACGTCCTGATAACAGGGTTCCACCAGCCGTGTCTGATCTCAGCATTAGACTCCCTGGGGGTCCACGTGTCCAATGTTATCAGACTGAGATCCGACAGGCCAGAGAGATCTGATGCTCCTCAGGAACTGACGGCACCCGACACTCCCCAGCCTGCCACTGAGCAACAGAGTGAGAGTTCAACAGAACCGTTCAGCAGAACTCTGCTTACCTTTAGAACAGGCTGGAGGAGACAGGCATTACAGACCTTTAAAACAAACTGCGTTACATTAAGAAGATAAAGATGGTTTATATCACCTGATCAATTACAGGAGAGACACTAAGTGCACCTGCTCATCAGTCATTAATCTACCAAATGAATAAACATGAATGTAAACATAGTTTTCACTTCTGTTAAATCATCACATTTCTCAGCAGATACACAGGAATATGCCTGAACAAAATGTAGATCACAATCATTCATAAATCAATCATAAATCAATCCATTTTGATTTGAGAGGTTCTAAACCCAGTGATTGTGGTGTGATGTTGTGATGGTGTTGTCATTGTGTTGTTATTATGTTGTGATGGTGTTCTGACTGTGCTGTGATTGTGGTGTGAGTGACGGTGTTGTGATTGTGTTGTGACTGTAGTGTGATGTTGTAATTGTGCTGTAATTGTGTTGTGATGGTGTTATGATTGTGCTGTGACAGTGTTGTGATGTGATAGTGCTGGGATTGTGCGGTGATAGTGTTGTGATTGTGATGGTGCTGTGACTGTGCTGTGATGGTGTTGTGATTGTGCTATAATGGTACTGTGACTGCTGTGATTGTGTTGTTATTGTGTTGTGATGGTCCTCTACTCACAGATGGTGCAGCCCTGAGCGGGGGTGAGAAGCAGGATCTGGACGTGTTCTGGGATCAGCTGAACTGGGTGCTCAACAGTGGTGGTGTGGGCTCCACACTCTGGGACGTAGCGAGGCTGGACTACAGGGTGGAACCAAGCCTGCTACCCCCTGATCCAGGCAGCAGTGTGGCCATGGTACATCACTGCATGGGGACTAATGTCTGTCACAGATACTGCTCTCTGTGCACTAGATGGTTCAGTCTGTCTTCTGCTATCGAGCCCGTGGAGTGGGTACAGACGTGACCTCTGGAGCAGTCTGGGGTTAAGGGTTGAGATCACTTAAGACCAACTTAAGTGACCTCAACCCACCAATAACCCAGAATTCTCCAAGTAATCCCTAGAGGTTAATCCTGGGAGTTACTGTCACTCTAGAGAATGACGGTGTTTGTTGGAGAATGTTGGTATTGTTGCACGTGTGCCATTCTGTAAATATAAGGTAACACACAGGTGTGTGTGTGTGTGTGTGTGTGTGTGTATGTGTGTGTGTGTGTGTAGCAAGCCCTGGGCATGGCCCTGTTTCAGGGCGTGGCATGTTTGCTGTATGATAGCTTGGATTGGAGAAGGCAGCATCAGCACTATCTCAGATGCATGCGACTGATTCCTGTGCCGGTGGCAGGTGGAGCCGAGTCCCTCCCTCACCCCCAGGTAGCCCCTTCCTCACCCCCAGGTAGTCCCTCCCTCACACCCAGGTAGCCCCTACCTCATACCCAGGTAACCTCTCTTACCCCCAGGTAGTCCCTACCTACCTCACACCCAGGTAGCCCCTACCTCACATCTAGCGTATTCCTCACTGCACCTTGGCCCACATAGGCCTTACAGCGGGGGGAGGCCTGACTCTGACCTTACCCTAATGCTCATTGGTCAACACTACACACTACTATGACATTTAAACATGATGTGTTTTTATCAGGTTTTAGAAGCTCTCCATGTCAGAATGTACTGAGTGCTGGTAACTACACTTGTGCATTGTTTCTATTTGTTTAGGCTCCACAAACTCAAACCCCACAAATCACAAAGAAGAAGCCAGTGGCTAAGGAGAGTCCTGGTAAGTAGTCTCTCCTCCAGTCTCTTACATGCATGGAGTTGTTTCAGTTCATAATCTGCTTGCCACGGTTTGTTCCTCTAATAGCAGCTAAAAGCACACAATGGTATTTTGTTACAGATCATAGTGGGTTTATAAACACTCTCACTCATCAGTCGAGTCTCCACTGCCAGGATCAGATCACACTGTACATTTGTCTTTCGCGCTGCTGCCTGAGTCACATTAGGTGGTCATAGTGGCATAAAGTCTTTCCCTATCTTGGTTGGGAGACTGACAGCATGACATGTGTGACACCGACCAATCATAGTTCAGATTCTTGTGTGAGTTCATAGGTTAACGAGGAGTAGGGTCAAAGAATTGTTAAACATCGTAGGAGTTATCAGGCTAGAAAGAAAACAAACAATTCTGAAGTGCCATCGGGATGTTTTGGGGTGACCCCATGATGTTCATGCCATGCTACACTACACACACATACTACACACACGCTACACACACACTATATACACATTACACACAGAAGGCCTGTTCCTCCTTCCTGATGCTCATATTAGGATATGACACTAGAAATTTGCCAGCTATGACAAAGTCTGGCAAAATCAGGCTGAATTTGTGTAGTCTAACTCCATCATATCCCAGATTTGTCACTGAAGCTTGTTTTTCTGTTAAAATGCCAGTATGAAAACAGAGAGAATGTAGTAATTTAGCATTTGTCACTGTACCACTGTACAGTCAAGATTAAGGCTAGGATTTGCACTGAAATCATGATAGTTGTTATGTCTTAAATTTGGGAGTAAGAATTAGAATTTAAATTTGGATCAAGGTAAGGATTAGGGTTAAAACTGGGATTAAAATTAGGATTAAAATTGATATTAAAGTTAGTAGATTAAAGGTGGGCCCCTGCTCCTTTCAGCAGAAGCACAGCGCACGGCAGTTCGAGAGCCTGCGTGTCTCAGCACTGATGTGGACATGAGGCTGTACCGGAGTCTGCTGGACCCGCTCCCGGTGCTGGTCCAATCTGTGGCCCTCATATTACACTGCATGCTGGAACAGGTGTGTGTGATCAGCACCAGGGGGCGCTGCAGTCTGCCCAACAGACACACCACGTCCACTACACAACCCTGCTTAATCTGAGAGATACACATGTAGTTATTTCCAGTACAGATCCTCAATCTACAGTGAGTTCCCAATGTGAAAAGTCATGTAACTTTATTTTGTAAGTAAGTGGTAAGTTATAAATAAGTGGTGAAGGTACTGGACTAGTACCTTTACCACAAGGTTGCCAGTTCAAGTCCCACCTCTGCCAGATTTCCACTGTTGGGCCCCTGAGCAAAACACTTAACCCTCAAATACTCAAGTTGTGTTCAATCAGAATTGTAAGTCACTTTGGATAAAAGCGTCATCTAAAGATGTGTATATATGTAAATTTTGTAATATTAATAGATAATTCACTAACCAATACAGAATAATCTTCAAATTAGAATACAGAAAATCTCAGTGAATTGTGTAGTGAACCATTATATTTTTAAGAACATTAAATGGCTATTTATTTATTGTGCAGGTAGTGACTGCAGAACAGGAAGTTCTATCTGGATCAAATGATTCTGAGCAGTGCTCTGATTGGTCAGAGCAGGAGCTAACCAGTTACATGCTGTCATCTGTGCTGAGCCTGCCACGTTCAGAGGAGGAGAAACGGGTACAGGCACTGTAACAGTAACACACAGTAACACAGTAACACACAATAGTAACATGGTTAACACAGTAACATACAACAGTAACATGGCTAACAGTAACATGGCTAACACAGTAACATACAACAGTAACATGGCTAACACAGTAACACAACAGTAACATGGCTAACACAGTAACACAACAGTAACATGGCTAACACAGTAACATACAACAGTAACATGGCTAACAGCAGGAGATACAGGTACAGGCACTGTAACGGCATACACAATGATAACATGGCTAACAGAGCAGCAGATACAGGTACAGGCACTGTAACGGCATACACAATGATAACATGGCTAACAGAGCAGCAGATACAGGTACAGGCACTGTAACGGGGTACACAACGCTATACAACACTAACATGGCTAACAGCAGGAGCTACAGGTACAGGCACTGTAACGGGGTACACAACGCTACACAATACCACACAACGCTAACATGGCTATTAGTGCCTCACTCACTGCAGGGACAGTTAACATGAGTTCATATCCTAAACGCTTCACTTTCATTCATTTCATTTTTGCATGTAGTTCAAGACAAACATTTCACCTTCAATATGAATCATCTTAGTGCAATCAGTCAGTCATCTGTTTACCTAACAGGCATCTGTTTACCTAACAATTATCTGTTTACCTGTTCTACCTATTTTAGAAGTAAATTAGTTTGTATTGTTACTTATTTGTGTCTGGTCTGTGAGATGGTAGGTGTTTTGTGTAGAAATATGTATGTGATTTAATTGTTCAGTATTAATGAGTGGGAATGTGTGTGTGTGTCTGTGTGTCGGCAGAAACTGATGGAGGATTTTGGGATGAGGGAGCATAATCAAATGAAGAGTGCAGAGAGACATCCTACCCTGCTGTATTACCATGACCACAGAGCGAGGAGACTTCACCAGCTCCCTGTAAAACACACACACACACACACACACACACACACACACACACACACACAGATCCTACCCTGCTGTATTACCATGACCACAGAGCGAGGAGACTTCACCAGCTCCCTGTAACACACACACACATATCCTACCCTGCTGTATTACCATGACCACAGAGGGAGGAGACTTTACCAGCTCCCTGTAACACACACACACACACACACACACACACACACACACACATATTGTATTATTGTGTAATAGTTGTGTGATGGTTGTGTTATTTTGTGACAGTTGTGTGGTTGTTTTATTATGTGATGGTTGTGTGGTTGTGCTATTGTGTAACCGTTGTGTGGTTGTGTTATTATGTGACAGTTGTGTGGTTGTGTTATTGTGTGATGGTTGTGTGGTTGTGTTATTATGTGATGGTTGTGTGGTTGTGTTATTGTGTCCACACTCATATAGGTGTGGAGTGGGTTGGATGTGTTCAGTATAGAAGCAGCCATGATGGAGAAGACTGTGTTGTGGGACAGGCTGATGTCTGAACACCGTGACTGTACCAGTACAGACCTAGCCAGGCGACACCAGCTTCTCCAGACCTGCTCTGATGGTAACACATACAGATGCACCCAGACACACGCACACAGACATGAGCTCAACCCATACTGATACTGACAGTAGGGGTGTATATGTGTCTTTGTGTGTGTGTGTGTGTGTGTGTGTGTGTGTAGATTCTCTGAGCTGCTCTACAGTTCAGAGACTACTGCAGCTGTATGTGTTTGAGAGCATGCCTCTGATAACGACAGATGCTAACGGTCACCTCATACGACCTCTGCCGGGGTCGCTGACCCCTTTGCCCTGGGACGACCCCGTCGCCTACGCACAACACCTCTACAGGAACCTTCGCAGGACACAAGGTACCATCACAGAGAAGAATTTACACAGATTTTCCACAGTCTCACTTTACAGTAAACTAAACCGTCCTGAACGTTTCCACTGAAACCTGAAGAGCTACCGTTTAATTCTCTGTCGAAGGGTCTTCAAGAGACGTCACGGGAGGTGAAGACCAGAAGGTGCGTTTAAAGTTTACAGAATGTCCACCTGTCCGTCACACCCGCGTCACACCCACGTCACACCTGCGTCACGTCTCTGTCTGAGGTTGGCGCTTGGTGATCAGTAGTTTGGTTTATAGGTAGAAAACGACGTGTCTGCAGCGCATCTGCAGAAGACGCTGACTCGGCGCTTGAGAGACCGGCATTGCACGGAACACCACAGTCCCGCAATCTTCCCACAGGTGCCCCGCGTCCTGCTGCTCTCACACCATTCCTGCACAACCCTATCAAGTTCGGGGCGTTAGTGGAGGGAGAAGGGTAGGTGTGACTGCACTGTGTTCCCTCAGGTCCTAGAGAAAGCGTGCGAGGAGTACAGATGCACAGACGTGCTCCACAGTGGCGTTAACAACGCCACCTTCCTCATTTGCCACAATCCCATGAGCTCGGAGAGGTGCAGCAGGGAATCATGGGAAGGCTCTGTCCACACTGACGTTGGATTCAGGTGGTGTGAGAAGAACTTAATTAATGCTCTAACAGGCCTGGTGTGGTGTGTGTGTGTTTACTGGTGCAGTGTGGCGTGTGTGTGTTCACTGGTATAGTGTGGTGTGGTTTTGCAGGCATTTCCTGGAACATGTGGCCATGAGCTACCAGGAGGAGCAGAGGCAGCAGCAACGAGGAGACTCAGGGACGCCGAGACGTCTCCCGTCCGCCCGGACGCACACCAACCCAGGCACAGACACACACTGCTCATGCTAGACACCGGTCACATGACCTATGAAAGTTTGCGTTTGCTGATTTCTCATTTCCTCTTTCTGGTTTTCTCTTCCAGAAGCACCTGTGGTCTGGTCCGGCCCCGAGGACGCCGAGCCTCACGTACGACAGGGTTCTCTCAAAGTAAGCAGGGACACTTCTGTCTTTCTCCAAACCACCTGAATCGACATTACATGTGTAGGGTTCACATCACTTCTGTTCTAATTCTGGTGTGGATTATCACAGGTCAGAGCAATCTCGCCACCTGCTAATTAAATGCTGCAGGTGCAGGCTCACTTTAATCATCACTTTGACCTTTTTCTACAAGGCGTGGAAGCAACAGGTGAAGGAGGAGGAGCTTCACAAAAACACCAGGAAGGAGGGAAAGGGAACGCCCTCTGCTAAGGGCGGAGACAGGGGCGCCCGAGAGAACAGGAAGATTCAGTCCAAAACACCAGAATTTGCCAAGCAGCCAGAGGGCGACCTTGAGACACCCCAAGAAAACAAACCCGTGAGAAACAGCCTGCATCGAACACTCTGTACTTATCTGTGTGTGTGTGTGTGTGTGTGTGTGTGTGTGTGTGTGTGTGCAGATTAATATAGAACTATATTGATTGCAGAAATTCTGTAAATGAGTGAATATATGTGTGTGTGCACGTGTGTGTGTGTGTGTGTCTATGTATGTGTGTGTGTGTGTGTATGTGTGTGTGTGTGTGTGTGTGTGTATGTGTGTGTGTGTGTATGTGTGTGTGTGTGTGTGTGCGTGCGTGCGTGTGTGTGTGTGTGCGTGTGTGTGTGTATGTGTGTGTGTGTGTGTGTATGTGTGTGTGTGTGTGTGTGTGTGTGTGTGTGTGTGTGTGTGTGTGCGTGCGTGCGTGTGTGTGTGTGTGCGTGTGTGTGTGTATGTGTGTGTGTGTGTGTGTATGTGTGTGTGTGTGTGTGTATGTGTGTGTGTGTGTGTGTGTGTGTGTGTGTGTGTGTGTGTGTGTGTGTGCGTGCGTGCGTGTGTGTATGTGTGTGTGTGTGTGTGTATGTGTGTGTGTGTGCATGTGTGTATGTGTGTGTGTGTGTGTGTGTGTGTGTGTGTGTGTGTGTGTAATATCCAGGTTCTTATAGGCTACAATATGGACGGTAGGGTGGTCCAGGTGAGAGGAGAGACACAGTGTCTTTACCCCACAGACGGAGGCCACATTAGTGTGGACAGAGTTCACTTTGTACAAGGTAAGAGGACTAAACCCACTAAACCCACTAAACCCCCTACGTGCTCTCATCTCTGATGTGTCACGTGTGTGTGGGTTTGTGGGTTTCTATGAAAGGCTCAACACAGCTGAGAGTGTGTGTGAAAAAAGACCACCATCACTTCTACACATATGTCTCACAACAGCAGAGACAGAACAGCAGAGACGCTCAGGGTAACACACACACACACACACATACACACACAAACGCTCACGCACACACACACACACACAATGCACAGTCATACACACACACACACACAAAACAAACAGACACACACACACATAAAACACACACACACACACAATGCACACTCACACACAGTCATACACACACACACACACACAAAACAAACAGACACACACACACACACACACACAATGCACACTCACACACAGTCATACACACACACACACAAAACAAACAGACACACACACACATAAAACACACACACACACACACAAAGACCAACATCTACAAGGAACACACCTGCTATTCCTGTGTATGATATTTCTTTGTCATGTACCAGGTCAGTCAGGTTGTTTCTATGGAGTCCTGCACAGCGGCATTCAGCTCTCTTACAGCGGCACGCCACTGACCACGGAGACGGGACCCATGGAGACAGGAGCCATGGAGACCGGAGCCATGGAGACCAGGGCCACAGAGACGCGCTTTATACCCCCGACACACACACAGCAGGTGCTGCTCAGTGACTCTACACACTTCAGGATACTAGCTGCCCTGTTTCTGACACCATCCTTCTGCACTCCCAGTGACGGGCCGCGTGTGTGTAGCATATGGTCGTAGGGCAGTAGGAACATTTCAGTAATTAGTGGAATCAAAGGCGCCTCCCCCTTCCCTTCTATGTCCTTCTGCAGGCAGACGAGTGTGGGTGTGGCAACAGCGCCCCCCTCAGGCTCCATCTCTCCCTCCCCACTGGCCTCCAGATCAGCTTTGGGTTTGAGGAGACAGAAGGTGACTAGCCAATCAGCAAACAGTGTAACATAAGCCGCACGGCACAGCGGCAGGTCGAGTTTAGTGTCGATGTCATAGCAGCCGAATTAATCGCATCTCGGGTCAAAACGTCTTTGCAACAACACATCTACACTGGCAGGTGAGGTGAGTAACACTGGTGAGGTCATTCCCTGGCACCTGTGTCGTGTCGGACGTGTTAGGCAGCGAGTGAACAGTCAGTTTCATAAAGTTGGTGTGTTGGAAGCAGAAAAGTGTCTTTGACCAGGACCAAACTGAGACTGTAGAAGACAGAGCATCTCCTGAAGGAAAGTTCCCAGTGTGCAGTGGTTAGTACCTACCAACGGGATCCCAGCATGGACAACCAGTGAACCATCAACAGGGTGGGGGTGAGGAGTGTGAGGAGTGAAGGCCCGTGTGGTCTGATGAAGAGCGACTGATGAAGAGCGACTGGTGAAAAAGTTCACGCTCACTATGACAGAAAGGTGTCAGGGCATGCAGTGGATCACAGAGAGATGTCAGGGCACGCAGTGGATTACAGAGAGGTGTTAGGGCACGCAGTGGACCACAGAGAGGTGTCAGGGCATGCAGTGGATCACAGAGAGGTGTCAGGACATGCTGTGGATCACAAAGAGGTGTCAAGGCACGCAGTGGGTCACAGAGAGGTGTCAGGATACGCAGTGGAGCACAGCTTACCATATATAGGGTCATGACCTGAGTCCACTGCTGAAAGCTCCTAGAATGGGCATGTGAGCGATTGAAGATGTCCTAGAACACAATATTAGACAATTTAATGTTATGGCTGATCGGTGTATATAGTAGTGTGTGCGTGCGTGGGTGTGCGTTCCAGGAGGCCAGGCTGTACTGGTCAGGCAGCAAGCGCCCCCTGCTGGCCATGGATCTTCCACTGCGCTCCTCTCCAAACACACTGAGCTCTCACGCACCATTACTGGCCTCGGTACAGTCATTAGACACATGAGAGATGGCTCTACTGAGGTGGGCTCACACACACACACACACGCACACACACACACACACACACACACACACACTCACTTACATACACTGACACACACACCATCACACACTCACACACACGCACACATGCACTAACACACTCATATAGACACACACACCTGTCCATATACATACACATATACATATACATGCGTGCTTGAAGCTGTGTGTCTGTGTGTGTGCATTTATCCATGTTTTTTAGGTGCTGTTTGCAGATGGTACGGTCAGTGGTAGTCCAGACTCCGGGCCAGTGTGTGTGCTGGTTCCTAGCTCCGCCGCACAGGAGGACAGAGACACACACACCGAGAGCAAAGACAGGAAGGGTAAAGCTACACACCTGTACACACTAGTACCTTCTAATACACAACACTACACACAACTACACACCTGTACACACTAGTACCTTCTAATACACAACACTACACACACCTACACACCTGTACACACTAGTACCTTCTAATACACAACACTACACACAAGCACACACCTGTACACACTAGTACCTTCTAATACACAACACTACACACAACTACACACCTGTACACACTAGTACCTTCTAATACACAACACTATACACAACTACACACCAGTACACACTAGTACCTTCTAATACACAACACTACACACAACTACACACCTGTACACACTAGTACCTTCTAATACACAACACTACACACAACTACACACCTGTACACACTAGTACCTTCTAATACACAACACTACACACAACTACACACCTGTACACACTAGTACCTTCTAATACACAACACTACACACAACTACACACCTGTACACACTAGTACCTTCTAATACACAACACTACACACAACTACACACCAGTACACACTAGTACCTTCTAATACACAACACTACACACAACTACACACCTGTACACACTAGTACCTTCTAATACACAACACTACACACAACTACACACCAGTACACACTAGTACCTTCTAATACACAACACTACACACAACTACACACCTGTACACACTAGTACCTTCTAATACACAACACTACACACAACTACACACCTGTACACACTAGTACCTTCTAATACACAACACTACACACAACTACACACCTGTACACACTAGTACCTTCTAATACACAACACTACACACAAGCACACACCTGTACACACTAGTACCTTCTAATACACAACACTACACACAACTACACACCTGTACACACTAGTACCTTCTAATACACAACACTACACACAACTACACACCTGTACACACTAGTACCTTCTAATACACAACACTACACACAACTACACACCTGTACACACTAGTACATTCTAATACACAACACTACACACACCTACTACACACCTGTCCACACTAGTATCTTCTAATACACAACACTACACACAACCACACACCTGTACACACTAGTACCTTCTAATACACAACACTACACACAACTACACACCTGTACACACTAGTACCTTCTAATACACAACACTACACACAACTACACACCAGTACACACTAGTACCTTCTAATACACAACATTGCGCATCACAAAAGACCACCACACACTACACACATCTACACACCTCTACCAATACACAACACAACATGGCAACACAATACTCATCCCAAAACACAACTACACAGCATTACGTTTATGGCTTATGAAACACTGTGTGTACACTGAACACACAACCTGTTACCTGCACCATGTTACGTGAGCTACAGAAATGAGTGAGTGAGTGAGTGAGTGTGAGCGTGTGTGTGTGTGTGTGTGTGTGTGTGAGAGACAGTCGGGGAGTGTGTAAAACTTAGTCCAGTGGTTCCTGCTCTTCTCAGGAAAGGTCACCTCTAAGTCCACTACGGGGACAGACCTGATGGAGCCCCTCAAGGAGGAGCACAGGCGCCCCCTGGTGGTGGCAGGTGGCTCCTGGACCACCACCACCCCGTCTGGCTTCAGGGTGGCGTCCACTGGGGGTGGACGGAGGGAGGTGTCGCCCGTCCGGACCTACCGTGCCACAGATCCCTTCAGTCAGAGCGTGAGTCCTGTGGGTCTCGCTCAGTCTGGGTATCATGAGAATAACAGGGCATACCAATCACAGGATTTGGTTTTGTGTTTAGGTTGTTGGTGGTGGCACATTATTATTTGTTTAGAAAGTGTTTATAAACATATTTAGAGGTGGTGTGTTACAGGTTGTGATCACCAGGGACAACCGAGTCCTGTCTGTGCTGGAGAAGGATGGGACAATCGCAGTGGACCACGCAGATGGAACTAGAATGACCACCTTCTACCAGCAGAGGGACCTCCCACAGCACCAGAGCTCAGGTCTGAAGAATCAGCCCCAGAATGAGTAACAGGAAGGTCCATGCACCGAGGAGACCAAATGGTGCCCCTGCCACTGGAGCAGGCTGACTGTGTGTGTTGTGCTTCCAGCAGGGGGCAGCACTGAGTGCAGAAGGGAGAAGATTGTGAGGGTGGAGAGTGGTGGGCTCACCACAGTGACTGTGAACTGTGACAGCAGAAACTGTGAGGTTCTCTTTGGGGATGGAACCGTTGTCACCGCTAGTGCCCGCGGGTCCTACAGGGTGAGGACGGAGGGATGGATGGATGAGTGAAGAGATGGATAATTGGAAGAATGGACAGATCGATTACATAAGATAACTGTATGGTATGTTGAACAGTAAGGTGTGTGTGTCTCTCTGTCCCTCTCTTTGTCCAGCAGGTGTGTCCCAGTGGGGGCGGTGAGCTTCATATTGGTGAGGATGGTCTGGCTGTGTACTGCTCTAATCCAGGTGGACTTGGACCTGAAGGAGACCAGCCTGGTCAGTATGTCATGAGCCACAGTGCAGGTGTGCTCTGTCGGTTCACTGACCCAGACGGAAATTTGTATCAGGTGAGATGCTCTTCGCTCGTTACACAAACATACGACAATGAAAACCAGTTTAACATGTTGATTCTCATCTGTACTGCTATGATTACAAAAATGACTGTGAAATTCCTCATGAGCACGGCTTGGTTGTCCAGGTCTCTGCTGATGGCCAGGCCTCCATCAGGACCTCCAGAGATACCGAGCTTGAGAGAGACACAGAGAAAGGGACGAGCTCTCAGGACACACACCCACCCCGGTAAGAATTCCTGCCTGAGTCTGGTTTAGGCAGTATGTCCATGACAGCCCAGGGTGAGCCAGTCTACACTCCACACTGCTGGACACTTTGGAAACCATCATGTGCAGGGATGGGGTGTCCTGTATTGGTGATTGGTGTGTGAATCTTTGTGTGTCTTTGTGTGATGATGTTTAGCAGTTCACGCGGTGCTCGGATTTGTGGCCATGGAGCTGTCCTTGTCCTCTCTGACAGGTTGTTTGTAGTTGTGTGTTCGACGCTGTCCTGTCTGACAAGTTTGTGGCTGCGTGTGTGATTTCCTGTCTGACAGGTTGTTTGTAGTTGTGTGTGTGATGTCCTGTCTGACAGGTTGTTTGTAGTTGTGTGTTTTACGCTGTCTGACAGGTAGTTTATACTTGTGTGTTTGATGCTGTCTGACAGGATGTTCTGTCTGACAGGATGTTCATGGCTGTGCATGTGTGATGTCCTGTCTGACAGGTTGTTTGTAGTTGTGTGTGTGATGTCCTGTCTGACAGGATGTCCGTGGCTGTGTGTGCGAGGTCCTGTCTGACAGGATGTCCGTGGCTGTGTGCGCGAGGTCCTGTCTGACAGGATGTTCGTGGCTGTGTGTGTGATGTCCTGTCTGACAGGATGTTTGTAGTTGTGTGTTGTCCTGTTTGACAAGTTGTTTGTAGTTGTGTGTGTGTGATGCTGTCCTGTCTCACAGGTTGTTCATGGCTGTGTGTGTAATGTCCTGTCTGACAGGACGTTCATGGCTGTGTGTGTGTGTGATGTCCTGTCTGACAGGATGTTCGTGATGGCTCAGGACGGCTCAGGCACAGAGTTGCTCTCTGCTCAGTCTGTCGCGGAGCTTCTGAACGAGGCATATTCAGACCCTGCGGTGGCTGTGATCCGTGATCCTCTACCAGACACAACAGGTCAGACCTCACCAGCTCGGGATACACACCTCTCCCCACTGCAGGCCCTCTCTTCCACTATGCTGGTGTGTGCGGCGTCACACTGTGTGTTCTTGTGCAGCTCCACAGCTTTTCAAATTTCATCACATCTCACCACTTGTTTCCTGAAAGGCCGATCGCAGATGTTATTTCCACGGTATTACCTCTGCAACTGTCCAGACATGTCTTTGTATACAATCCACACTGCATCTGGCGCATCTGGTTCAAGTCCAACCACAGCCAGTTTAGAAGAGCTCATGCAAATGTGTCCGTGCAGATTAGCAGTGGGGAGAGGGAGGGTCCGTCTGAGCTGGGGGTCCCTTGTTGGTTTATGCAATCACTCCATCCTCCGGGCGCATTCACAGAGGTCTCCCTCCTGGGTGGTACGGGGTGGTGCCCGCCTAGCTGGTTTAACACGACACTGTAATCATTGCCGCCTTTCTGAAGACCAAGATCGCCCTCTGCTGTTTCCCCAGCAGACGTGGTGGGAATCACAATCCTCCAACCCTTCCCTGCAGACCTGAGCTCCCATTGGCTTATACCTAAACAACAGGATGACATCATTCCAGCCAACCTGAAATCCAGGAAATGGGACACGTTCCCTGTCTCTGGGGTAATCCAAACCACAACAAACATGAAAGCTGTTTAAAGGAAAAGCACGTCAGGCTTGGTGTGAGCTGCACGCCAGCTGCTTCCTGTCGTGTGCGAGTGTGTGAGGCAGCTCTGACGCGAAGGACCGACGCACTCCCACCATGCGTGTGTGTTTGTGTCTGCAGAAGCATCGCAGGGCTCAGACAGGAGCGGTTCTGGGTGGAGAGGGAGCCAGAACCCGGATGGGTCCAGACCCACAGACGCCTGCGGCTCTGCTCGCACGCCAGATCTCCAAACACCCACCACTGACTCACCAGCTCCACGGAAAACTGCAGGAGAAACTCCTGGTATCTCAGTTCCAGGGAAATAAATCATGTTATAAACAGGCCCGTTTATGTCAGGTTCCTCTGAGCTCTGATGAGGTCTGGTTCACTCGGCTGGTCCCGCCCATGTGGGTGTCTACAGCACAGTGTGGTCTGAGATCCACATGTGTCTATGTCATGTGATCTACGTGTGTCTCAGGTGTATATAGAGCAGCTGGTGCAGAAGGAGAGGTTGAAGGATGAGATAGAGTTGAAAGAGCCTCGGACTGTCCAGGAGAGAGTCCAGCAAAGTCAGCTCCTACAGCTCCTACTGGTCTGTGCACACACTGACACACTCCCACAATCCAGAACCAGCACACACCAGTACATGTGTGTGGAGTACATGTGCGCGCGTGTGTGTGTGTGTGTGTATGTGTGTGTGTGTGTGTGTGCACGTGCAGGGCAAGTTCCATTTTTTTTAACCTCTTGCTGCATTTTTTTCCCCTCCACTATAGTCTCTGCCTGACTCACAGCGTCGTCCAGTTACCATGGAGACAAGGCCTCTGTCTGGTGAGGGAGTTGATGTTAACTGTAGAGGAATATTCCAGCGTGACACTAACACACACTCATGTCAACACCTGTCCCTGTCGCTGGTGTTTTCCTCCACTCCCAGCAGACGTGGTCTCCCTGTACTCTCAGGCTATGCTAGCTGAGTGTCCCCTCACTCACCCACAGGAGCAGGACACATCAGAGCGGTAGTCCATTTCACACTCACACACTCACATTACACAGATGTTCCATGATGGGAATAAATGCAGTTCATCTTCTAGACATGAGAGACACAACATACACACACACACACACACACACACACACACACACACACATCTTCTGTACTAAATGAAAGGACTGTGTAAAGGCCCTGCGTTCTGACTGAGTGTGACAGCTTCGCCCCAGGTCCTGTGGTGGAGGTGCTGGCCAACAGAAACAGGGATGTGTGTGGAAGAGCAGGGTTACGCAACACAGGTAACGATGCACTGCTTCTCCCCAGCTACCTGGTGTGAGCATGTCAATAAACAGGAAGTTTGGCATGCTGATAGGTTAAAGGTCAACGCTAGGCTACAAGGCAGCAGTGTTGCTAGGCTACAGGGCAGCAGTTTTGCTAGGTTACAAGACAGCAGTTTTGCTAGGTTACAGGGCAGTGGTGTTACTATGATACAGGGCAGCAGAGTAGGAGTGTTGCTAAGTTACAGGGCAGCAGTGTTACTATGATACAGGGCAGCAGAGCAGGAGTGTTGCTAGGTTACAGGGCAGCAGTGTTACTATGATACAGGGCAGCAGAGCAGCAGTGTTGCTAGGTTACAGGGCAGCAGTATTGAAGTATAACAGCTCCATCCTCACTCCTATCCAGGCTGGACCTCCAGGAGCAGAGGAGATGTCTCCACGCCCTACGAAACCACATCATCACCCCATACTTCCACCCAGAGCTGCAGGAGATGCTAACCTTCACCCACCAGACACGTCCCACTGCCCACAGCCCCGCCCACACTCCTGCCCACAGCCCCGCCCACAGCCCCGCCCACACTCCTGCCCACAGCCCCGCCCACACTCCTGCCCACAGCCCCGCCCACAGCCCCGCCCACATCCCTGCACAAATCTCTACCAAACCACAGCCTACTTGGCCTTAAGGCAGAGTTCCAGATCCACGTCCTTATAGAGGAACTTTGTTAAGTCTCACTGTGGTTCGTAACGTCACAGATACATAAATGACAAACAATTGTTAAGAAAATAGTTAGCATAAAAGAATAAAAGAAGTAAAAGCAGGTTGATGATTTGTGGTGAAACAGAGCTGGACCTGGAGAAGCTCTGCCTGAGCAGCTCTGGCTGGCCGTACGGACCCGTCTGTTCACACACACCAAACAGGAGAGTCAGCGAGGGAGTCTTGTGACCCTCTGATCCCCACACACTTAGCACGGACCATGCCTGAAGGAGCAAGCTTAAATATTCATCTTAAACATTAACTTTAGTACAGAACTTTATTAGAATATAGGAGTGTCTGAACGGCTCTGCTGTTTTCTCACTGACCTTCAGACACACTGTCCTTTACAGCAAGTGAGTGAATTACAGCGGAATACAGGCACTTGGAACAGCCCAAAGCATATGACCCACCTACCCCCACTTACCCCCACCGTCCGCGCTCAAAAATCAGTTACCCCTGAGCCCAGGAAGTGAAAAACTGAGGGCTATGGTGAGTCTGAAATCGAAACTTCACACTGAGGGTTAAAGGACTTCTGCACTAAATGCTTCAGATGTAAGTGTAAAAACGCACACCAGCCGCCTGTTTAAGAAAAAACTTTTGTGAATGTGTTTTTTTTCCCCTTCCTTTTTCTGAAGTACCCATTAAATAAACAAACTTTTAAAATGGCCAAATCGTCTTTTTATATATATTTGCCAGTAATAACGCCAAACATGCAGATTTTGCCCCAGAAGCGTCGCACTGTGCCGGGGAGGGGCAGCCGTGGTCAGTGTGTGAACAGGAGAGAGAGAGAGAGAGAGAGAGAGAGAGAGAGAAACGCTCTGCTGTGTTTAGTTCTCGTTGCTCAAACACTTCCTCCTGAAAGGAGAAGCGAAGTCGCCGCCTTACACACACACACACACACACACACACACACCCACCCACCCTCCCACACGGACACACAGTCACACAGTCACAGCGCGCAGGAGGAGACACGGGACACAGGCAGGGAGAGCAGCACGTCCACAGACGAGGTCGAAGTCCGAGGAGATCAGCCATGGGACTCGCGTGCGACACCAGAGCGTCTCTCCCACACAGCGCGCGGACCTGACAACCCGGCCGGACACAAGCGCGCGCGCGCTGACCTGCTTCTCCGTAGAGTACCGCTCGCTGAGGTGAGTCGGCATGCGCTGGGAGCTCGTGCTCCTGAAAGCAAAAGTTAGGATTCCCGTCGAAAAGCAGCAGCTACACCTGCTAGATGACAGGTGCAACCGAGAGTCTTAGGAAATAGATGAATGCTTGTGTGTGAGAGAGAGAGAGGCAGACACGGCCCACCTGCAGGTGTTAGGCTTCAAGTCACTCAAAATGGTTAAAGTTGGGCTTAAGCTTTGTTTGGGTGAGGATATGTGGGGGAGATTTGTGTCTTCTAGCTGTTATTGAAAGCTGACTTTTCTCCAAGGCCAAACTAGGACAGCACACACACACACACACACACACACACGTTAGTAACACTTAAATATTTGAGTCATTCATGTTTGGTTATAGTGTCTTGCTGTATTTGTAAACGTCTACTGTGTCGACAGACTCACAAGCCTCCACGTTTACCCTGCGCAAAGCCTTAAGAAACCTGTTGGTGCACTTTTGACAAGGAAATGTATTGAAGCGCAACAGCTCTAAAACTGGCTGTAAACTAGTAGACTTTCACCGTGAAGTGTACCGTTCTTAATGCTTAGTAGAAAGAAAGCGTTTATAGCTGTAGGAGGAGGAAGTGCTGAACTGACAGCAGAAATATTAACGTTGCCTGCAGTGGCGATGGGGGGGGGGGGTTGTTTGTTTTTACAAAAAACAAACAAAAAACATTAATACGCTTTCAGACATTTAATTTCTGGACTAATATCAGTAACAATATTTCTGCTAACAAAGCTGGTGTTAGCATCTACAACACGTTCAAGTTGTCTGAAGCGTATCTTTGTTAAACCTCCCACAGTAGCAGGTGGTGCGCCCTCTACAGGCCTTTATACAGTATGCCAACTTCAGACAACTTCAGTTTGGGCTGATAAACTAATGCGTCATTTATGACTTGAAAGCATTGAAACACACACACGAGCAGTTAGAGGGAATCTATTGGCTAATAAGCTTCTGTTTAAAGAGGGTGTGGGAGCTGACAAGCTTGTTGTAGCTTGTCTGGTTACTGTCAGAATGACTCTTCACCAACACCTAAAATAACTGTAATGCTACTCCAGCAGGGAGCCATTTGCTTGCTCTCTCTCTCTCTCTCTCTCTCTCTCTCTCTCTCTCTCTCTCTCTCTCTGTCCCTCCCTCTCTCTCTCTCTCTCTCTCTCTCTCTCTCTGTCCCTCCCTCTCTCTCTCTCTCTGTCCCTCCCCCCTCTCTCTCTCTCTCTCTCTGTCCCTCCCTCTCTCACTCTCTCTCTCTCTCTCTCTCTCTCTCCCTCCCTCTCTCTCTGATCCATGTTTTCTTAGAGGTTAATAAGAGAATATATCCCTGAAGTGAAAGCTTTTCTTATTTGCTTGTAAGGCTATAATGTGTTTATTTAATAGTGTTGCATCTAAAACAACAATCAACATGTGGAAAATAATCAGAATGGGCTGAATAAAAACTAAGCACAAATGAAGTGGCATGGCTGGTGTTCGCGGCTGTTCATTCAGTGTAGATGTGTCCTTACAAAATGTTTGTTCTGGAGAACTTCCACCTGAAGCACAAACTGATTCCACCTGAAGCACAGAAAGGCTGTGAGGAACAGGGCTGTGTGTGTGTAGTATACGTGTATGGTATAAATGTGTGTGTGTGTGTGTGTGTGTGTGTGTGTGTGTGTGTGTGTGTGGTATAGCTACAACCCTCCACCACAGCTATAACCATAAATTGTCATACTCGCATGACACCAGGGCTGTAAAGTAATGTAATGAACCATAATATACATTAACTACTTTACCATACAAATTTTTGAAAAATGTCTTATTCTGAATCTTATCTAACCTTAATGTTAATGACTGGTGTGTTCAGTTCCGTATAAAAGGAGATCTGAACAAGGCATATGTATATCAAACCCTTACATCTGATTATTTTACTGTAAGAGAACATGTGGTCAGTTTAAAAACTGCTGCTGGATTTATTGCTTGGCTATTTTCCTTTCTGACAGTCATAATATAATAATATTAGATTAGATTAGATTAGATTTTTACACATCTTCCATCAGATCTCCCATTTCTGAGGTTTTTCCTCATACTTATACAGTAGATTATAGCATCTCAGATTATAGTGTATATTACAGTATGTCAGATTATAGTGTAGATTATAGTATGTCAGATTATACTATCTCAGATTATAGTTTAGATTATGGTATGTCAGATTATAGTATCTCATAGATTATAGTATATATTATGGTATATCAGATTATAGTATCTCATAGATTATAGTGTATATTATGGTATGTCAGATTATAGTATCTCATATATTATAATGTAGATTATAGTAGATGTAGGATAGATACTTTTGTAGTACACTTTGTTAGAACGCTCTTCTCCTCTGTGATGCTTAATAATGCAAGATTTAAAACAAAGGCATGAGTCACGAGTGAGTTAAAGGTTTCAAAGTTTAAAGGTTTTGTCACACACTTAGTCATACATGGTATAACTCGCAGTGAAATGGTTTTGTGACTGCTCTGTCTGAGCAGTCTGTGTTGAGTGTGGTCCGAGTCAAAGGTGCAGTCTGCAGTGTAAATGAGCAGGTTGATTTGCAGTTTGGAGGGAGTTAAATGGGTGAATGAATGAAGGAAAGCTTAATCCACAGGCTGTGGGGTGACCTTCCTCTCTCTCTCTCTCTCCCTCCCTCCCTCTTTCACTCTCCCTCTCTCTCTCCCTCCATCACATTCTCTTTTGTGCCTGTCTGTCTTCTGTGCATCTCTATATCTGTCTTAACTCTTTCAAAAGTTACGCTCTCTCATTCATTATTCATATATGTGATCCATCCATCTTGTGACCATTCATCTTCCTCTTGATCACATTCCAGAGGTTTTCAGTGGGGTTCAGGTCTGGAGATTGGGCTGGCCATGATAGGGTCTTGATCTGGTGCTCCCTCATCCACACTTTGATTGACCTGGCTCTGTGACCTGGAGCATTATCCTGTTGAAAAATACAATCATCAGAGTTGGGGAACATTGTCAGAGCACAAGGAAGCAAGTTTTCTTCCAGCATAGTTTTGTAAGTGGCTTGATTCATGCGTTCTTCACAAAGACAAATCTGCTCGATTCCAGCCTTGCTGAAACACCCTCAGATCATCACCGATTCTGCACCAAATTTCACAGTGGGTGTGAGACACTCTGGCTTGTAGGCCTCTCCAGGTCTCCGTCTAATCATTACACGAGCAGATGTTGGACAACGCTGAAAATTGCACTCCTCAGAGAAGATGACCTTACTGCAGTCCTCTGTGGTCCAATCCTTATGGTCTTTCGCAAACTTAAATCTGGCTTTTCTTTGCTTTTCATTGATGAAGGGCTTTTTCTAGCCTTGCAGGACTTCAGCTCTGCCTCCAGAAGCCTGTTTCAAACCGTCCTTGCTGTGCAATTCACCCCAGCTGCTGCATGCCATTCTTTTTGTAGGTCAATTGACGTCATCTTATGGTTGTTAAGTGACATTCGAATGAGGTGGCGAACATCACGGTCGGTAGAGTCGTTTTCGACCTCTGCCAGTCTGTAGCTGTTTTTGTCCCGTGTGTTTGCTGCTTGACCTTGTTCTTATGAACCAAAGTGTTTGAAATTTTCAAGATATAAGCAACGGTATCCCTCTGCCAGTAAAGCTACAATTGAACCCTTCTTTTCCTCATTAAAAACCCTTCTTTTCAACTCTCTTGGCGTGGTCTGTAGCTGTATTTTGATTACACTCACTTTTTGGGTCCTAGCACTGCTTTTCCCATCCAGCCGGTTCTATAACAAGAGAAGAGCGATGACAGCAGTGCTGGTTTTTATACTGTTGCGTGTTAGAATATGATTTTAAGGTGATCACCTATTCATCATCTGAGTAAGTAGAATGAGGAGTGTCTGTGAAGGAATTCAACAAACACTTGAGTGGAACGGCTGCTGTACATGTGGAGATGCTGAGTTAAGAAACTATTGGACTGGTCTCTTATTTTTTTCCCAGAGCTGTGTTGGTCTGTAGGCATCTGTCTGTCTGTCCAGAGAGGAAGACATGGGAGATGCGTCTTACTCTCCTTTGAGATCCAGCAGTTTTTGGCCTGAACACACTCTCCAGGCCCATCCCTGATGGCCTGTAAAAACGGAACTGAATAATTTGACCTTGACTCATGCTCACTCTAAAAGTTGAAGATTGTGCTACTTTGCTTGGTGGACATCTGGGGATCCTGAAACCACACTGAAAATCACTCGCAGAGTTCCAGCTTAACTCAGAGCAACTTAACGCAATCCCTAATTAAGTATTTAAATGTAAAAGTCAATGATTGTCCATCATCTTTTAGAGGAGCTATTACACTGGTTCCCATCATCACTAGTCATGCAAAACTGAAAGAGTCCTTAAAAAACAAACAAACAAGCAAACAAAACATCACCTCAGACCTTTCCAACAGACCAGAGATCAGCACAGTTACTTCCTGTGATGTTTCAGCCAATCTGATCAAGCCAGTCCACTGTCCCTGGTTCTCTGAGCTCTGCCACACAGCTGGAAGTTGTGGTGCTCTCTCTCCTGCCCACAGGGTCAGGGGTCAGCCCCCGGTGGGAACACTGCAGGCTATATATAAACCCGGCCAACTCCCCCTCTGTCGGACTCCACAGCCCGGCCCTAAAGACACAGGATGGACACCCACTGCTGTTCCACAAAAAATGTGAATGTTTGTTGTATGATTTCAACTCTGTTCGATGTCTTTAGTGGTGTAGTGTAGCTTAATGTAACTGCTTACTATTGTACAGTGAGGATGTGTTTGATAGTAGCTGAGTGAATCACCTTTATAAGCCTGCAGGTTATTACTGGACTTCCTTGAAATACTGGTATAGGGCTTGGCCCTACCTGAAATCAACAGCTCTTGTGTATAGGAGGTCAGACTGCCAGCATGCATACATATATACACACACACACACAGACACTTGTACACATGCAGTTGACTGGCTCCGTCTAACCTACAAATAGTGCCAGCAGGTTTCCTGTGGCTGTTTCGTGTGAAGAGGGCGAGAGAGACCCCACAGGCTGACATGGCCAAGTTACCGTCATGCTGCGTGTTACGGGCTGGTTCAGGCGCTCGTGCGGACATCGCGTTGCTATTATTCAACAATGTAGGTGACCGGAATCAGGAGTGATCACACAAAACAAACAGCAGTGGTACAAAGTGCTGACCTGCTGCCTGCCTCGGCCTGAAGTCTAAAGTCCTGTTTACACTGCATTAACACCTCTGATGTGCTAATATCAGTCAGATTCATGTTCAAACCTCCATGATAGTAACAGACCGTAACACTGATCATGAGGGCTTCTAGCAGCCTGTAGGGCTCCGTCTGTGTGTGAGTCTGTACGAGGAGTCTCTACACTCTGAAGACTCCTCTGGTAAGTCTGTGGAGGCTTACGGACGTTTATTGCAGTCCGACGTAAAGGAGCAGTCTGTGTGTGTCCAGAAAAGTCCACAGGTGTAGGTGCCCACCATAAATGAAAAGCGACACAAGAGACCCAACCAACTCATTAATAATGAACACAGACAGACGTGTCATACTGGGACTAGCTGTGCTGGGGTGTGTCGCTGGTTTGCCTGGATTCACAAACCAGATAAGCCCAGATAGGATGAATGACTGCCAATAATATGGATGCATGTGTGTGTGTTGATGACTGACTTAAATGATTGAAATGTTTTCTAGCTGATAGTGTGATGTCCCATCGTACCTGGAGTTTTCCTACCAAACGCCTGAAGAGTGAGTACTGCACACACACAGACTCACGCTTACAGGCATTAACACTCGCACTCAAGCACACACCCCTCACTCACCAGTGTTTACAGAAAACAAGTGATACGTAAACATTATAGAAAAAATGCTACATAAGATGTTTTTCCAATTGTTCAGTATGGAAGAAAAAAAAATCACTGAAAAAAGGTCAAAATCGCAGTAAGTTTCCACATTATCAGATCAACATTGCCATATCAGGCTGCGTGTTGGTGGAGGGTGAGGGCGGGGCTTAGACCAGATGTGTCGCTACTCTGATTGGCTGCATCATGCTACAGGTAAACGAGCTTCAGAACCGTCAGTACCGAGCGACGATGTGTTCCGCAGGACGGGCCGACTCTTCTCCTCCCTTAGAGAGGAGGGCAGACACCGTGAGCATCAACCAACCCTCCACCAGCACACAGTCCACAACAATCAACACCATCACTACACTACACTACAATCTACAACCAATCGTCATGTTAACCACACACCCGTGTGTGTTTACTTCTGTGTCTCGCTAAACCCAATCAGAGAGGGGGATTAGTGATGTCACCTGCGACGCTGGTAAAGACAAGCCGCGTGTCTTCTCTGGAGACACCCAGACATCTGAAGGTAACGTGTACGAACGTGCACGCCTGCGCACACACACACATATACACACACACACAGAGTGGGGAAACAGGACTGTTCGGTATTGCCCAATCCCACCGGTGAGGACAGAGTAAGCCTGCTGTACTGTGTGCACAGTAGAGGGGAAGCTGGCGTGTCTTAGGCTCCACAAAGCGCAATGCAGCGATGAAAACTCTTCAGTTCTCCTGCAGGTCCCCCAGACAGGAGAGAAGCGCCCACGCGTGCGCCACTGTAACCCGCGCTCGGCCGTTGCGTACAGTCGCTCAGAGAGCTCGCTGAGAAGAACCACGCGCATACCGTGAACTCGGGGCACGTGGGAGCGGACTCAAAGTAGAGCTTGCGGAGACATCTGAACATACGCGGTCGCTGCGCACGCATCCATGCGCGCGCACGCTGCACCCTAGCGGTTCCCCAGTGTTGGCGCGAGCCCCGATGCAGCGCTCGATCGGAACTCCACGCGCGCAAAACAACACTGCGAGTTTGAACCTCGACCCGGACGGTGGACGCACAGCGAGCAAAGGAAACGGTTTCCAAACACTGTAGTAAGTATTTGGCAACCGGTCGAACAGAGCAGTGAGGGACTGGCGCAGTCCTGGAGTGTAACGCGCAGGTTTTACGCACGTCCACGACCCACATGCTTACGGCGACCTCAACGGCGTGTTTGGAGGATGTCTGGTGTGCGTGCGTCCTGGGACTCACGCCCTGTTCTGCTTTATAGTAAAATGAATTCTCTTTCATCTCCAGCTCCGGACTTTTTTGTTTGCTGAACCGGAAACACGAGTTGAACGGAGATGGCTCTGAAAATGATTTATGTATCAAACCTGTTCGTTTCCAAGACGTAATGAACCGATTGCCAGAACGCGTCACCCCAAGCTCGAGCTTACTGCCTGTACTTCTCAGTGTTTTCACCCTCTCCGCGTGACGATAAGAGGTTGTACGCAGCTGTTTTCTATAGTTTCCTCCAAATCTGTATTATTCGGACGATTCAGGCCAGTACAGTGTAATAACAGCTCTAAGAACTCGAATACTGTGAAGGCGCACCAGAGCGCAGTGCAGTTATCCTCCGCCCTTAATCTTAGAAGAGTTGATGTCCGCACTAAAGACGGAGACCCTTCGAGAAAAGCTGTTGGTTCAGACAGGAAGACGCAGATTGGAGCGACCCTGCACGCTCATGTGGGGTTTAAGGCAACCGCATGGCGCGTCAGACGACAAAATCACGTGTTTGTAAAACCTGCCCGAGTTTCCCACAACCTGCTTTTACTTGGGAGTGTGCGCTTGGATAATGGCGCATGCCATACGCCGTGCTTACGTCATGGTTATGAAATCGTGTCAAATTCAGAAAGTGGGCAGTGACCGTCGGCATGCGCTCAAAATGACGTCAGAACCTTTAGTTGTGTTAGTAATATTTCTGCAATTCTTTGTGTGAGTATATTAATGTAATCTGTGAGTGTATTAATGTTTCCACCAGAGCTCCAGTGAGAATGAGTGTGTGTTTAGCGCTGCACATGAAGCATGTGTCTGTGCACATGACCGTCAGTGAGCTGGTTGGCTTTCTCCTCAGGTGCCTTCCTCCCAGGTGAGGACGAGGAGCCGGAGAAAGGAGCAATGAAGAGGCTCAGTACCATGTGGAGTTCTCTACGGGTGAAGATGCAACGTGACAGTAAGACTTCACATTAATGAAAACAAAGCAAAGATTTACACACTGTAAATGTGATCAGAAAGAGTCGGTACACTGTGTAGGTGGATGTGATGTTGCTCAGGGCCACATGCAAATAATTCAGATCACCATAATGAATTGTAAGAAGTTCTGGATGTAACGGGATTTTTCCTGAATGTTTTCACATGGTCTGAGAAATGCGTCTGGATCTATAACGGCACTATGCGGAAACATCATGGGTGAACCTGAGCGTTCACCCACACCGCAAGTCACACTGCAGTAGAGCAGTTATACTAGGCTGAGGATTTCCTGTTTATGCAACACTTTCTCTTTTCTCTTCTGTGTGTGTGTGTGTGTACCTGTTTGGCCTGTAGTGCGTGTCTGCATGCATCTGTTTTAATGTTTGTGTAATTGCTGTTTAACAGTGCTAGGAGCTGTTGTATATTCAGAAGCACAGAATATATGTGCACGTGAAAGTGTGAAAAGCAGGAACAGGACAGGATATTTATCTTTATATTTACACACACACACACACATACACACACACATATATATATTCTGCGCCAAACGTAGCCTACAGCAGGTACGCGCACACACACATTCTCTACTGAATAATGTTGACATGTAAAATGGATACCTGTGCGTGATCTACCAGACGTCTGGAATTTTGAGGTTGTTTGTGTGTGTGTGTGTGTGTGTGTGTGTGTATGTGTGTGTGTATGTGTGTGTGTATGTGTGTGTGTATGTGTGTGTGTATGTGTGTGTGTATGTGTGTGTGTGTGTATGTGTGTGTGTATGTGTGTGTGTATGTGTGTGTGTATGTGTGTGTGTATGTGTGTGTGTGAGTGTGAGATCTATCAGAGGTTTGGTAGTTTGAGTGTGTGTGAGATCTACTGAGGTCTTGGGGTTTGAGGGTGTGTGTGTATATGGGTGTGTGTGCGAGCTACCAGAGGTCTGGGAGTTTGAGGGGGGTTGTGTGCGCGTGTGTGTGTGTGTGCGTGTATGCATGCGTGCTAGTTTTCCAACTTCTCATATTTCTTCCTTTGGTTGTTTACATCACTTGAACATCTACGTCACACTGTCTGGTTGGTTTGTCTGTCTGGATCTGGAGGTCCCACACGATCTGAGCTTTGATCTTGGCCACCATTTAGGGGTGTCCAGCTGATATGTCTTGTATATGTCCCCTGACACTGGTTTGTCTCTCTGTGTCCGATTCCTGGACTGCGTCTTGTATTCTGCTACTGGATGCTGGATCGTCTGATTTTACACAGTCTGTATCTTGAGTCTCTCCACTGAGTGCTCAGTGCTTGATCTGGTACTGCTGTGATGAGTGACTCTGTGCTGGCCTTCATTGGTAGGATTGTCCTATGTCAACAAACCCTGCCATTTGTTGGTGGTACATTCCACCCCTGCTGTCTGTCGGTGGTACATTCCATGGAGGGGCTTATCCTGTCATGATAACTCCGTATTCATGGACGTTTGGTGTCCCATCTTTGACAGAAGATCTTACTCTGTAGGCCCCTCCACCTCCAGCCATTGGAGGTTGGCACTGTGAGGAGTTCTCTGGTCTGGACCGTCTGGTCTGGGTGTGGTTCTTCTCTTGGCCTTTGCTGTTTTATTAATATATTTATAAATACTGAGATGTTTATGAATGAACAGGAAGTGGCTACAGGACGTCTGTATCTGATCTTCCACTGTAGTTCCTTTCACTGTCGCTAGGGCCCACCGATGGTTGCCATGGAGAGAGTGTTCAGGCTGGAACACGCATTAGTGTGGTGGAAACATTCTTTCTATCCTGCCCTGTTTTTTGCGCCCTGGGTGGGGGTGATTCGCAGGCTCCATCCAGCAACTCCAAACTGGCTGTCCTCGGTCTGCACGTATGTGAATCGGGTGTCCTGTCTAATGTGTGTGTCTGTGTATGTGCAACCTGTCTTACTGTGTTTGGTGTGTGCAGTAAATAAGTAGTTAACACCACACACTGTTTCTGTTAGTAGAGCCAGACTATCTGCTCTCACACTTGTAAGTACTTCATACTAGCGTCAACCTAGATAATACCACACTGACCCACCTGTACAAAGGGAGGGGTAATTATGTTAAAATGCTGTTTGTCCACTACAGTTCAGCATTTAACACCATCATCCCCTCCCTACTCACTACTAAGTTGGAGGATCTAGGACTGCATACATCCCTGTGCGACTGGATCTCCAACTTCCTAACAGACAGACCACAATCAGTACGGGTGGGCAACTGCGCCTCATCCACCCTCACCCTCAGCACTGGAGCTCCTCAGGGTTGTGTTCTAAGCCCACTGCTCTACTCACTGTACACCTACGACTGCACAGCCACTTCCAGCTCCACCATCATTGTCGAGTTTGCTGACGACACCGTTGTCATGGGCCTGATCTCGGACAACGATGAGGAGATAATACCTGGAGGAGATAAAACACCTGGAAAACTGGTGCCAGGAAAATAATCTCCTCCTAAACGTCAGTAAGCAGAGGAGCTGATCGTGGATTGCAGCAAGAAGCAGGAGCGGCACTACCAACCTGTGAGGATCAGTGGAACCACCGTGGAGAGAGTAGATAGTTTCAAGTACCTTGGTGTTCACATCTCGCAGGACCTGTCCTGGTCCCGCCATACCAACTCCCTGGCAAAGAAGGCTCGTCAGCGTCTTTACCACCTCAGACGCCTAAGAGACTTCAGACTGCCCTCCAAGGTACTGCGGAACTTCTACACCTGTACTATCGAGAGCATCCTCACGGGGAACATCACAGTCTGGTTTGGGAATAGCACCAAGCAGAACAGACAAGCACTCCAAAGGGTAGTGCGTTCAGCAGAGCGCATCACTCACACGGAACTTCCTGACCTGCAGACCATCTACCACAAGCGGTGTCAGACCAAGACCAGGAGGATTGTGAAGGACCCCACCCATCCCAACAATAGGCTCTTCTCTCTGTTGAGGTCAGGGAGGCGCTTTCTCTCCCCGAAGACCAAGACAGAGAGACTGAAGAGGAGCTTCTTCCCACAGGCCATTCGGGCCCTGAATCAACTGAATCAACTGGGAAACTGATAAACTGTGGGGACCACCACCACCATGTAACATAACTGTGTGTGTGTGTGTGTGTGTGTGTGTGTATGTATGTATATATATTTCAATTGCCACCATGTAACATAAAAACTGTAAATATGTCATTTTACAAAATGGATCTGTACATTGTGTACATATATACACAACCATATACATTGTACATTGTGTATATAAACATAATATACATACATTGTTAATATATTTTTGTACATATATAGAATATATATTTCTCTATGCACCCCTGTTTTCTTTTCCTCAGTCTGGACAGAGCGTGCTCCACCATTTCACTGCGAGTTATACTGTGTATGACTGTATGTGACGAATAAACCAAACTTGAAACTTGGACTGCGGTAGTCACGTCCATGTCTTGTCCACTTGTCCGTAGGACCTAAAGAACCACCGTCCCCGGTGAATACACAGCCTCTTCCCACGGAGGACGCACCCAAGGACCAGCGATATGCCAGTGGGCAGTTCTTCTTCGAGTACCTGGTGGTGGTCAGTCTCAAAAAGTCCAAGAGTGACGTGTACGAGCCCCTGATCTCCTACCAATTCCCCAAGGTGAGACGTTTGGATCTCACAACCCGTGTTCCAACACGGTAAAAATACTCTTCCGTTTCAGATGGTGCACCAAAATGGCTTTAGATCATATTTAACATACTCAGACATAAAAGAGGAAATGAATAAAGTTGAAGAAAGAAACCCATAAACCATATCTACATGACCTGACCAATCACAAAAAGGAGAGTTTTTAGAGTGCCTGAATTAAGGGGTAGTTTGTGAAACCATTTAAAAACCTTTTCCCCTTTTTTAGTGGTTCAAAAGCTGCATGTTTACAGTGTCTCTCATCGCGATTGATGGACATTTCAGTATTATTGTCTTTACCAGTATGACAGTGTGTGACAGAGCCTAACACAGTATAGCTACGGTACACAGTGTTGTTGGTGTGGACTAGTGTTCACTCATGACTGTAAACGCTATGGCAGCCTCTTCAGTAGATGTATGTATGTAGATATTTGTGTGATTTTGATGGGCGTAAGAAATCTGGCCAGTTTTGTTTGAGTTTGGAAAATGTGAGTCATGACTACTCAGCATGCTTTGAGGCAATGCATGAGGTCTGCTTGGCTTTGCTCTGCCTTGCACGCTTTCTTAGAAAAGGTGAAGGTGTGAAGAGTGAATCTCTAAATGAGTGTTATAAACACTCTGGAACGGATCTCTCTCACACAGAGACACACACACACACACATCCCTTATTCATGGAAATTAGTTCAGTTCTACACTGGTATGACTGTTAGACTAGAAGCAGTCATTTTCTCCACTCAAAGCTGAATCTCACAGAATCTCACAGCACTCTCTCTTTCTCCACGTCACCTGTGTGTATCTCTCAGAGGGATGGCATGGTCCGTTTTCAGAAGGAGGAAGAGGAGAAGACGCTGAAGGCCATTACTCTGTTTTGTTTCCCCGAGGGCATTAACTGGGCTCCTCTGACTGAGTATCGCAGGTACCAGCGAGCGAGACGCTCACCTGACACACCTGTCCTCAGGTACAGACGTAGCAGACTTTTCCCTCAACCTCTCTCTCTCTCCCTCTTGCTCACTCGCGCTCTCCTACACAGTGAGACCTTTTCTTTTGTTCTGACGGAGGTTGACGGAAGCAGACGGAACGGTTACTGCAGAAGGCTGCTGGTAATTTCTTCAGAACATTCCTCAGATTACAGCTACACCAACACTGCATGCTCAGGGTACTAATCCTCTGTTACTCAAAGTGGAAATTATTGCTCAAGAATATATTCTCTCTCTTTCTTTCTCTTTCTTTCTCACTCCCCAACCCCCCCCCCCCCCCCCCCCCCCAGCCTCATGGTAAGGGTGCTCGTCCTCCGGAGGCGTACTGTATCATCAGTAAGGTCGCCTGCTTCGGCCTTTTCTCTAAGGTAATCTACATTACCTGTGCTCTTCCCCCAACACTAGCTCCGCCCATCACTAGCTCTGCCCATCACTAGCCCCGCCCAGCCCCCTTCACACACTGGAGCATTTAACTGTTATCATATATGTTACATTAAACAGTAATATATATTATTATGTATGTTAAACAGTACTGTATGTTAGTACTGTATGATCCAGATAACTGTAACTAACTAAGTTAACCAGGACAGCGTTCATTTGTGATTCTGGACATAAAAGGTGGGAGAATGCAGGGTCTCTGTCCTCTGGACATTTATGGGGATGTCTTCAGGGTGGACTGCACTCATGTGATGGTGGTCTTGCTTCTGATGTGTGTTATCGCTTTATCTTTGTCCCTTGGTAACTGTTAACTGCTGTTAGAGAGCAGACTGCTATCTGCTGTCATTGTGTGTCTAAACCCACAGCAGACCTGGAGATGGCTGTCTCTCTCCTGGATTAGCTTCTCTGATGGATTAGTGTTCTCCTGGATTAGTATCTTTGATGGATTAGTGTCTCTGCTTTATTGGTGTTCTCCTGGATTACTGTGCTGGTGACTCACTGCTGGTAGAAAACCTCTTCCACAGCAGCTTTTGAAGGCGAACGCCCTCAGGCTCCCATGGTGTTGATCTCACTCTCACTGAGGGATTGTTTTACAATTGTTTTCCAGTTGCTCCAGGGTGTAACGCACAAAACCAAAGAAGCCAAACATGGAGTCAGCAGGCTTTCTTAGGAGTGCTGATTGGTTTGTTTCCTGGGCCTTAACTTAGTTTTAACATGTGTGCTGATTTGGTTTAGATCTTTGATGAGGTGGAGAAGCGACGACAGATCTCCATGGCAATGATCTACCCCTTCATGCAGAGCCTGAGAGAGGCACCATTTCCTGCTCCTGGAAACACAGTCAAAATCAAAAGCTTCATCCCGGACTCGGGCACTGAGGTAATAGCTGTTCCAGGGTCAGTTTTATAAAGTCCTTTCTGACTGCACAGTGGATGCTCTGGTTGTCCTGAGATCAGCACTACGGCCCACTAAACACAAGCTTTACCGAGTAAGAGAAAGTCATACAGACTGTGAAGGACGGTCAGACTGACAGGAAGGCGGGTGTGGGCCAGCCAGCCCTCAGTGTGGAGACTGACCCACGACTGCTGGACCCACGACTGCTGGACCTACGACTGCTGGACCTACGACTGCTGGACCCACGACTGCTGGACCCACGACTGCTGCCACTTTAGTAGAACAGAGAGACAAGCACACAACAGGCAAGACATATCAAAATAACAGCAGGAACCTACAGGGACAGGCAGGAACATGCTATTTATACACACACACACACACACACACACACACACACACACACACAACCATGCAGAGGCAGGCGTGCTGTACTCTGTCCGAACCTGATGAGGGTTCAGGCAGTATTTTGTCTTGGACCTATGATCTCTCTCTCACACACACACACACTCTCTGATTGGTCCACTCAGGCAGCCCTTCGCAGTGATCTGATTGGTCCACTCAGCCATGCACCACAACACAGCACTTCCCTCAGTAGGTTCCCTGCGGTGATGAGGGTGAGCTCATTACAGGAGTCAGATTTCATGGAGTCAGACTGGAGTGTAAATCAGACGTGTCCACATGCAGCCCTTCTATTTCTAACATGAACATGGACTTTATGTTTGGTTTACTGCGTATCTCTGTCATATCTGATGCATGTGTGCGTAGATCATTAGTCTGACCAGGCCCACAGACTCTTGGCTGGAACATGTAGATTTCCGGACGCTCTTCAGGTGCCTGTCAGACGAGGAGGTGCTGCAGGTGTTTGCAGCCACTGTGCTGGAACGGAGAATCATCTTCATCGCTGAAGAATTGGGGTATGAAGGAACACACACACATACACATACTGTATATATAGTATATACCATATACAGTGTGTGTGTATATATTGTAGTGTGTTTATGAATACTGCACATAAACAGTATATGCCCTGTGCAATGTGTATATACTGTAATGTTTATGTATACTGTACATATACAGTATATGCCCTGTACAGTGTGTATATACTGTAGTGTGTGTGTGTGTGTGTATACTGTACATATACAGTATATGCCCTGTACAGTGTGTATATACTGTAGTGTGTGTGTGTGTATACTGTACATATACAGTATATGCCCTGTACAGTGTGTGTATACTGTACATATAGAGTATATGCCCTGTACAGTGTGTATATACTGTAGTGTGTGTATACTGTACATATAGAGTATATGCCCTGTACAGTGTGTATATACTGTAGTGTGTATGTATACTGTACATATACAGTATATGCCCTGTACAGTGTGTATATACTGTTGTGTGTGTGTGTGCGTGTGTGTATACTGTACATATACAGTATATGCCCTGTACAGTGTGTATATACTGTAGTGTGTGTGTGTATACTGTACATATACAGTATTTACTCTCCCTGTGGTCATGTCTCTCTCTGGCCCTCAGGACATTGTCCCAGGTGATCCATGCTGTTTCTGTTCTCCTTCATCCCTTCATCTGGCAGCACACACTCATCTCCATTGTCCCTGAAATCCTCATTGACGTTGTCATGGCGCCCACGCCGTACCTGCTAGGTGTGCAGAAACGCTTCGCGGACCAGGTTACTGACCAGGGCGACGTGAGTACATACCTCCTGCTGGGAGTGAAGGTCAGGCCAGGGAACCCCTCCCCAGCACTACTCATTAGTGCCCCCAGCACTGCCCTCGTTAGTACCCCCAGCACTGCCCTCGTTAGTGCCCCCAGTACTGCCCTCGTTAGTACCCCCAGCACTACTCATTAGTACCCCCAGCACTACTCGTTAGTGCCCCCAGTACTGCCCTTGTTAGTACCCTCAGCACTACTCGTTAGTCCCCCCAGCCCTACTTATCTCGCCTATAAGCACTCAGCAGTTACGTCAGCGGACGTGGGCCGGCAGTAAGCCAAGCTGGTGATTTAAAATTCATTTTAAGTCTGATCTTTTGGAAACTGAACCAGTGAATTACGACTGAGCTGGTACTGGGTAACCATCACGTGTGCTATGGTCCTGACCTGGAATCACCCAGCCCAGTTATTTAAGAAACCTTGAGACTTTTGTTCAAATGAATGTGGAACTTGTTCGAGTGACTTGGGAGCGCTACCCACACAGAATATAGCAACAAGACAGTACAAGACAGGAGAGGACAGAAATGTCAGGACAGGGAAGGACAGATGTGACCCAGTGAATAGTAGGTAGCGCTGAGTGTGATCTTTCCAATGCCAGTCCAGCCAGGGCTGAAGCCAGACAGTGTTCTTCCTGCTGACCTGCCGTTTGTTACCTGAGGATGAGGATGTATGTACCAAACACCCTAAATATCACCTCATTTGTCCTGTTCGTAGTTGCTGGCTGTGGATTTGTCAGAGGGAAGGACGCAAACATTTATCAGACAAGTAGGTTGGTTTTACGCTTTTCTTGACACTGCATGTCCTAACGTCCACGTGACCACCTGGTGGCAGTAGAGATATGGGTGTGGTCATTCATGTTACGCTGTCACGGGGTGACGTGAGCAATGCAGCTGGAATGGTCCTGGACCCGCGTGGCTCCCGTGAGGCTCACGCTGGCTCCTAGTGCCCTCCAGAACTGCAGACTGACCTTGCTGTGCTAAAATCTGTTGGTCCACACAGGTTGGGGATGAGAACTCCATCTTACCCCACAAACTCAAAGAAGAAATCCTCCAGGCACTGAAGATGAGAAACGAAACAGCCAGTAAGTGTCTCCACGAATCCCTCACGTTGTAGACGGTGGTTACGGCTCCAGTTGACTTCTAACATCAGCAAAGGAGCACATTTATTCCCTAAAGAGAACCATCTTAAACACCAGTGACTTTTTCAGCCCTGGACGAGCTGAACCAGGTGGTTCCGGAGGCGTTCCTGCCGTTTTTTGTGAAGACGGTTGGCCACTTCGCTAAGCACATCACACGGACCGGGCAGAACCAGGAGGGTCACTTCCAGAAGAGGACCTTCTGCAAAGCACACGAGTCCAAAAGCACGCGACGATTCGTCAAGAAATTTGTGGAGACACAGATGTTCGATCTCTTTATCCAGGAAGTGGAACAGAGGTCTGCCTCCCAGGAAGGTACGACACGTTGTAACGCAGACATGTTCTGGTGAAATGGTTCGGATAGCACAAGTGTGATGATGAGCGTGGAGCAGGTGCCAGAGTGCTCAGCAAGACCGAGTGAGTGTTTGCCTCATGGAGATTAGATGCTCAAAATTCCAGCACAGTTCAGATCACCTGATCACCTACTTGCCTTGCATGTTAGTCAGTTGTGTTCTGTAGTACATCGTCCCTCACATCACTGTTCTGAGGTCAGCTGAACCTGTATACTGTAGTCCATCATCCCTCACATCACTGTTCTGAGGTCAGCTGAACCTGTATCCTGTAGTCCATCGTCCCTCACATCACTGTACCTGCATGCTGTGTATTTACTAATAAAATAAGCAGGTACTTCAGGGTAGATAAATATATATAGAGAAATAAATAAATAAATAAATAAATAAATAAATAAATGTGTGTGTGTGTGTGTGTGTGTGTATATACACACACACACACACACACACACACACACACACACACACACACACACACACACACAATCTCGATCGATTGATAGATAGATGTATTATGCCAAATGTGTGGATTATTTGCTAATTTTCTCTCAGCAAAGTCTGTTTTTTTTTGTCCTTTCCAGGGTTTTTTGAGCAGAAGATTGCAGAATACCACAAAAAGATGAAAGAGAAGATGATGAAGCAGTAAGCAAGGACTTAGTGTGTGTGTGTGAGTCTGTGTGTGTGTGAAACGTGCCTTAGGATTTAGGGCGTGCTAGTACTTTACGTACAACGCATGTGTGTGTACACGTGTCAAACGTGTCCTAGGTCTTAAGTAAATCAAATGGATGTTAAATAATTGTTCACAATGTAGATAGGACATTTTTATTTGTTATTTTCATTTTAATTGTAAAATGAATGGGGATTTTGTATGTATATATTTTAATATTTTACTCCTACAGTGGAGTTTGGTTGTGGTTCCTTTTATGATCAGTACATTCACAACTGAGCCAGTGGAGAAACTCTTTTGAATAGTCAGTTTTAAAGAAATCAGGTTTCATTTTTACAGTGTTGAAAGTTGACACAGACCAAAAAGGTGTGTGCTGCGTTTTACTGTCTTTAAGTCCCAGGCTTTGATGTTGGCATGTGTGTGGTATCTTGAGCTGTGCGCTGAAGTACAGGATGTGGTTTTAGCAGAGCACTGATGAAACCTTTGAAAATCTCATTAGTTCATCATTCTAAACGCAGCTTGTGCTCGACCTCACAAACCTTGTCAGGTTTTTTTAATCAAACTGATCAGTACTGAAGCTGCAGTTATAATAAAGGACTGATGAGAAGTCAGAGGCCTGCGTGCGCAGTTAATAAAGTGAAAAAAGTGAAAAATCAAGAAACAAATTGATTATTTATTAATGTTAGTTGTTAGAATCCACACTGATACTCATATGTGGAATTTGCATCAAGGTGTCAACTGTTTTTACCATCCGTTCACTGGAAAGGTAAACTATACCGCTACAGATAAACAGAATAAACCGAACTTGAACTTGAACAGAAGGCAATCTCACCACAGCTTGCAGTCTCCCGTCTCTGCCAGAAGGGGGCAGTATGTGGTGAGTTGGCGTGACTCCTCCGGCATCTGTGCGCTCTCCCTCGTGGGTGCAGATGTGAGTCACGGCCTCGTCTGACGGCGACACAGATGAGTGACCTAGTCCTGGGCTTAGGGGTGAGGAACCAACTACAAGATTGACAGCTGAGTGTTCGAAACATGCAAACATCCTTAACAGAAAACTCATGGATGACAAGTTTCACCCTCTGTGACTGTTCGCCTATCCCCCCTGTGTATAGTTCTTGGACTGTTCTAACAACATTAAATGAATGTGTGTATAAGGCATACAGATGCAAGTCTTATGAAATGTTTCACGGAGGGACGTTTGAGAGTGTAAACACAGTGGTCCTTCAGACTTCAGTACTTCAGCAAGCTCACCTGTGTCTGTCCTACTGTACTGGGGTCAGTTATAACCCACAAACAAACAGAGGCTGAGGTTTAATATAACAGTCTTTATTTAGGTGAGCTAGTCTTATTAGAAAATTAAATTCTTTACAGTAAATGGAAATAAAATGCAATCCCAGTGACACTCAAGACAAAACATAAAAGTGATGATACCAAGCAGACATACAGCTCGATGGTGCCAGAGACCAGGCGCAAGGGGCACATCAGGGGTAACAACAGCACCGTCTGCATTTATAACGCCAGACACAACACCCATAGTTCACATCCATGCAGCAGCTGCAGCTGTGCTCACCTCAGAGGAGGCAGTCCCACACCTGCTGCACTGAGGACCTGCCTGCCCCTGCACGGGGTGTGTGGGGGTGGGGGATTGTAGAGGAAGGTGTTCAGCACCTCTGGAGTGTTTCAACAACACACACACACACGCACACACACACATACCACACAAATGTGTAATTTTCTTAAGTAACCTAAAATGCCCTCCAAGAGGATGCAGGCAAGTGCGGATCAGTGTTTCCCAGCATCTGCCGCTAAGGCGTTTGGCCTGAAACACATTCACACACACAGACATGCCCATATTTTAACTGTGTTCTCATTCCACAGGGATGTGAAGGAACCCATGAGAGCATGCAGGAGTTCACTAAAATACAAACGCTACTGGTGATCGCGTGAGCCAAACCGGAACGCCGGGAGACCAATATTTATAGCCGGAAGCAAGACAGACAAAACGCAGCCCAAAGGAATGTCAGAAAAGGCACTAAGAATTATTACTAAAACCAATGTCAACATACACCTTAAATAAATTAAACATTTCCTTAAAGATTTGCTCCTTAAACAAAAGAAAACAAAACGGACCGAACCAAGTGTTACAGCTGGAGGGGACTAAGGGAGTCCTGCAGGAGGGTCAGGCTTTGCCGTACCATTAACACACAGGAGGGGAGAAGCATCCAGCATCTGCCCCCTCCAAATGCTATATATCCCAGCATGCCTCTGCTCTGCTAAGGGGCTCCCTGAATCCAGGAATCCAGCACATCCACAAAGTCCTGGTGTAAGAGGGGCGGAGGTAGAGCAGTCCGTGCCGTGGGCCGCAGCAGAGTGGCAGGTGTATGGTGCGGCTTCCAAACGCTTGTCTAAACCTTTTAGCGCTGACACTCATAAGACTTCACCAACGCACAGGTTAACAGATTTTTAAAAGTGCAATACGGAACAATTCTGCGTTCTGATTTTAAAGCCACGGTTTTGCTTCCAACGCGTTTAAGACAATTATCCACAAACGAGCACTCGGAAGTACTGCGGGTGCAGGTGCTGCCCAGGGTTCACGGGACGTGCAGCTCAACGGCTCACGTGACATTGGAGTTTAAGGGCTAAGCATGTAGAAGAGGCGTGTAGATCTTTCAGACCAAGACAAGCTGGTAAGGGCACAGATGTTTTAAAATATGAAAATTCAAGTTAAATCTTTAACAACAAAAGGTCTACCTTTAATGTGCATAGAATACATTTTTAAAATATACAGTAAGAAAAATAAATCAAGATATTAAAAAAGGCACCCAAATTACCACAGGTTATTAGGTGTATAAATACTTTACGAGATGTTGATTAATTATATAATTACTGTTACACTTTTGCATATAACAATTGCAGCGACATCTGGAGTTTGTTCACACAGTGTCTGTCAGGGATGGTTTAAATCCAATAGAATTTATACCACCCTACACTGCCTTCCGAACCCATCTACCCATTCCTGCCCAGCCCACGCTGCCTCAACCCCAAGCCCCGCCCAGCCCACGCTGCCTCAACCCCAAGCCCCGCCCAGCCCACGCTGCCTCAACCCCAAGCCCCGCCCAGCCCAGCCCACGCTGCCTCAACCCCAAGCCCCGCCCAGCCCAGCCCACGCTGCCTCAACCCCAAGCCCCGCCCAGCCCAGCCCACGCTGCCTCAACCCCAAGCCCCGCCCAGCCCACGCTGTTTGTATACTGGGTGCAGATCGCCAGGGTGTTTGAGCACGACCCTAAACACACACGTTGCAGGCCAGTATGGGTCCAGGAGCAGTGCTGGATTTACACTCAGTCGATCTTTATGAGGACGACATGCAACGTCTCCAGGAACAAGACTGAGTCACACTGCTGGATCTCTAAGCAGACGTGGCCTCATTCAGAGTCTAGTCAGTAAAGAAGACAGGGACAGTCAGGGTTAGTGAGCAGTGTGTGCACTGGCCCAGGAGAAAATGCACCCCAACAGACCTGTACCTGCAACTTTCACAGGGTGTATTACCATTAAAAGCAAATGCACACAAATGTTTTTTTGGGGTATGAAACATCAACACAGACTCAATGTCACAATCAACCAAAGTGTGTCAAACTCAGTCCATAAGATCACTTCAGTTATGGTGCACGTTACACACACACACGGATGGCTGCAACCCCTCTGGAAGGAGCGGCACAACAGAGACTGTGTTTGGTCTTTAACGGTCTCAACCCTACATTCATGAGAAACTGACCCAGGGCAGAGAGACAGAGCGGGAGGGAGTGTGTGTGTGTGTGTGTGTGTGTGTGTTAGTGGCGGTTGTTGCAGTCTTGCTGTGGTATTGACAGTTTCTTCATCTCGATACTGAACACTCTGATGTTGAGGTGTGTGGCAATCTGGTTACACACACTGACACAGTAGCACACCAGGTCAAGCCCAGACAACCCCTGAAAACACAACGTGAAAACATCAACGTGAGCAAACCACAAACACCACACAAACAAAAGTAGATAAGACAGCAAGTCCTACATGTTTCTAATGAGGTGTTTGATAATGAAGTAAATGATGTTTAAACGCAATTGGCATGACACTACATGGCTTTTAAAGTTGTGTGTGTGATGTCATCAACATGCGCCTGTGCTCACCAGGCCTGCCCAGAGGAGGAGGTGCTGAGGTAGGAACCCATGAAAGAACTGGCTGAAGAGGAGAAGAAGGGGACCAGAGAACGCAGTGTCTGCTCTTGGGAGCTCGCTTCTGGTCATATGGGCGACCTGACACACACACACACACATTATATAGGACACTACAAACATCCCGTGTCTCACCGTAGCAGGACAAAAACACACACAGACAGACAAAACAGGAGGACGAGCCTGGAAAAAGAAACCACCATTACTGTACAAGACCTGTAGACACACGACAGGCCCCCACACACAACAGGTTGGCAAAAGTTGCACATTACAACAGAGCACAACATTAATAAGCTCTTATTTCTACAGTGAACTGGAATACAGGATGGTTGTGGATTGCATTAAGGCATAAAACCCAGTGACAACACTTTTGTCATTTTAATAAATCTGGCAACCATATAGATGACACACACACACACACACACACACACACACACACACACACACACACACACACACACACACACACACACACACACACACACACAAACACACAAACACTACATTACATTACCCAGAACGCATATATACCGACACACAACACTGCACAGAGTCCGCAAACTGCCTGGTCTGTGAAGTCAGAGGGAGAACTGCTGTCATGACAGGGCATCACACTGA
The DNA here is from genome assembly GCF_041902795.1 of Electrophorus electricus. Lineage (NCBI taxonomy): Eukaryota > Metazoa > Chordata > Actinopteri > Gymnotiformes > Gymnotidae > Electrophorus > Electrophorus electricus. The sequence continues at coordinate 12,454,343 of NC_137521.1, forward strand.
ACCTTCACTGAACAGGACTGATCTGGGAACTGGCCTGCTGTCCTGTCTGTGCTGACACACTAAAGACTTACCACCAGTCTGTTGGTGAGCTTGGCAGAGACGAAGCCGAACGCCAAAACAAACAGGCAGGGTTGCGTCTCGAAGAGCTGCTCCGGGGACGTCCTGTAGACGGCCAGAGCCAGGGCCGTTACCGTGGCAATGTGGAAACCCGGGGAGAGGACGCTCGTACCCTGGAGAGAAAACAAGATCCTTCAATCATCAAACCACGTACCCCTCGCTCTCTCTCTTCTTTCGTTCCTTTAGAAACCCGATTTTTCCCCAGTCTGGTCTCTGACGAGTCCAGCTCTCATAATGACCTACTGGGAAGGTCAGCAGGTCATTAACTGTGACATGGTCCTCCATGAACAGAGGTAAATACCAGCACTACTGCTGGTCTGGTACAGCACGGAGGAGGCATGAACCCTCGGGGTGAACACTTACCGCAACCGTAGATCCGTTTTTCCCTATTCCACCCGCGAATATGACCCGGAAGTAATTGGTACAGGAGAAAACAGCTCCCAGCAGAGTGAAGAGCGCAGGGATGATCTTAATCTGGATGTTTAGCACTGGAATCTGACAACAGAGAGACACACAAATTAACTTCCGTAGAACATGTTTTAACATTTACATTTATTTTCTTTCGACCTGTTCCATTTTCAAATTACAATTTTTAAAAAATTATTAAAAGTTTCGAGTGTAAAAATCGGTCCATAAAACGTGACTGTCAGCTCACAGACCATCACGAAGGGACAGAGACAAGACAGCGCCCTCTCGTGGCAGAAAGCTGGTTTTACAAGTGACAGTTTTTCCAAAACTGTTTCTTTGTCATTTGCCACATCTGTAATTTTTCCAGGCCATTTTTACCTCAACCACAATCCACTGAACCGACTCTACGGTTTTAGGAACGTGGCGGCAGGCGGGGGTGGGGTGGGGGGGGGTGTTGGAGACAGGACGGACAACACAGTCTGATCTGGGACGAGAAGGATTACCACATATTGCCAGAAAGACGTTCCCCCAACGGCAGCCAGCAAGTACAGGACTTCAATGAAGAGCTGAACCTCAGTCACATCGATGCTAAACACACACCCGGTGTGGAGATGATATCAGAATTACACCCATGCAGACACACACAGCCAGATCACTTCATTTATCAGCCCAGCAAGGATTATTAACGACACCATGACAGCACACCCAGCAGGGGGGAGGACACTCCCATCTGCTCGGCCCAGTCTGGTCCAGAACTGAACTCTGCAGGAGGGTCCATCTCCATGAGAACCGAACAGTCAGCTGGACCAATCAATCAATCAATCAAAATTGAATTAAGACCAATTAAAAACAGGCACTGTAAGGTGGTGTAAAGGTGTGGGTGTCGCGGGTCCACTCACATGCCGAATCGCAGCGTGCCCGAAACGAAGGTCTGCCAGTGGGCACAGTAGAACATGAAGATGCCCGCGAAACAGCAGAAGAACATCCAGTCAGGGTGTGTGCCCAGCTGGGCGCCGACACACGTACCGAGGATGACAAACACTACAGCCGGCACGCACACAAGCACACACACACACCCCACATATGTCACACACACACACACACCATACATGTAAGGTGCACGTCTCTCACACACACACACACAAACAAGGTCAGAACTTTGATCATGACCTGAACTCCCATAAAAACAATGTTCTTTCCATTATAATGTTGCGGTTTTGACAGCCTGGAGCCCCTGTGTATTTATGTGTTTATATATTGCGCTATTAGCAATCGCTTATGCAAATATTTGTTTGCATTAGAAAAACAGGGAGACACGTGAGAGCACACCCACACACACACCCACCAGTGGAGAGGGAGTCACAGCCATGGTCAAAAAGCTCTCCAAGTGGGGTGCTACTGTTGGTCCTCCGTGCCTGTTTACCGTCAATGGCATCTAGTGACTGGTAGATGAAAAGACCCAAGGCACATGCCAGGTACACCCAGGTAGGTGCCTGAGGAAAAAAGAAGGAACAAATATGAATTTTAAAAGAAAACTACAGAAGACGCCATTCCGGTTCATGTAGTTTGACACGTCAGTGATGGAGACACATAGGTTGTGTAAAGAGCTCCCTGAATGATGCCTCAACCGAGCACATTTATGAAAAACTAGAGACCTGACCAAGACCTGGAGTCCTTTTATCTGACGTAGAAAAATCCCCCAGAACTGATAAATACAGACGCTGTAGATGGAAAAAAGCATCAGTAAAGTCCAGCATGGTGGGAGTCTCCTGCTCTTCCTGTGTCCAGCTCCTGAGCAGATACAGCAGAGCATCTCCACACCTGGCACAGGTAGACTGGGAGCCCCCCACACACCTGGCACAGGTAGACTGGGAGCTGTCTTAAGGCAAAGATATGGACAGACTGCGGCGTGTTCAGGACTTGAGAAAAAAACACATGCAGAAGAAACTCTACGAAACACTCTGCATCCAACAAATCCACGGAGCAACAAGATGGCTTAGTGGGTCAACATAAACGGGTCAGAACCACGTCGTCTCCCGTGCTACCTGCTCAGTGGCGGTGGGACAGTGGTAGACGAGGGCAAGCGTGGTGACAGCGTTGACGAGCAGGCCCGTGACGGTGATGAGGTTCGGCGCCATCCACAGGGGAACGCGGCCCACCAGCCAGCACCAGAACGGCTGCATGCAGGGCTCAAGCAAAGACTTCCCCGTGCTGCTGTACCGGTGCTCCTTCAGAACCGCCAACTGCTGCTGTGACAACCGTGTGCCCGGCCACGCTGCCAGCCTCCCCAGGATTCCGGAAACTTCTCCTTCCACACCTGCTACCGTGGTGCCGGTATCCAGCTGAGGGTCAAGCTCCGGGTTGCCGGGGCGGGACCGGAGCGAGCTTCTGTGCCCTGAGCTCATGACTGAGTGTTCGGAGGTTCTGACCTACAGTCCACTGTAAGTAAACCACAGAGAGGACCTACAGAAAGAAACAACAAACATGACATCACATAAATCGTGTTAGCGGCTTGTGTAACAGAATAGACGTTAGAAACTTTTAGCAACCACATTACTGGAAGAATGTCACGTAGTTAAGCAGCAGCTAAATACATTTATTAACTGTTATAACGAGGTACATATTTACACAGCTGGCAGGCTTGAAACAATGAAACTGAACAAGTCAAACGAGTTAAACCACCTTCGCGAATTAAACACGGATCAGACTAACGTTCATTACTGAGGATTAAATGTTCTCCATGCCCTCCCGTTTGGCACTCGTGGTATGTAGACAGGAAGCGCAGAGAATTTGGGAGCGCCCATTAAACAAGAGCCGCTCTAACTCGATCAAATTCAGCCGCAGAGACCAGGGGCCTCCCACACCTGCGCAGCCACCTTGGACGATTCACGCCTAAACTTAACACGGAACAAACTCCGGAACTGAACACACGGCGATCGGCTGCAGACGCGGATTATCCATCTTTACCAACCTGGCAGTAAACGAGCGCTACAACGCGTGCGGACGGTGCCCGTGCCGTGCCGTGCCGCGCACGTGAGAGAGGCCAACCGTATGGAGGAAGTTGGAGGCTGTTCTCCGCCTAGCCGGTTAGCTAACCCAGCTAGCGCTACGCGCGTGCGTTACCGGGTGACACCCCCGCTCGGGGTGCTGGGACCGGACTGGTGGTCAGCTCGAGCGAGGAATAACGGGCTGGTGCGGTAGCAGATGCAGCTCACGCTGGCGTGGCGAGTGCGCTGCTGGAAAGGCCGTCCGAGACCGCCGGTCCGGTGCCAGCATGAGAGGAGGAGGAGGAGGAGGAGGAGGAGCAGACAGCGACAACACGGACTCTTATGGCACCGGAAGCGAGCGCCTCCCGAAAGGAAAAAAAAAACAAAAAACAAAAAAACCCAACAACAAAAAAAAACAAAACCCGCGCGTGGTAGCCTGAGCATAAAAATATTATTGTTATTAGTGCATCACTTTTTGTTTGTTGAGGAGATTTATGCAGCGAGGATCAGATGTGTTCGCAAAAGAAAAACGCGCTCAAAATCGCTCTTGTTGCTTCACTTCCGGTGCTACATATAAGAGTGTTTTAGACTCCTCGAGCTACTGTACGTGAGTGCGCGCTAATGCACGAGCTAATAAAACGTTTTAGCAAGAGTATCTTGAAATTATTCTACACGAACGTTTTCCAAATGAACGGCTTAATTTACGTCTGCCTAGAAAAGTAGGAAGAAAAAGCATATCGTCCACTAGATGGGGCTAGAGCACTGGCGCAAAATCTAAAACTCACCAAGTCGACTGTCACCTGTGCTGTTTTTATCATAATGGGCCACAACTAAATCTGAGAGGGAATATGTTGTGGAGCGATGCGTATGAACTATCGCTATCATTTTAAACCCTTTTCAAGTCGGTTTACTGCCATAACCACATAGGAGCGAACGTTAGAAAGCTGCAGATCTTCCCCAGCCTCGTGTCATCTGTCCACACACTGCAGGGCAGCTGGCGGGGTCTTCTGGACTCCTGGACACTGGCTGAAGATCCTGGATTGTGGGGAACTATGGCTGATCCTGAGAGGGCTGGTGTGGCAGCCCTGGCTAGCAGTTGTCTGTGAGGCCGTGGGCGCGAGTGCCAGCTTGCTAAATGTTCTTTTAAAGCAACGAGGAAGGCGTCAGAGAACAGATCGTTTGGTTTTCAGCTTCCTGTTATCAAAATGAAACCATTAAACGTATGCCAACAATAACCAGAGGCTGTACACAAATCCACCACCAGCAGATATCAGTGAAGCTCGCTCTCTCTCTCTCTCTCTCTCTCTCTCTCTCTCTCTCTCTCTCTCTCTCTCTCTCTCTCTCTCTCTCTCTCTCTCTCTCTCTCCCTCCCTCCAGGTGGCTGGGGTTTGGCTGGCATGTACTGGCTTGCAGTCTGACGAGGATACAGACCAAATCCCCTTTAGCATTTTAGCTCCTGGTAATCAAAACTCTAGCGAACCTGTAGTCTTTTAACTGAGAATGACATTCAAACCCGATGAATGATGAATTATACACGAAATGAGATGCAAATATCTTCAATCACGGAGGTCTGACATTTGCAGGCACAAATGTCATTTGAGCAGGTGAATCTCAGTACACAGGATGTCTCCCAGAGTGCTCGGCATCTCCCTGGTTCTGGGGCTCCTGTGACCAGATCTTGGTGCATTTCTGTTAAAGACGCGGTTTTGGTGTTCTGGACAGGCATGTCAGAACCATTTTAAAAAGTCTACCAAGTAACATGCAGAACACATTTAATATTCAAATTAAAACAAAGAAAATGCCAACCCCCCCCCCAAAAAAACCCCCCAACAACCCCATTCGTACTGCAGATGTGCTCCTGCAATCTGGACGTGATTACGTGGAGATTTAGGGGGCGTTTTGAGCTGTCTGGGCTGGGTCCTCTTTTTCTCAAGTGCGGATTCTTTTCTCGGGTTGTTGTGCTCCAGGCCAACTGAGGGGACATGGATTAGAAATTCAAATGGATCTCCTTTGAAGTGGATGCAGCAGCTTTACGTCGGGGACCCGGAGAGAAACCCAGCCAGCGCTGCGGCGATCCTTCAGCATTGCTTTTGACATCGAGGCTCATTTCTTTGTTTATGTGCTCCTTCAGGCCGTGGGGCAGCTGTTCTGATGGTAGCGATTATAGCGGCTGACGGTCAGACGCTCTCATTCCGTTAACATGCCAGCTCAGTGTGCAGCAGAACGAGGTTGTGTTTTCAACTATGCACTCGCAGGTCTGCATCAGTTTGGTATTTAAATCTTTTTGTTTGAAGGCTGTCCGCGTTAAGAGAGGTGAAGCAACCTTTTCTTACCGTGGTCTGAGCGGTGGGATTCCCTGACTGCCCACCTGAGGGACCGTGGTGGTTTGAGAGGGGGGTCCCCCTAGCCTAAATTAACCTACGATGACCCTGTGATTCACCAGTAGTTCACCAGTACTCATGCCAAAAGCCCTGGTGAGTGTTGAGATGTGTGGCTATCCCAGCTGAAGCTCTTAGCAGCCAGGGTCAGTGGGGTATTAGTGGGCCTAATGAAGACTGAATACTGATGGGGTAATAAGTGGATCTTACGATAAAGAGCAGAAACAGGGGGCAGGCGGGCAGGCTGTGGGGGGCACAGGAGGCCGATCCTGTTTCCCGTTCAGCATTGAACTGACCGTACCGTTGGACACCACTACAAATCTGACTGGAGAGAAATAAACAAGGCCGTGTTTCAGCTGGCACCACAGCGTGAGCAGTGCAGGACACCGAGGTCCTCTCCACTAATCAAACCCAGGCCCGTCTGCAGGACACCGATGTCCTCTCCACTAATCAAACCCAGGCCCGTCTGCAGGACACCGATGTCCTCTCCACTAATCAAACCCAGGCCCGTCTGCAGGACACCGATGTCCTCTCCAATAATCACACCCAGGCCCGTCTGCAGGACACCGATGTCCTGTCTCTTCTCCTCCGTCTTCCCAGGCTATACGAGGTTTAAAATATTAAGCAAGACAGGCGGTAGACTTTCCCAGGTGCTCAGTGGTGTCTTGCAGCGAGGGGAAGAGGAGGTGGCTGGAGTCCTGACCTGCCGTCCTGACCTGCCGTCCTGACCTGCCGTCTGTCAGGTTCTGATGTCTGCAGACGGCAGTGTCTCACCCCCCAGGGATAAACCATACAGGGAGGGTCCTTCTGTATGATTGCTGGTGCACATGGACAGATGATATTGGGTCTGTCAAAGAGAAATAGAAGGAAAGGGGGAGAGAGAGAGAGAGGGATAGAAGTAAAGAGAGGGAGGGAGGGATAGAGGAAGAGCGAAGCAGAAAGACAGAAAGTGCAGCTATAGCAGTTTCCAGGCTAGAGCCTTCACTAGTTACTGTAGCATTGGTATGATCGCGTGCGTGCGTGCGCTCTTTCTCCTTGAGAGATGATGACTGGAGGTTGGAGAGTGTGGTTTCCTGTGACAGGCCCTGGTACGCCAGCCTGTCAGGTAGCCGCAATTGTCATGAGCCAACAGCGCATCCGCCTCTCAGAGAGAGAGAGAGAGAGAGAGAGAGAGAGAGAGGGAGGGAGAGAGAGAGAGAGAGGGAGAGAGAGGGAGAGAGAGAGAGAGAGAGAGAGAGAGGGAGAGAGAGAGAGAGGGAGGGAGAGAAAGATTGAATTACTGTTCCCAAGCTATATGCAACTTTGGCTTATGTATTATTTAGAAAAAGTGTTTCCTGTAATTTAATGAGTGAATAGATGCATTATATACTTGCACATTAAATAGTGAAATAGTGGATGGTGTAAAATACGACTGATTGTGAAAATATGTGCATATTTTTATAAGAATATTTTCATGGAAGAAACTCAAGATTTTAAGATTAGAAACTCAAAAGGCACAATAAATTTCACCCCCCCAGTAGGCCATGTCTTGTTCTCTCTTCCCTTCTCTCTCTCCCCTCTCAGTAGGCCATGTCTTGTTCTCTCTCACTGAGGTTTGAATGAATTAGCTGTGTGTTTGACAGAGAGGCCCTCTAAAGGAGCTGTCCTGGTGGGGCCCAGCCCCCCACTGCATGTGCACTGGCTGTTCCAGCCCCCGCACACGCATCACTTACTGTGAGCTCCAAAATCCTGCTGCTGCTCTCAAAGAATGAGAAAGTGCCATTCTAGAACCCCTGCCAGTTCTGGCTGACAGTTCTGGAACTCACATGCGTGTTCCACGCCCACTGGTTGCAACCCACTTATCTATAATAGATCGATTATTTTATATAGATCGGTAGTCATTTTTTCTCGCTGTGTTATTTTTGTTGTCGTCGTTATTTTAGTCAGATAAAGTGTGTAAAAATGATCCGATTCCATGTGACTGCTTAGAAATTCTGACCCAAGCTCAATGGATTTAACCCTTCATGTTCCAGTCAAATCTGTCCAGTTTGCCAATTCCCAGGCTCACAACTCTGGTTCCTGTCAGCTGACTGGCATAAGGCTTCATTAATCTGTCCACACTGTGCACGTGAGCACATAAAATAACTGGATTACTATTAATATCAGTGTGTGTGCGTGTGTGATTGTAAAAGCTGATATCTGTCTATAAAGTGTCCTTGAGTTGAAAGAAAGACGATATATAAATGTAACTAATAATAAAAAAATAATAAAATAATTATTTGATTTTTTAGGTAGATTGTTCATGTACTTCTGCGGTGATGAAGACCAATGTCTTTCTGTAATGTGATGTCTCCCATATAAACCCAGATCAGAGCGTCACATTCCTGAAGCTCTGAGCTACACACACACACACACACACACACTTCCACCTGTAGCACAACCATCACGAGTTTCTGAGCGATTCAGAAGTGTGTCTGGCTAACCCTGACCCAGGAGAGGTGGCACTAGAGAGCCATGCCATCTGTTCCTCTCCAGGCCACCGTGTGTTGCTGTTCATTTCACCTTTTAACCTGAATTTGGAGTTTGGAATGCTTGAAAATCAAACATATTGGCTAAACCCTGAAATTTTGGTCTAGTCTACTGGTCTTTAATCATCACACAACGAGGTTTTTCTCTGGTCTCGGAACTGCAGGACACCAAATAAGACATGATGAAGATTGTTTTAGACAAAAACAAAGAAAACAAAAAACCCTCCAAAGTGTTGTAATTCAATGGAAATGTAATTACTAAGAAAGAGAGCTGACCCAGGACCCACTCCCCTCTGCCTCCATGCCTTAGTCCAGCAGACTATAAATGGCCCAAACTGGTCCTGGAGCAGCACATTCCTTAGAGGACTTTGACACACAGGACCTGTGTGGAAATGACATTTCAGTGTTACAGTCCTTTTTCTGGATTTACCAGAAACCTCCTGGTTTATGTCATCCTGTCTTGGCTCGCTGGTGAAGCATGTCTGGCGTGATTTTGAAACAGCCTCTCTCAGATTTCCCATGTGCTGTTTAACGTCCACAGCGGGACAGAAGTCCCTGGGTCCTGAGAAGCAGAACATCTCCCAGGTGGTCCTGTCCTGCCTGTCCCACCAGTGTGGAGTTTGTCTCTGGAGTTTCAGGAGCTGAAGTTTAGGCTCTGAGCGCACGTGATCACGTCTCCCTGCGGAGGGGTGGGGGGATGTTCCCTCTGGCTAATTTTCTTTTGCTGCCACAGACACTTTTTTACAGCACGCTATTTTTTACGATGCATTGGCAGCTGTCACTGAAAGACACCAGTCCCAAAGGGCTGCTTCATTAAACTGTCTTTACAAACACACACACACTCACAAACAGTGTGCTTGCCTGCACATGCAGACATCATTACTCTCCGATTGCTTGGTTCTGTTGGCAGATCCCGTCAGTTCAGCAACCCAGGCCCTGTGTGTCTCTCTCACTCTGCATGTATCTCTCACCCTGCGCATCTCTTTCCCCCTGTGTGTCTCTCTCACCCTGCATCTCTCTGTCTCACTGCCTCTGTTTGGGTTGTGGATTGATAATTGTATCCTTTGAACAGCGACGCTGTTCCCGTGCTAATTTTCAATCAGAGTGCTGGCACACCGTGCAGCTGGAACGGGCCGCTTTCATCCCACCACAGTTCCTCACCTTCGATGGCAAATCGGAGTATAAGCACTACTGAGCGGAAAAAGATATAAGACCAACATAAAGGTCCAGCAACATTTTCACAACGATGCCCAGTACCCAGGGTGAGGACTCTGTATTGTTCTTCATTTTCCTGTTCCTGTCGCTGAGACGTACGTATGACGTACTACATCTGCAGGTTTTCCCACTGGCTTTTAGAATCCATGTGCTCATACTTATGAATCAAATTCAATTTAGTATTATTGATCATCACTGTCTGGGTCCAGGTCTGATTTACGAGTGGGGCCAGGCTACACCCCATCCAGCAATATCAAGGTCACGACTGCCAGGAGAGATCCTTACCCACAATCCTCCTCTCCTCCCCTCTCATGCATGCGGCCCTGCTTCACACGGTCACCTCTGAACCTGAAACCCTCCACATCAATATCCTCCGCCTGAACATATACGATTACGTTTCATATTATGAGCGTTACACAAGCTCATTTGATTCTTGTGTAGGCTCAAAAAATGTGGTTGTTTTTTTGCCCAAAAGAGAATTAGACTGCGCAATTTGGACGTTCCTAATTAAGCGCGCGCTACTTCGAACCCGGAGCGCAAACACGGCGTCTCATGCTGTGGTTCTCTCGGTTCGGCTGGTGGAGTTGTGATCAGGGTGGGAACACGCGGGCAGGTTGGGGCACATACCGTTCAGCGCGAGAGCTCCTTCACAACCTGTCAACCATAATTGGTTGTGATAATGGCATCTGACACACACACACACACACACACACACAGATTCTATAAGGAGAAAGCAAGGGTGTGAAAAGCGCGCTGTGGCCTTCACACGAACTGTAACTCCGTAACTTTGATGAAAGTCTTTTATCGTTAAGGGCAACGTCTGTGGCGCTTGAACGGATGTTCAATTTGAGATTTAATGAGGCGTATTTTTCTTCCTCGCGCTCAGCCACAGACTCGGTCGCGCTGACCTGCTCACCCTTGTTAGCTGGTCGCCGCGAGCTGGCGAGACCCTGCGGATGCAGCACTTACTGCAGCCCGAGTCCTCGTGCGTTATTAGCGCGTCCTTGTTGTTGCTAAATGAGGTGCGACACGCATCAGCGTAACGGAAATCTCAGCCGTGTAAATCGGTGCCAATTGGCTCCGGTCAGCGCGCGAAGCTTGCCCGCACACGTTTCACTTCCGGAGTTGTTAACCGCTTTTCTAACTTTATTTAATGCATTAAGGAGCACGCAGTACGACTACAATACGAATATCAAGCTTACAAGCCTCCAGTAAGTTCGGAAAGTCTGCAAGTGTCATTTACTATACTGTTGAGAAAGGTTTAGTCGCTGTGAGGGAGACGGATGATGAATGACCCTAACTGCGAACTTCAGGTAACGATGACGTCTGACCTGATGACATCATCCACGTCACCTGTGTCCCTTCAGGCAGAGCGACGTACCTGACTGAGGACACCTGGGGTTGGGTTTGAATGACGCGCTCAGTCAGATCTCTCTCTCTCTCTCTCTCTCTCTCTCTCTCTCTCTCACACACACACACACACACACACACACATACTTTTTAGCAAACCAATCATCTTTCCTGACTGTCCATCACACACGTATTCAGATCTTTTTGTCATTAATGTTTCATTGAATTAAATGTGTTGTTTTGTTTTTGCATTTTCTTTCTGCGTGTTGCTGCTTTTTGCGGAGCGTCTGCTCTCACACAGCAGGTCTGACCCAGGTGGCGGTTGTATGAAACATGATGCAGGACGCACAGCAAAAACTGTTCCCCATCATAACCAGACTCTGCGCCTCCACACCCAGGAGGAGCAGGGCAGAGCCTCGGTTTTAGAACCTTCTGAAGTCTACCATGCTACTTCCCTAATTCTTCATACACATTTAATCAGTTTTAAATTAAAGTACTGTAACTGGTAATTATTATTCATTCAAAGGTGCTTTTCAAACACAATTTGTAGCAAAAGTGAGGCCTAGCTCATTTGGGTTCTCAAATTCATAAACCAGGAGTCCAAACAGGAAGACATTTGCACTGTGGAAGGCCAAAAACACTTCAGCGCTTTCCTGCTTCACACCTAAGTCAACGTACATCATTATCAACTCGGATGGGGTTTACAGCCAAGAAAACATCATTTTCTGTGACACCCCCCCCTTCCCCCGCCCGGCCCGGCCCGGCCCGGATTTGGGAATTCAGAGCTAGAATATCAAACTTTTAATGAACAGGTCGCAGTTCAGACAAAGAATGTCTGTGTTCCTGAACCCAAACATAAAACTAAATACTGACAAAGAGTGTCTGTTTCAGAAGCCCAACCTAAAATGAATCCCCCACCAAGACTGAGTTTTGCAAGTCACTGTTGCAAAAAGCATCTGTTGAATGAATCATTGTGAGTGTAAAACCTTGGAAATTACTATGATAGAGCTCTCTTTTTTAATGATGTTTTCAAATGTGGGCCACCGTTTAAAAGTTTGAAACTGAGGTTAGAGAGAGAGAGAGAGAAAGACAAAAAAAGAACATTATTTATTCTCTTCAAATCCATCTCTTCACGACGTGCAGCTGAACTCTCTACAAACAAAAAGGACAAAGGCAGAAAGGGACCGTGGTTGGTGGGCTCGGGGTCGCGCGCAGAGACCTCACATACTGTTACCTTCTCAAATCCATATCAGGCGCTTTGTGTGCGGCTGTAAATCTTCTCCCGCGGGCGGACGTGGCGAAGGCGTCGGCGCGGACCGCACACAGCTCTCCCGCATTCTCAATGCGAGACTGGAGCCGCGTGCGTGCACCTCCCTAACGCTGTTGTCTCTGCGCAGTGGAGCGATCGGCCTGCTCTTCATCACTGATCCAATTAATTTAGGGGACCTCTCCCCTAAACAAAAGGGTCGTTGAGAGGAGGCGGAGTACAATTGCGATGACCTCATATGGGGGAGAGGATGCTGACTGACGTCGTTAGAGTTCTGGGGATTTAGGGAACGTTCATAAAGATGACCACACTAAAAGGGCTTTAACTACCCTCGTCAATGTGGTCTGACCCCCCTCCCAGTACCCCAGACGCCCGCCGACACTCCCCGATGCCTCCCACACGCCTCACTCTCCTCCCCTCTGGTTCAGTAGTGGCCCACCTGTGGAAAGGACTAATGCTCCTGTTCACTCCAGTGGCCAAGAACCTCACACACACACATTTCACATATGTTCCGGAATGTTCTTCAGATATTCCACAAATTTCACATATGTTCCGGAATGTTCTTCAGATATTCCACAAATTTCACATGGGTTGCTGAATGTTCTTCAGATATTCCACAAATTTCACATATGTTCCGGAATGTTTTTCAGATATTCCACAAATTTCACATGGGTTGCTGAATGTTCTTCAGATATTCCACAAATTTCACACAGGTTCCAGAATATTCTTTATATTTAATGGACTTCCATGTTTTCTTGTTGGTCAATGTTCCTTAGATGTTACACAGCAGAATTCCACACAAATGTCCATTAGCTTGCTAATGTTAATGATCAGGCTACAGAAAGCACTTATCAATCTGTATATAGCTGAAATGACTGTATACCTGTATATATGATGACTGTATATATGACTGTATATATGATGACTGT